>NC_071103.1:14897187-15223750 GCF_024256425.1 Clarias gariepinus | reverse complement strand
AACCAACCATTCCATTTTTATGTCCAGTTTGTTTGTTTTTTTAAACATTTTTTCATTGTTTTGATTCCAAAGAACACACCCATTCACATGTGGAGTCAGCTACACGGGCTGTAAATAAAACACGAAACGTAAATGAAAAAGATGTATGGCATATCGAAAGTAATGCGCAAGTGGGCATAACATTAATATATATATACATATTTTTTAGGTGGTTCAAATTGCACATGTTGGTGGAGTTAAGGTTCTCCTCAACATATTCTCCACCACAAGCCATGCATTTGCTCCGCCACTGAACCCAGCTGTCGGATCCAGTTTGAAATCCCCTTCGTCTCAGCTGATGGTGCAGCTTTAATGCTGGCTTCCCTTTCTTTAAACTTCTTCACCCATCTGTGCACATTGCATTTGTCAGTCGTGTCGTCTCCATAAACATTCTCTATGCAGTGGGAGACCATCAACTGCGAAGAGGATTCGAAAGTTGGCTTCAACAGCGGCGCAAATACCCCAGTGTTGAGTAGTAACGTTGTACAGAGGGCGAGTTAGTCTACCAACATTTGTTATACATTTTATGCTCTTTTGCAGCACTTTTCATTAGCGGCCTCGTATCACTCAAGCTACGATTACTTAACGTAAATTAAGTTACGATGAAGAGACTGAGATAGCTGTAGTCATGCACAACAGCAGGGTTTGCGTGTGAAGGTTTCTCACAGAGTTAATAAAACTGTCACCTTGATGCAGTAACTTCATCTTCATGTTCATCCGAACTAGTTTGTGCCTCAGAGCTGACATTGACACCAACTGCTCCAGTGTGAAACGTGTGAGGTGTGTTAAGTTGATGAACAGGTTTTGAGGCAGCTGGATAGTGGGTCATGACCCATGTTAAGTGCTGAAGGGCTGCACTTATCTCACACACACACAAACACACAACCTGAGGCACAGCATGGGACAAGACATGCAACTTAACTATGTTTGATCTGCATTGAGTTAGCCCACAAAGAGTGTGTGTGTGTGTGTGAGAAGTATTCTTTTTTTTTGGTGGAGGGTTTTTCCGCTATGGCGGAGCTATGAAGTCTTGCTGATTGATATTTGCGTGCCTGTTCCCTCCTTGCATTTCAGCTTACGACCTGGTACTCCAGTCTTGCCTGGCACGCAGGCGGTCTCTGGCCATGTGTTGCTCAGATTCCTATCTGGTGTGTGTGTGTGTGTGTGTGACAAAAGTGTCAGCTTGTTTCGCCTCAATGTGGCTGTTGGAGTTCTTTATATCTTCCATCCTTGCTTGAGACCAGATGTTGTTCCCATCACTATTAATAAACATCTTATTAAGCTTTTAAAACAGCGGCATGCTGTGATGATTTCTTTATTTTTTTTTCGGGATAGAAAGAAAACCAACAAGTCGTGACATTCGTGAAAAAACGATAAACAAAAAACAGATTTATTTGCCATGACACTAATCCTGACAGAGGGGTAGAAATTTTACTCGTTATGAATTCCTGTGTTGGAAATAACTTCTTTGTGCAGATCGAGACCTGCACATCTTTTCGAGGAATGGTACCGAGTTTCCGCGCCGACTCATCCCTTCTGAAGAGGAGCGCGAGAAGAAGAATAGAATGGTGCATGGGTCCGAAGCTCCGGACCTTAGCTCTCAGGACAGTCAGGGAGGCAACAACATCCTGATCTATGTGTCTGTGCTGGCAGCCGTGGTGCTGGGACTCCTGATCTACGTCGCCTACAAGTGGTGAGGACTCAAAAATAACACGTGGATTAACATTGAAGATGAGAAGTAAAGCTAATAGCATGATTACATTTATAGAGAAGCAGCCAGTGGCTGTTGATTTATTCACAGGCAGTCGTTTTATCTGAACCCAACTGGCTGAGTGTGTAATAAGTAATTAAATATGTCTGCGTGTTTTAGCTGGAAATCATTCCAGCAGAAGGCGGCGCTGGGAAAAGCTCGGGCTGCAGAATTGAACAACGTGGTAGAGGGCGAGAAGCTGCACAGCGACAGCGGCGTGTTCCTCGACTCTCACAGCCTGCAGGAGGGTCACACGGGTAAAGGTAAAAGTCAGATCACTACTTCCTGCATTACACTGTTACCACTGATATGTCCAGGCAGGATACGAAACACTGAGCCAACCCTTTTTTTGCAGGCATTAAGCAGGACACCAAGCAGGACTCTCGCTACCTTACGCTGCCCCCTCACAGGCAGGAGGAGGTGGAGAAGCTTTTGGCCGAGGGTGGAAGTCGGAGCTGGAGGCAGCTGGCCACCGTCTTGGGTTACGAGCAGGACCGAGTGGACATGTTTGGCCGTGGCGAAGACCCCGTCCACACGCTGCTGACCGACTGGGCGCAGCAAGACAGCTCGACGGTCGAGCTCCTGTCCACCGCACTGAGCAACATCGAGCGACACGATGTAGCCAAAGCACTCGGTTCTCCCAATCAAGGTATTACCATGGTCTGAATCCGGTCCCTTCAGTGGCCTGAAAGATGGAAAACAATGGATCCTAAAGAGGGAAAGAGCACAGCACTCGTTTCTGCATGACAGGGAAGAGACTTTCTACTCCAAACGTGAGGAAAAGAACTGTAATCCTGCTTTTGTTTCGTATCAATCTTAAGTGCCTTTTTGCTCGTTTTTGCAGCGCTTTCCATCGAGAACGGATGCTCCATTCCAGTCATCCGTTCAAGACTGTTTCAGTATTTATGCGAAGAGGACAGACTTCCTTTTCAGAGTCTTGACAAGCCAGAGCAAAACATAATACTGGCTTTGTAATAAGAAAAAATCCTAGCCCTTTGTTCTTCATAATGCATTATAATAAATGTTGTCTTCTGAGTGGTTCAGAAGGATTTGGTTACCGTCTTGCAGGTTGCATCAAAAGCCAGAGGACATGTTTCGGTGCTGTTTTCCGCACTCACACTCGTGCAGGAGGAGGAGGGTCGTCTTCTTCTGGATGAGTTATTATCCATGCGAAAAAAATGCTTTGTCGTACTGATGCAAACATTTGGACTCTTTGAACCCGAGCACAGCCTTCAGTGTTTTCCCCAAAACAGACACAAAACTACACACATGCTGTAAATGAAAAAAAGGAAGCAATGCCTGTTTTATGGGCAAACTATTTGGTGTATGTTTAGCAAATGCTAAAGCGCAATCAATCATGAAGCACTGTTTCCTTATGTGCGTGTGAACAATTAATCAAATTATACAACTAGAAGAGTATCAGTGATAGGGAGCAGCACCATGTGACCATGTTTGTCCCGTTAGTTATGAAATACATTTGTGTCTTCTTTGTCTTTTAATAAAAAAAATAATAATAATAACAACCTGTGTGAGCATTTTTAATAAATCGATTGTGAAAACCTAAGAGTTCCTCAGGCAGGATGGTCTTATTACAGTTATAAGCACATCTCCATAAGTATTTGGACAAGGACGTCTCACTCACTCATCTTCTATACCGCTTTATCAGGGTCTTTATCAGGGTATTCAGGGTAATGGGGGGGGGGATGGGTCGAGCCTATCACAGGAGGCTTAGGGCACAAAGCAGGATACACCCTGGACAGGGTGCCAATCCATCGCAGGGCACACACACTCACACATTACAGGCAATTTGGAAACGCCAATCAACCTAACCTACATGTTTTTGGACTGTGGGAGGAAACCAGTGTACGAGGAGGAATCCCACCAAGCACGGGGAGAACATCAAACTCCATGCACGCAGAGATGGGAATCAAGCCTGGCCGGGAATCAAACCCAGACCCTGGAGGTGCAAGGCGACAACCACTAAACCACCTAAAAGTTCACGAGTATTTTTAATAGATTTGCTTCGTTACATCACACAATTAAACCAACATGAAGCAAGTTTAAGGAGTTTAACAAAGGATTAGAAAATTAAGCTATTTATTACAAAGTCCTTTAATTTTCACAGGTTCAAAAGCAAGCTTTTTTCAGCTGTTTATGGAACCTCTCTGTCACAGAGAGAATATGGGTGCCAATGCAATTCAATAAATGCAAATCATTTATTCATCTTCTATTCTGCTTATCCCATACTTGGTCGCAGGAAGTCTGGAGCCAACCCCAGGAAACTTCAGACACATGGTGCACACCACACACTCATTCACACACTACAGGCAACTTGGGAACACCAATTAGTCTAATCTGAATGTCCTTGGACTGTGGGAGGAAACCCACCAAGCACGGGGAGAACATGCAAACTCCAGACACACAGACAGGAATCAAAGCCTCGACCCTAGAGGTGCAAGTGGAGGTAATCATTAGGCTGTATAAATTTTTTTTAAAAAGCCCTATGAGAAATCATACAATCAACAATTTTGTACAGTTTAAAAAAAAGAAATGTGGGGTCAGCAACATTCAAAAGAGCTTAGAAGACAATTAAAGTGAATGTTTTCAGAATTCCGTCCATGAAGGTGTGAACAATCACAGCAAGTCTAAAATCAAGAGGGCGAGACTCTACTAAAAAAAATTCTTAAAGAATAACCAGAATGATCACGTGAAAAGAATATGTAGAAGGAAAGGAAGGACTCATGTTCCATATATCATGAACCACATCGTCTGTCACATGTTGGAGGCAGGGTTATAACATGGACATGTGTAGCTGCCAATGGAGTTTCTCATTGGTGATCAGTATTGATGATGATTAGACTGCTGATAGAAATAGCATAAGAAATACCAAAGTCTTTAAAGCTCTACTTACTGCTCAGGTTCAGTCAAATGCTATATAATCAGTAGTGCAGCACTTCATTATCGTATGCATAATTAATGACATAAAATACTGTACACCGAAAAAGCAACACAAGGTCTTCAAAAAGCAACATATAATGTTCTTAAAGGGTTGAGTCGGTTCAACCCCACCGAGCCTTTGACGTACTGAAGAGAAAACAGAAGGCAGAAACACCCACGAGCAAACAGCCACTAATGGAAGCTGCAGTAAAGGCCTGGCAAAAGGTGGAAAACGCAGCATGTGGTGATGCCCATGGGGTCCACAGTCAGGCAAACTTTACCAGCAAAGATTTTGCACCCAAATATTCTTCTAATATAATAGAAGATGGATCTGATCTCCAAAGCTTTGGGGTCTCAATCAGTACTAAAGGATTTCAAAAATGTTCTGAATAAATTGTGAAGCCCAGTGACTCTGAAATAGATTTTCAAAAACAAATTTAAATTTTAAATCTGTTGAATTTCGGAATTAACTAAATGTGTTAATGTAAAGTGCGCGGAATAAGGGTGTGAGATTTCAAACGAAACTAAAAAAAAAAAATGTAAAACAACATCTGTCTAAAGACTGTTTTTTATTTAAATTTTAAAATTTGCATCTCCTCCTGTGAGCCGCTAGCGATGAAACAAAGCCTATGCGTTACCTCAAGCTGGGGCAAATACACCCATTACAATTTGTTCTGTAGTTTGTACTTGATTTCACAGACGGACAGACAAATATTCCCAAAACCATCTTAATGTGTTCTATTACTCATCTTACGTCCCCCCCCCCCCCCAATGATTTTACGCAAATAGATCTGACGCCAACTTTACAGATTATACGTAATAAAATCACAATAGAAGATTTGAGGTAGAAAAATGTTGCAGTTCCTCTATAATCCTGCAGGTGGAGCACTTTAAACTATTGACTATTTAGAAAATCAGAAAAAATAAAAAAAAGCCTTGTATGCAGCAATGTCATCACTTCATGACTATAATATTATAGGCTAGGGTAACACGCATGTTTGTTAACCTGTACTGCTTGCTTAGGCTACAAAACATAAACCTTAATGTTTAATTAGGAGGGGGTTTTCACCTAGGGCGCCCCCCCCCCCCACACACACACATGAACTGCCACTGTTGAAGCACATTCAGACAGGAAGCAGACCTGTTAAATATTTCAGTAAAATTTATGGAAAGGTGTGCATGCATATGTGAAAAGGGCTTAGGTCGCCCCAAAGCACACAGCAAAATGAGTTTTAAGGGAACCAAAGTAGAACCTTTTCGACATAAGTCTTAAATCTCGGCTTGGTGAAAAAATAAGTGATTTTAAATCACACTAATCTAACTAGCAGCATTATGCTATTGGGCTGTGTCTCATCAGCTGGTACTAATACTTTAGTCAAGATCTAGGGAATCATGGAATCATGCAGCATAATGCATTTTGGCACAAAATCTGCAGACCTCCGATAACTGAAGATAAAGAAAAATTACACAATCCTGAAAGTAAAAAAAATAAAATAAAATCTTATGAAGATTTTACCACGGTTTCCTTATCTTGGGAATTTTATATTGGTTTTTATATCCACTGTATTTCATAATGTGTTAACCTTTTGTGAATTCTCCATTTTGTTTGAATTTGCATTTTTTTTTTTTTTATTGTGCGAATCAGTAAGACAATACAAGATAGCACCGTCCACCACTCATGCAACAGGACAAGTCCTGACCAACGACATTGGTAATCATGCTTCTTTAACCCTGCATATGACTTTTGTCATTATTTTTGTATTACTGTAATATGCTCTACCAGTGTTCAACAGGTTGTATACACACTACATTGTATGCACACTATCGTGCATACACAAAATGAAAAACCCGCTCCCTAAAAGACAGAGCGTGAGAGCTGCAGGCCCAGCTGGTGCTGAGAAGCTGGTACTTTTTTGCAGTATTTTAGATCCTAGCACCTTTTCTCCTTCTCAAATCTGTTAATGATTTCTTAGACTGCTCTGTTAAGCAGGATGTGAGAAGTGCTTGAGCTCTGGGCGCCTTCGCATGCCTACACATTTTCCAGATGGAGCTGCTTAACTGCGGTCTGGAGCAGTGCTGCTGGAATGCCCGGCACTGGAGGAGAAAAAGGAGAAACGAAGAGGAAAGAAAAGGGTGGTGGTTTGTATGTGTGTGTGTGTGTGTGTGTGTGTGTGTGTTGGGGGGCGTAGTTTGCTGCTATGAAGGCACCAAAGTAAATTCTGAGCTATATTCGAACCTAGCCTCATAGAGTCGTTGATGAAAACAGTGAATCACTTTGATTCTGCTATTACTGGAGCCAGACATCTGCTGTGTTCCTGCAAGCTGATGTGTTCCTGTCGCTCACCCTAGAACGCTGCTTTAGGAAGCGAGTAACAGCACAGGCTTCAAAGTGCTCTGATGTTTCTCAGCAATGCGGTACTGCTCTAAACGTTTGTATTAAACCCAAAGGACAGTAATGGCATGACACGTGAAGCACGTTCAAAGCAACTCTAAAGCTGAAGACCACAAGCACATGTGACTTGTTTTTACAAAAACGGTTTATTTTAAAATGTTCTTTACACTCAGTATGACAATGTGCTTGCACAGTACTTACAGTGGAGTGGGACTCCATTTTATACATAAAAAAATGTCTTTCAATAGAGAAAGAAAAAAATAAAATAAAAAGGGGGGGGGGGGATAAATGACAACAACAACAACCGAGAGAGAGAGAGGGGGAAAAAAAGCAATACACCACCCACACACCCCCTGAAACCCAACATATAGCTGTGGGAAAAAATCCTGGTTGCTATGGGAGCACTAGAGCTGCTGGCTGGACTGAGGACTGACCTTATCTGTTAGTTTGGTATTCACATATTTACACAATAAACCACATAATCTCCACAGTCCGTTTACAACGTCTCTGCTTATTTAAAGGATTTCAAAAAACTATCTCTCAATATATTCACATATAAAGCAATATAATACATGTTTTTGTGAGAGGGGTGGGATTAATGCAACTTAAAACGACATGGGACAAGTTTAGGATGTCATTATTGTACAAGAACCCTGATGGTGGGGAAAAAAAAAAAAAGAACAAAAAAAATTGCAAGATGCCTTGAAGGGCTTCACATTTACCTTTCTGAAGCTTAGTAAAAAGAGCAAATCATTAAATGGGAATTAATGTAAAACAGCGAGGAACAAGTTGATAAAACAACAAATGCTACACGCCTCTGCTGTGAGAAGAGTAAAAGTGGCCAAGAGTGGCTTAGAGTGAATAGGGACATTAACGAACATCCTTCACACTTCAATTCATTAATTAAAAGTTATTAAAAATGCAGCTAAACGGAATGTCCCAAGATCCTTTTATGTGCTGCGGGGGACTGGTGAGTTGAGCTTTGAAGCTTGATGCTTTAAGTGAACATGGGCGGCAAAAACCTCGGAGAGCCTGAGACTGCAATTGATCCCGGGAAAAAGACCAAATAATAAAATCCGGAAAAAAAAGAAAAAAGAAAAAAATTTGTCTCAGCGTGACAGGCTAGGCTTCTACTTCGTCTGGTTGTCTTGATTATCGGCTGGTAAGGAAACACCCGTCTCCTTCAATAAGGACCGCTTAGAGAAGCCGCCACTGTCCGAGACAATTCAGAAAAGGAACTAGTGCAACTGGTAATGCATGTGAGCTGATAACACAGGAAATGGAATGAGCTCCCAGTTTCCATGTTCTCACCAGGCATCTGATGAATGAGCCGCAGGCGGGTCGGGTACTGTGAGGGAACGTGATGCTCAGACCGTAGTGCAGAGGGGTCATGGTGGAAAAGGCTAAAAGCATGAACGATACTTGGGTGGAAAAGTCTGAGTAGCACCCTATTTGTGCGTTTTTTCTGCACGATTTCTCTGCTTGCTGGCTGCAAGGTTTTTTTCTTCCTTTCTTTTTCACATGATTATCTTGTCTCTCCGTGCAGGGCCGGGACGTTCAGAGCAGCAGTAAGGACGTGGTCAAAGAGTCAGTATAAAAAAAAAAACAAAAAAAAAAAAACAGATAGACTGAGAGGCCCCCGGAGATTCGCTGGGTAGTTTTGCTGCCCGCTACCTGCGGTACTAAGAGGAAGGAGGCTACTAGTCTATCTCGGTGTCCTCTTTGGGCCGGTAAACAGCTCCGAACTTCTGCATGTATTTCTTAATGTATTCCTTTGTCTTGTGTTTAACGTTCTCGTTGCACTCCAGGTCCTCTGGGTTTTTGCAGGATTTAAGCTCTTTGTTCATCACTCCGTGAGTCAACTGTAAACACACACACAGACACACACAAACAGGTCTGCTCATGAAACCAAGTTTTCAAAACAAACAATGTAGAAACAGTTAGAATCTAAATGTTAAACGGCTATAGACAATAGTGTAATCTTACAACCATGTGCACCACCTCATTAATAGCCAGTCTCTATAAACTTTTTAATGCAAAATATAGAATTTATTAAAATTATTGCTTAGGCCAGTGTGTATAATTATACATGGCCTCAACGTGCACACCCAAAACACCTGGTTATGAATAATAAGAGTTCCTCATTCAACATATTCCACTTGTAGCTTTTTCAGTAGTGCGTGTTCAAAAACATGACTGGACTGTTAAATAAAATAAACATTTTACTGATCAAAGGTCTATGTTTCCTATGACTTTCTAATTACAACCAATATTATTGTGTGAAAAAAAAAAAGAAGTCTTCTTGTGTAAGAAAACAATGTCACCAAAGGGGAAACAGATGTCTGTCTAGTTAAAATCAGGATTTCTTAAGTAGCAGTGTTGATAAATATGCTTAGGAAAAACAAACAAAACAGCATAACATCACATTAAGACGAAAATGACAAGTATCTTTAGCTATCAGTTGGAATGAAGTGGTCATAATGTGTTTTGATAGACATCCGCACAACTGCTAAATGTAGAATGTGATCAAGAAAATATGGAGAAAAAAAATTATAAAACATGACAAGGCTTACCTTCCTGGCGAGGTGTTTGAAATCTTCAGTGTTGCTAATGCGACCCAGTTTGCAGTCAGGCTTTCGGTATGGATTAAGGCATTGTACAATAAACTGTGACATCTACATATACAAGAAAAAGTTTAGGACAGGGAAAAACAACACCTACAACCTACTACAGTAAGCCTGAGTAAGTGGTATACCTCTTTGCGGAAGACCTCTTTGCTTTTCTTCGCAAGCTCACTGGAGGTGTCTGCCTCAGCTGTCTTGGTGGAGAACTACGAACATATATTGAGGCGTTATATTTATGACGGATTATTTTCTTCATGGCAAACACTTAAAAACTGGAGTCAAATGAGGCCGGTTTCTATTTAAATCAAGTTTCAAACAACTAAAATAAAGCTTTTCTGGGAAGAAGATCTAATACAATAAGTAGAGCCAGAAGGAGCAAACAAGTTTCATCTTCACTGCACGGCAGTCGAATAAGGACAGGGTTATGATAGATGTGGTACGACAACCCCCAGTGCCCTTCAGAAATAACTCCTAAAAGGGTTTATGAATGCTAACAAAAGATGTACAGTGTAAAGCAAAACCAGTGCCTTCCTTTAAGCTTGGGGCAAAGTAGAGCATTTAAAACACACATGTCCTTCTAACACAAGTCCCAGCTGCTGTCCATTATGTTGTGCTGTATCTTCAATTTAGCAGAGAGCCCAGGCAAACCTCAAACCCTGAACCTTTTTTAAAATTTTACTATTTAGAAATAAAGGACTTAAATAAAAACATATACCCTACGAGAAGCACAAGATTTAAGATTTTTAGATATCAATTCCTGGAGAAATTGTGGTTGCATTAACATTTCTGTGAAAACTGTGAAAAAGGCTTCTTTCTATTCCAAAGGGTTCCTGAGATCTGGCCATTCACCATTTCTGAGTGCACGTGTGATGATGAAAATCGAGGGGCGGGGTGGTTTGGCAAGGTTGTCTTAGCAACAGTTCTCACTGCATGGCTGACTTGCACAGAGTCAAATGTAATCTGATCTTTTGCATTTGAAAGGGAAAAGTGTCAGAAGACCTGCCCTAAGGTTGTTATTTGGGTTTTGTGGGGTACGTGCAAAATTGAGGGAGAATGAGTGAGAGGGGACAGATGTAGTTTTTAAAATCACAACCATTTCCAATAGAGATTTCAATGGAATTTTAAGCACGGATTAAAAAGGGCTATTTATTTTGAATTAACATTTCAGTTTGAAAAGTGGTAGAAGGGACATGTCTCATACTCTGATCAAACCACAAAAAGAAGAAGCTAGGACCCAGAAAAGCAAAAGGGAAGTGGCACAGGTCCAAATGACTCACAGTTGTGTGTGTGTGTTTGGGGGGGGGATGGTTGCCACATGAGGAAGATACAGCTGCCCAGTCCTAAATTTGAATAATGGGCATTTTGGGAAAACTGTGAGTCCGATTCCTTAAAAAAGACAATAGTAAACCATTGCAATATTGCAAAAAATTGCAATAATGGTCATAAGTAGGGCTCCTCTCATAATAAATACCTTAGAGGGATTTTCATCATAAGTTGGTGTTCCCAAGTCCATTTCAGCCTCGTGCTCTACACTGGCCTCTTCCCCAACTCCGTCCCAGCTAGGAGGATCCCACTGGGTTTGCCTGAGACACACATTAAAGAAACATTCAGTGGATATGCAGTGGAAAAATAGATAGTGCATATGAACTATTACAGAAAGCTCACTATTTAAATGACCATGATTACCACTATTAAAACAATACCACTTGTAATTTTATCATGATGTAAATTTTGAGAACAAATACTGCTTGAATTTTCATAATATTTATACATTCAAGGGGGAAAAAAAAATTACATTGGAAAATGTGTGGTCTACTCAAGGCATCGACTCACAAGCCAGACTTTAAGCATTAGTAAATGACATTTAAACTGGTAAACATGTGAAAATCTTTAATTAATTCTGATTATGGTATCTTAAGAAGTAGTAGCTGAATGCTTGCAGAACCTTTATGGAATCATCACAGTGACCTGCAGATCAACTATTTAGAAATTTTGAAACTTCAAGAGTTGCTTATTTTCTCTTTAATAAACAGTGTTGGGTGTAACAGGTTACAAAGTAACGCGTTAGAGTACTTGGATTACCTTTTTGATGTAACGAGTAATCTAACGCGTTAGGTCCGCCATTTAAGTACTCAGTTATTTAGCTACGAAAATTTAATCCGTTATTCAGACAATTTATGCAATCCGTGAGCCAGATGGCAGTCACTCCCAATCCGTTATTGTGTGTGTGTGTGTGTTTGTGTGTGTGTGAGAAATTCATCCTACAAGCCCCACCCCGATCACCCACCCCGTTATTCCTGCTGTTATACCCATATCTCACCTTCTAGTAACGCTCTAAGGAACTGATAACATTTTAATGACGGTACTTTTGTAATGCAATTAGTTACTTTAAAAAGTAACGTCCCCCAACACTATTAAAAACTTAAAACATGAGGTTAAGGTAACCCTATTCATTCTACTAGATTTGCACATTTTGAATAATGAAAAACAATGACAGTACTACAAAACTACAAAAAACACAGTCTGTTATTGCCCCTTAGGGCATTTTTTTCCGAATGGGCAATTATTATTTAATAATTATTATTAAATCAGTTCAAATGATTAAATTAGGTAGTGGACATATGAGTGCCTACTAACTAATAAAATAAGCCATGTTGCAAGGCATTCAGCCTAGGAGTACAATTTCTTTGCTGCGTGAAGTCAGGGAAAATATGCTGACTCTTCAGAAAGCTTGACTAAAAAACTAAACAACCCAAAAAAATAAAAAATACTATTTTACATGGGTAAGACCAACTCAGACAGGATCTGAATGATCTGTACACCTCAGTGGTGGAATTTTATACCTGGTGACTATATGATAGTAGTAGATCTTGCCCTCAGGATCGCGTGCTACCTTCCAGCCAGGGGGCAGGACAATGGTTTTAGGTTTTGGAGGTGAAGGAGGCGGCAGGTCCATGATACTGTTGGGCACAATCATTTCCTGCACATAAGGGGGTTAGAAGTGAAGTTAAAATAAATAATCTGAAATCTCAGAATTTTAAGTTCCTTAACTGCAAATTCTACTTAAAATATTACCATCAATATATTTGCATGTTCCAGTATGATGAAAATTTCCTAGAACAAAGTTAGCTAAGGAACAGTACATTGCTTACACTACATCTACACACAAATTTTTTAAGAAATAATCACGTTCTGGGTTCCAGAATTTGATCTGTTTTTGTCGTCTGGATAGACAAATAAGTAGGCAGAGGCTCAACAGCGCCCTCTTGTGGCGCCCTCTCCATTCATCTTTATTGTTTACCTGCTGGACAGTTTGAGATGTGACTATGGTGGTTACTGTGCCACCTTGCTGGACCACGACTCCCTGCTGGTGACCAGCATAGACCTGCTGCCCATGTAGATAGCCAGCAGCTGGCTCAGTGTATGTCTGCATTAACACACACACACAAGACAGGAAGCAGCAGAAGTAGTAAGATATTTTACTTTGCACTCTGGTACAGTAGTTATCAGTTTTTATTCAATTTCGCAAGGGCAAATTCTATTTATACTTTGCATGCCAGGAGTTCCTGGATCAATAAGTTGCGTGTTGGTTGTGTGTCAAGTCTCCTACCTGAATGACGGGAGTGTTGGTCTGAGGATAACCTGTGGGAATGCTGTAGATTGTCTGGCATGGCTGGCCTTGGTAATAGATGGCAGTCTGAGGCTGGGCTGTGTTTGTGTACTGCTGAGCAGGCTGCACTGTTACTGCCTGTTGTGTATTGGGATCCCAAAGTGTTGCATAACCCTGCTGACCCTGCACTTGGGCACCAGCCGTCTGAGCAGGAACCGACAGGACAGTGACGCCAGCGTCCTGAGCTGGCGCGGCTGGCTGGACAA
Source organism: Clarias gariepinus (assembly GCF_024256425.1). NCBI lineage: Eukaryota > Metazoa > Chordata > Actinopteri > Siluriformes > Clariidae > Clarias > Clarias gariepinus. The sequence continues at coordinate 15,210,132 of NC_071103.1, read as the reverse complement.
ACTGCTGCGGCTGAGCAGAAGCTGTCAGCTCCAGTGTAGCAGGCACATGTGCCAGACTTGTGGCTGAGCTGGCCTGAGTGTTGTTGGGGGACTGAGCTGCCAAAGTCAGGTCAGAAATGAGTGGCTGCTGAGTAGTCTGATCAAAGGGAACCGTGCTGGCTTGAGTCACACACATAGGATCGATGGGCGGCGTAGGTAATAGCACCTTGCCCGCATTGGGGTTAGTTGGGTCCACATATGTCTGAATAGGGTACCCAGGTGGATAGGCCATAAAACTAGGGCTTGAGGGATACACAAGAGGATTGAACGCTAGTCTCTGTAGCTGCTGCTGCTGTTGTTGCTGTTGCTGCTGTTGTTGCTGTTGTTGTTGTTGTTGTTGCTGCTGCTGCTGCTGTTGTTGTTTCTGGGCTTCTCGCTGAGCCACCTCCTGCTCAAAGAGCTTCCGTCGCTCCTCTGTAGAAAGCTTGGTACGAACCTCCTTGGTTCGAGGTTTCTTACTACTGCTGGCGGAATCATAGCTAAGGAAAAAGCCACACATAAACGGTCACAGGTTACAAGGAACAAGACGGTATTAAGACAGAGCGTTAAAGTTTTTACGAAGCGCCTCACCGGTCTTCATTCCTACGGCTGCTCCTTTCATAGGGAGATGGGTACGGGGGAGAGGCGGAGCCTCGCCTACGCCGCCTTTCGGCGCTACGTAGCAACGACCTGTCAGAGTCTTTCTCCCTGTCCCAGTCTCGTTCTCGGTCCCAGTCCCGCTCTCTTTCCCTCTCTCGCTCTCTCTCACGGCTGCTGGAGGATGTGCGGGGTGTCAGCATTGCCTCCCTGTCTCGACTGCGGTCTGATTTTCAAAAAACAAGAGCAATTTAAATTACAAATTAAATTAGAAGTTAAATTATGAACACAGCATACAAAACAACTGATATAATAATTTTATTATACAGTTAAGCCCTTAAAGAATTTCAGACCTACCATTTGACTCTTTTTCTACCTGGCTCTTCTTTGGGATCCTGTACACCTCCTGTTTAATTGATGAACATAATTACAATCGCAAAAATGTGCGCCATTCTCTTTCCAACACCTAAAACACTAAAGATTACCATTAAAAGAAATTTACTAGTTAACTGCTATTATTTTCAATCTTGCCTTCAAGTCTTTCCAGCTGTCGAGTAGGCGGGCAGCCATCTCACTGATATCAGCTGCTCCAATCTGAGGTTCTTGGCTTCTCTCACTTTCCACATCAGACACAGCCTCCTCCTCATCCTGTGAAGGTGTGCCTACCACTGTGCCCTCTGTCGGAACTACCCCCAGCGGCAGCACCTCTGCTGTGCTGACAGCTGAAGCCGAAGCGTTGCTCTCCACAGTAACAGCACTGACTTCAGCTGATGTTTTCTCTGAAGAGCTGGTAGCAGAACTAGCTGGAATGCTGTCCAAGTTGAGAGGTGAAGCTTCTGGGTTTATTGCAGACTCTGAAGACACATTGACATCTAGGGATTCTGCAGGCGTACCGCTGATGGCGGTAGGACCAGTGACGTTTGTGATTGAAGACTCTGCGTGGTCATTCTCTGAAGAAGACTCTGAACTGGGAGTGCTCTCCTCGGTGGGATACACAGGAGGATTAGCGTCTTCGTCAGCTTTGACACTGGGAGCATTATCAGGTTGATCTACAGCAGGTGTCTGCATTTGATTTTCTATTTCTGCAGGCTCAGACTGACAGCTCTCCTCCATGACAGCAGGAATGTTCTCATCGGTCTTGCTTGTTGGCTTCTCATCAGTTTCCTGTGCTACTGTTTTCTCCTGTTCAACGTCCCCCTCCTTTACCTCCTCTTTTTCCTGACTACTCTCCATAGCGTCTGAAGCCTCTTGTTTTACTACTGTCTCTGGGGTCACACTGATTTCCTCACTGGTCTCACTTTTCTCTGCCATTTCCACTGTGACCTCCTGCGGGGGCTCAACCTCCACCTCCTCCTCTTCTTCGTCTTCTTCCTCTTTACCGTCAGAGACTTTGCTTCCGTCTGAGAGGGCACTATCCAGGCTGTTCTCACTGATGATCTTCAGCCTGCGGTAGACTGCACGTTTTGGTGTGTCTCCATCCAGCTCTGGGGCCATTTTGGCAGGGGGACCGTCTGGTGTGTTGAGAGGTGTGTGGGCTCGGGAGGTGCTCTCGCTGGAGTAACCGTCTTGCTCTGTAGGCTGGCCAAGTGGATGGCTCTGTGCCCAGCGCTGGATGTACTGCAGCACACGGCTCTCTTCCAGCATATTCTTAGTAGAAATGGGCAGAACTGCCAATGCCTTCATTATCTGTGCAGAGCATGACGGCACAAAAGAAACGTTTTAGTGTTTCTTCAGGGGAAAAAAAAATAAACATAAAGGAGTGTTGTAGTTGTAGACAGAGTAAAATCTTGTGTTCCTGTACTGAATATTGATTTTTTTTTTATTTTTTATTATAAGACATGCTTAGATATAAAATCTGTATATATTTATTTTTAAAATGTTCCCCCTCCCAATATGAACGGTTCGAATATTGGAAAGGCATCAAAACTTTGAACAGTGATTTGTAAAAAGCTCAGTTTTGCTATTAATTATTGTTTTCTTGTCTATGCCATTTCCAGGTTCTCCAGCTGGATTTCAGGTTTTGCATATGCGGTACACAAAGCAGAACACTACACAAACATCATACACTAAACGCACCTTTTCTGTTTTCAAGTCTGACCTTTGACACTTATATACAATGTAAAGCATACCAGTCCGCTTGACTAAATCTGTAACCGAAAAGAAGTGTTGTCTGTGGGCCTTTACATTGCTAGGGGAATCCCAGATGCCATTTTGTCTAAAGCTGTTTTCAACTGTATTGGACTATGAACACTTTTTTTTTGAGGATTTTATAGAATTAGGATTATTCACCATCAGGACAGCCATTTATCATCATAGTGCTTCCAGACTGATTTATTAAAGCCAGTGAGGCCGACTTATTTCTTCCTCACCCTAACACAAACATATACCAGACACTATACCGGACATTAGACATTTTATACATTCACTTACAAACATATAATTGTTCATTTTGATATGCGGTGCACTGCACTGTCTATTTATTTATATATATATTTTTTAACAATATCACGTGAGCTACTTCTGTGATTGAACTGGAACTCCGGTCCGTTTATATCTGCAGAAATTCGTAGCTTCAATGTTCCTAAGTAGTGGATTATCTGTCTTAGGATATATGCAAAGTGCGGTATTTCTCTTGTCCAAGTTTGAGATATTATGCACCAAAAAAAAAACAACAAAAAAACAAACACACCCATTACAAATCAAATCAATATAACGGAAAAAGAAAATAATTTTGGAAAAGTTTGAGTCCTCAATGCACATTTACCTCCATCTGTAGTTTGATGTTATTAACAGAGTTGCTTTTGGCTTCAGAGAGATCAACCATGAATATCCACAACAACGAGAGGCCGTGATGATCCAAAAACTGCTTGAGGCATGAAGGATTTGGAGTATTCTACACATACGAAACATAGAAAATCAGAAAGAAATTAAACAATTACTTATCATCATCATCATCATCATCAACTTGTAGGTATCACAACCAGTCAATATTTTGGTCACCTGGATAAGTTTCAAACAAGTGAGTCTCTGCTCCATCGTCTCCACACGCACCATTAATCTGCAGAGTGAAATAACTTGTTTCTCATCACTCAGACCTTCCCCGTTTTCTAGCAGAGCCTCCAGCTCTTCATCCACCTGTGATATTGAGATTAACACATAAAACATGAGTACTAAGGGCCAACACAATAAAATGCCATTAAAAGCAGCTTTGATCTAAGGTAATTTTTTTAAAGGTGTTACATAAGCAACAGCATTTTGTAAAAATAGAAGAACCCAAATGTCGAACCAAAGATCTAACTTTCACCATAGCGGTGAGATTCATGCGTTTCTCCAGTAATTTCAGGAACAGTATTTATGGAACAAAAGAGGCACTTGTAGTCTCAGAGCAATTAACATGTTCCATGGGTCACATTTGACCCAAATCAGGCCAGTATCGTTTCCTCAGATCAGTGTGGCAATTACCCAGACAAATTAGTATTTTGATTTGATCGTGCTACACCAAACAGAGCTCTACCCCTGCCATGATGTTGATCTGTCTGGTTTACCTTTTTACTTCTCCTTAATAGGCTGTACGCTATTTAAACCCACTTACTGTAGTCAAGGCGCTGACAGCGTCTTTCTTTCGAGGGCGCTCCCTTTGCTTCTTGCCCACTGCTGCCCGTACGCTGACACGATTCTCTCCGCCCAGGAAGCCCCGGCAACTCGGTGCTCCACAGTAACACTTTTGTGCCTCTTTCCTGTGGGAGAAAGACAGAAAATTTTAAGATGATATAAAATTAAGCCTGTTTTAATTTACAAATTATCTGAATAGTTTAGCAGCTTTTCTGAACTTATAGAAGCGATAAAAATGAAACAAAGTTACCCGTATCTTTGGAACTGGTAATCAAATGTGAGCTCTGTCCCCGCTTTCACAGCTTTGGTTGTAAAGAAGCCAACTCTTAGCTGACCGTTCACCGTCCACTGTGCAAGACAGCAGATTAAACTGATTAAACTAGGTCTTGTCTAAAAAGCTAAATCTTCCAGACGCCATAGAAATTCAACCTAAGGCCACATGGCTGAATGAAAGACTTTACACGGCCGCTAAGAAATAAATTTGACTTTTAAACTATTTTAAAACAAGTACAGCACTGACCTTCTGAGTTTCACAGTTGGGCTCACAGCTGTGGTTCATAAATCGTGAGCAGTTGCCTTTCAGTGTAGCATCAATGATCTGTAAGGATGAAACGACAGATATCCAGTACAAGTTATAAATAAAAGAAGAGGAAATGCTAAAAGCAAGTGTGAGTAATAGCAAATCTGTTGTTCACCTCGTTATTCTTTAAGGCCATGAAGTAGTAGTGGACATTCTTGCTGCGAGCATACTCTTTCACCCGCGACTTGAACTCCCTGTGATCCAGAACCTCACCGCAATACTCCAAAACAAACGTGTTCCTGGATTAAATTGACTTAAATTACATTCTGCATCAAATTTTACGATATGTCATTCTCTTTTGCACTCGGTACTTACGGCTGTAAGTCTTTCGCAGCCCGCAAACCCCAGCCTTTGCTCTCAGTGAGGATTACTTCAAAATCTGCATGCTGCTTCATTTGAAAGCGCCGATTTGAGCAGTAGACGCCATTTAAGCACCGCGACGAGCTTATGAGAAAAACAAACACTCCTCAATATTTTTCCCCCACATACATTTCAGTGAGTAATAAAACAAGGATGTACATCACATAACCAAAACAGTATGAGGTTACATACCATTCAATCATCAGCAGGCGGTTCAAACAATCTTCTCCACAAGCCATAACGCCCCGTGCCCGCTCCTCTCTCGAAAGCACAGCACACTCGCACTGCATTCGCTTAATATCCCGATGAGACTTATTCTTCTTACTGTTTTTAAAAGATTGATTGGGTTGTCAGTCATTTACTATCTTTAAAACACTGGAAATTTTTTTAAAAGACATTGATTGCTTCACATATTTGATACCAAATGCTGTATTTTAGGAATATAGGAACATTTCTTGAACAAGCTAGTAAAACAACAATAAATAATTACCAAAATTATTTTCCCATTCAAATGCAAGCGTGCAAAAAATTGGTACGCACACACGTCAAAAATTATCCGCACTCCGGTTATACTACACACATTTATTTGTAACTGTGGTGCAAGGAAACATAGATGTCCCACTTGTGATTTGCACAAAATACAGAGCAGCGAGCAGTGGTTAGGTTTTTGTGGTCTGAGGGTGTATCTGGCGCCAAAACAACTCACGGATGAGCATAAACAGAGGCATTTAGATATCTGCAAACAAATTTGGGGCCAGAGGTTAAAGTTTCTTAGAGAGAATCATTACTAGTGACGAGACATGGATTCATTACCACAAGGCCGAGAGTAAACAGCAGAGTAAGTGATGGAAACATCATCACTTGCACGTCTGCACATTGGTGCCAACAATGTTGACTAGAGATGGGGGGAGGGGGATTCTTTTGTGTTCATAATGATGACAAAATCAATTTTTTAAAACCTATTAGGTTTCTAGTAGAGACTGCACAATTAAATGTTAAAATCTTGTATTTGATTTAGTTTTTGTTTAAATGCTGCTCTCAGTGAAAAAACTGATGTTCTAAAGAACGGTCTATGTTTAATTAATTAGTAAATGTTTAAAATTTTAATAAAATCAGGTGAAAATGTAATAACGAATCAGGATATTAAAAAAATGTAATATAAAAATATTCATAGATTCGAATCATATCGGCACACAAGAAACGTGATCGTGTTATATCGGGAAATGACAGGTGTTTTCCATTTCTACCGTTGACAAAACTTTGTTTTGAGATGTTTAAGTATCTTTCCTGTAGTCCTGATCTTGCTTAATCAACCATTGCCTGTTTTGGTCCCCTGAAAGCAGCCCTACAAGGATCTACGAGATCCACTTCTGATGAAGAAGTGAAGACAGCGGTGCATTTGTGACTTGCAGTTGTGCCGAAAACATTATTATTATTTATTTTTTTCCCGATTTTCCCCCTAATTTAATCGTGTGCAATTCCTCCCCATCACTAGGGGGCTTCCACATTAAGGATACTACTACCACTCAGTCGGGAGGGCCGAAAACCATCACGTGTTTCCTTTGAACCACGTGATGTCAGCCGACTACATCTTTTTAGAACTACTCGCTCACACACCGTTGGGGCGGAGTAACACTTTGAGGACAGCGCTATCCGGTCCTTCTGCTTGCGTGAGCTCACAGACGCCCCTGATTGGCTGTAGAGCCGTGATTAATGTGGGAGCACAAAGTACCTCTCATCCCTCCCATCTGAGAGAGCTCGGCCAATCAGCTCTCTCTAGGCCTCCGGCTGCGCGAGATTACAGCATCACTCGGGAATCGAACTCGTGATCTCCGGATGATAGGGCAAGTGCTTGGACGATAGGGTGAGGAATACAAAAGCTTCTTGACAGGTGGACAAAGTGTATTGAAAAGCAAGAAGAAAAATTATGCACTTGTCTTTTCTAAAAGTGAATTTAAACAGCCAATTCCACAGCCAGAGTGCGAATAATTTTTGACTTACCCTCGCAAATACAAATATAAAAGATTATTTAGTGTGACCCACTTTTGCTTACATGCATTGAAAGGATAGTAAATACATTCACAAATAATACCTTCAGATTTTACAATTTAAATATTTTTTTAAAAGGATGAGAGAAAAGGAAAACTGATCATTCCACTCATGATTTTAGACATAACATAAAGCTATGTACTGTAACTAGTCTGTTTGCAAAACATAGCTTGATGTAACGAATGATAATTGTTATAAAATAACATTTTGTTATTTTCTGATTTCCCAGTGTATGTGCTAAGATGGGTGTAAAGAACGTTTAACAAATGTTATACATTAGCAAAAGAAAAGATACTGACCGTTCTGTCAAGTAGAGGTTTTCCTCAATAAGATCAAAATAAGGAGGCATTTTCTTATGCTTAGATTTTTCCCTCCAGACAGCAGGGTCAACGAAGTCTTTCAGACTAAGCAGTGGCAAGCGTTGTTCGTCTTGCTGTGAAGATATCTTAGTTTCTTTCGCGTCTTTGCACCGCTCACGCTCCTCTATGCATTCTCGCTTACAAGCAAGGCCAGCCTCTGCCTCGTTGTCTGATTCTGACTCGAGCTCTGGACGTCTTTTCTTGGGTGGACCTCTTCCTCTATGAGGCTTTTGGCTGCTTTCCCTTGGAGGCTCGAAGATGATATGACTCTCAGTAGTGGCAGTTACAAGGCTGCAATTGCTGCTTATCTCATTTGTTTGGACGAATGCAGATGATGCTGGAGGTTTCCTAAATGGCAGAATCTCACCGGCATGCCTTTCGTATGCTTTTCCCTCATAATATTCTTCATGGTCATTAGTTAAAGAGTCGGGGTGAATCTGGTACACTGACTCGTGACAAAGAGAAGGCACAGGTGTATTGACTGGCATGCTCTCATCAGAGACTGTCGTCTGAGTCCAGTAGCCAATATCTTGCCTGGGAAATGGTCGTTCTACCTGGAATGGCCGTTGAGTGCTGTGACTGCTGTCTGGCTGCTGAAATGTGCTGCTGGGCTGCTCTGTTTCGGTGACTTCACAAACCCGGTTCAAACTGTTCTGTGGTCTGAGATTATCCGGGCAACTAAATTCCCCGAATTCCTTTCTTTCTCCCTTTCTTCCGAACCAGCTGTCTGGATTGTCATGATATTGATAACAACCTGATTCAGCCTCCCTCTGAGCATAGGTAGAAACTTGTTCATTAGAGCCACGAGTCTTCAGCCGTTCTTTGACAGTGCAGTTCTGGTCTGCGTGAGCCAGTGTTGTGGTTGCCTCAGACTGGCTAGTGCTATCAACCAAGTCGCTCTGGGACTGGTAGGGCGTTCGTACAGAAGGCATACATTTATTCTCACCAACTGCCAAGAGATCGTGTTCGCCACCTTCTGGTGAACTTTTCACAGGTATCATTGGAGCATTGAGATTATTAAGAATTTCACTGTTAATGCTTAGACTCGATTCTTCTGCCTGATACGTTAGCTGCGCACTGGGAACCGATGGGCTTGCTGGTGGGGCTGGCAGTTCAGTTGTCTCGAGGATAATAGTAGAATTCTTTGGCACAACCACCACAGAGTGAAGCCTCTTCAAGGAGACTCGTCCATCATCTGAATCGGAGTCAGAGTCGTCCGATTCACTTTCCTCACTGTGGCTTTTACCGTCACAGTTAAACGGCACAGACTCTTGAATCGAAGGCTTGTAAATGTTCGATTTTTCAGGGTTTGCATATTTCTGATCGATATGAATAACAGCATCGGGAGTGCAATTAGGTTTCAGATGAACTTCGGTCGCGAGGGACTTGTCAGCTTTAAGATCACTACATTCAACATTGCTTTTCTGTGCCTCAGCAGGAAACTGCTGTTTAGGATCTTGCTTGATTGCTTTCTCGGAATCTGTTGTTGCCTTGTCTGTCTGCATGTCCTTCTCAGGCTGAAGTAAACACACCATAGATTCCTCTTTCTTTGAGCATTTTTCTTCACTGTTTAATTCTATTTTCTTAACTGAAATTACTTTTTTCACAGAAGTTGTGTCAATAGTTACCGGTTTTTGTGGGGTCAGATTTTCTGAAGTGTCCTGACCAACAATGTCCCACCGTGACCTTTTAGCATGTGCCTTTTGTTTTATAACTGCAGCATTAGTCTCTTCAGGTTTCAGGTCTGACTGCTCAGTAACATTTTGAGGGGTTTCGATATTCACAGATAGGCTACCGACGTCGTTACTGAGAAGAGCCTGGGAAACAAATTTAGTGTTAGGTTTCAAGCATTCTCCAGGTGGTAATTCTTTCACAGAAAGAGTGTCTGCTAATGAACCTAATGAATCCTGACTGGCGGTGTAGCCTAGGTAGGGCGGCTCATTCAAGATAGAAGAATCGTTCATTTTTAAAAGGGTACCAACATTTGCTAAATTATCCTGCGCCTCTTTCAAGATTTGTAATTTATTTTGAATTAGAATGTCTGTCGGTCTTCCTAGCGGATCGTCCTCTAAAGAAATGTCATTCAGAGTAATGTGACATTTATTAATATGCAATTCACTGACGTTCAGACACGTTTCTGTAACAGCAGATTCTTTGCTTACAACTTGATCTTCGATGTAATTTTTTAAATTGTCGTTTAGGATAACTTGCTGCTTTTGTTGGGAAGAAGTATCTGTTAGTTTAGACTGCATGCTTTCTTCATGTTCGGAACAAACAGCCAGCTTGGTGAATTCTCCGTGAGACCTGACTTTGTCAGAACCCAAATGAGGAAGTTTAGAATTAATATTTACTTTTGCTTCTAAGTGTCCATCTGTTCCAGTAGTACTATTTGATTTTGTCTCTGGATTATTAGATTTTTTAACAGACGACCTAGTAGACCGGTCTGAGCCTTGAATTCGAGTTTTTGCTTTGTGCTCGTCGTCAGAGTCAGAACTCCCACTGTTTTTTTGGACCTTTTTTTCAGATCTTGAACTGCTATTCGAATTTGAGGTTTTACTATGTACCTCTGATTTTGAATAGGAACTGGACTTTTTATGACTAGCTTCGGTCTCTGGAGAGTTCCTTTTACTACTTTCAGAGCCGCTAGTTCTAACAAACCTCTCTGTTCTTGAGTATTGTGTTCTTTTGTCTGATTCTGACGAATGAGGAGAAGATTTTGAGTCAGATTTTGAGTCTCTGTAGGATTTCGAATGAGAGGACGTTTTTGAATCTCTTTGCGAGCTAGAATATGTGGAGGATCGGCTCGAATCGCTGCCTCGAGTCCTGGGCTTCCTGAGGTCATCTTCGGAGTCTGAGCTGTCCCGAGATCTGCCGTCACCTCGGGAGCGGGACCTCCTCCGTTCATGTGAACTTCTGTGCAATCTCCTTTCAGAATCGTGGTAGTGTGACCGATCTGATCTCGACTGTCTTTCATTTCTTGATCTATCTGATCTGGCGTAGGAAGAACTTGTTCGAGAACTTCGCGATCTAGACCGTGACCGACTCTTGGTCCTCCTTCGGTCAGAACGAGAAGATCGTGAGGATGCATATCTACTATCTCTTTCTGATTTGCTTCGACTAGACCCTTTTTCATCCTTCTCCTCTCTCTTATCAGATCTGGGTTTGTCTGAGACTTCACTTTTGGAGCTTAATGACTTCTTAACAACAGCATTCTGACTATCACACTTTGCCATATTCTTGGAGTCACTAGACTTTTGGTTAGAAGCTACCCGGACAGACTCACCATCACAGTCGGAGCCAGGCAGAGTATTCTCCGTCTTCTGGACACTTTTGCTGTGTTCAGGCTCAGAAATACTATCCTCACTCTCTTTCCCAATATGGGAGTAATCCGTTGGTCCTTTAAGGCGAGTTTCCGATTTCTCCTGAGTGCTTTCCTCACTGCTACCTTTTTCAGAACAGTCAGTGACAGACTTGTGTTGGAATAGAGCCGCAGAGGATTCACTTTCTATTCTTGCTGAAGATCTAATTAAAACCTCGGCCTCTGCGGTGGTATCATTTAAAACAGTACTGACAGTGGGATGTTCAACAACAGACGCACTCAAAATCTGTTTTTTAAAATGCATCTTGTCGTGTTTCAACTTGGAGGTGAGGGGTACCGGGGCCGGTGTTCCTTGGGACTCTGCCACAACCATGGCCACAATAGAGGTACAAACTTGCTCATTTTTGCTTTCAGTTTTCTGCCCAGTCAGGTCTGCGGAGGGCAAACATGTAGACTGCACTGCAGGAGGAACTTCGCTTGCAGCTTTCTCCGGACAGGGTGGAACAAAAACCGCGGGTTTTCTCGGGCGAGGATTTTTAGACGTGAAGCTGAAAGAGACCTTCGGTCGACCCTGTTCCTCAAGGTTCACTTTAGTCTTTGGTCCTTTAGCCAAGAGATGGTTTGTTAAAACAACTCTGGGAGCAAGGCCCTTAAATATGACTTGTTTTGCTGTGTTTTCAACCTTGATCTGGATGGAAAGAAAATAAAAGGAATGTAAATGTATTCTGTGATCAGGAAAACATTTAGTCATCATATTTAGCCAAACTTCAATGCAATAAACAGTGATCATAGGAATAAAAAATTAGGAAAGAAGCTTGCATACCGAACCATCGAGCGTCTTTTCCCTGAAGTTAATCAGCAGCAGCAAGTAAAGAAAAAAAAAAGGGAAATTTTAAATTAATATTTTGCAGCGAAATAAAAGAGACTAAAACCAATGTGAAATTATTAAAAAGGCAAAACTAGTAGAACAATAATCAATGATTCTACACATGGGTGATATTTTTTGTACCTGGCCTATAAACAACTGTTTAAATGTAATTTGTTTAAGATTAAAAAATTATATATATATATTATACTCATAAAACCGAACAGGTGTCATTGTCAATCAGGCAGTGACATGAAGTCAGGTAGGTATTGGGGTCGAAAAAGAGGAAGACCGGATGTTAATTACTAAATACAAGTTTGATTGCTAACTACTAAGGTTATATTATACAGAAACAACCAGAAATGTAATGCATTCGCAATCAACTCTTATTTTCTGCTCATTTCTGACGATGGCAGAGCACAAAGCAAAGTCCAGCAAATACCTAAAAAATACCCCAGAGGACAGACTTCTGAAATGATGTTGCTTATAAAATGACCAAGTCAACTATTCTACCAAACCGATGTTTACACCTAAATAGTTTTTAAACAGAATGTTATTGATAAATAACAGCAATTCGTATTGATAAGTTGTTTTTATAATATACATCTATAGCTACAGCAATGCCCGATAGCCTCTTTATATCGTTTTGTGACAAATATCAAAAGAACACTCACCTAAAGGATTATTAGGAACACCTGTTCAATTTCTCATTATCGTAATTATCTAATCAACCAATCACATGGCAGTTGCTTCAATGCATTTAGGGGTGTGGTCCTGGTCAAGACAATCTCCTGAACTCCAAACTGAATGTCAGAATGGAAAAGAAAGGTGATTTAAGCAATTTTGAGCGTGGCATGGATGTTGGTGCCCGACGGTCCGGCCTGAGTATTTCACAATCTGCTCAGTTACTGGGATTTTCACACACAACCATTTCTAGGGTTTACAAAGAATGGTGTGAAAATGTAAAAACATCCAGTATGCGGCAGTCCTGTGGGCGAAAATGCCTTGTTAGTGCTAGAGGTCAGAGGAGAATGGGCCGACTGATTCAAACTGATAGAAGAGCAACTTTGACTAAAATAACCACTCGTTACAAGCGAGGTATGCAGCAAAGCATTTGTGAAGCCACAACACGCACAACCTTGAGGCGGATGGGCTACAACAGCAGAAAACCCCACCAAGTACCACTCATCTCCACTACAAATAGGAAAAAGAGGCTACAATTTGCACAAGCTCACCAAAATTGGACTGTTGAAGACTGGAAAAAAGTTGCCTGGTCTGATGAGTCTCGATTTCTGTTGAGACATTCAAATGGTAGAGTCAGAATTTGGCGTAAACAGAATGAGAACATGAATACATCATGCTTTGTTACCACTGTGCAGGCTGGTGGTGGTGGTGTAATGGTGTGGGGGATGTTTACTTGGTACACTTTAGGCCCCTTAGTGCCAATTGGGCATCGTTTAAATGCCACGGGCTACCTGAGCATTGTTTCTGACCATGTCCATCCCTTTATGACCACCATGTACCCATCCTCTCGATGGCTACCTCCAGCAGAACAATGGACCATGTCACAAAGCTTGAATCATTTCAAATTGGTTTCTTGAACATGACAATGAGTTCACTGTACTAAAATGGCCCCCACAGTCACCAGACCTCAAACCAATAGAGCATCTTTGGGATGTGGTGGAACGGGAGCTTCGTGCCCTGGATGTGCATCCCACAAATCTCCATCAACTGCAAGATGCTATCCTATCAATATGGGCCAACATTTCTAAAGAATGCCTTCAGCACCTTGTTAAATCAATGCCACGTAGAATTAAGGCAGTTCTAAAGGCGAAAGGGGGTCAAACACCATAGTAGTATGGTGTTCCTAATAATCCTTTAGGTTATATATATATATATATATATATATAAGGTCTAGTCCTAATTTAAATGAAGAAATCATGATGAAAATTTCTTACAGTTGTGATGGGAAATGCACCCACAGCCTAGCAATGTATCAGTTTGCATTAATAGGTTGACCTGACATAACCAGCTCATCGTATACTGGAATTAAATTATTTCATCCTGTAGGTTGCCAAGCAACTGAAACATCACACCCATTGGAGCTAGCTAATTTATTCGTTTTCACATCCCGGCATAAAATATCAATCTAAAATATAAAACATGCTTGGACTTGAACTAACCCCAACAGCCAATAGAGCCAACCCCCCACCCCCTTTAGATCCGTGGAAAACATTCCTCTTGTCCAACGCTCTGGTTAATACACACACATGTACGTTTCAACCTGACAAAAAAAAAAAAAAAAAAAAAAAAGAATATCGCTTCTCATTAGGAACTAAATAAGGATCTAAGGCAAAAACTAGGTTACATGATCCTCTGAGATTTTTTTTTTCCTGTGACCTTCACAATGACAGTTGCAAAAGTACTTTCAATGTTTTCCTTATAAATAAACACTTTATAACAGTATAATACATGAGCCACCCACGCTTTACAGTTCGCCACTGTAGTGCAGTACACAAACCTCAGAAACATTTGGGAAGGTCCAGTGTTCACATGTTCTATAGGACAGGGATTAAACATGGAGGTTTATACTTTTCGCTAATTGCTATTTAATTGTTTAAAACTATTAGTTTGGAAAAAAGAAGAAGAAGAAGAAGAAGAAGAAGAAAAATGTCATAATATTACCAGATGTGCAGTCTGCAGCTGATAAGCAGACTTGATTGTGCAGAAATGTAATGTTTTATATAAATGACATAGGCGGTATACACAAAAAAATACACAATTTACAAATGAATATTTAACTATTAAATGTAACATTTAGTATTTAAACATAATTATATAGACAAATAGTGGCACTAGAAGTAGTTGCATGAAGGCGTGAAATTATATTTCTGAAATCCCTCTTTTACAACATGGCCAAGTAATTTGTTTCAGCACCTGTACATTTAACCCCACATTTCTCGTGTGTAATGTTTTCTTATTTGGCGAGCTTCATATTAATTATTTATATTAATATTTAAAAAACTGCAAATTATTTATTACAACACACAAACAATAAAGTGCACCTCTGTGCAATTAGATACTTGCACGGGTTCATATTGCAATTTCGACAGGCAGCACTACACACACGATTTATTTTTTTTGCTATACATTCTAGAACAAAACTAGAGATTACACCTATGGCATTAGAAAATTAGGTAACATACAACAGTCAGTTGTTATTTTAAGACACAAAGCTGTTCTTTAAACCGTTCCTGCAAGAACAGTATTGTCAAGTGCATTTACAAAACCTATCAATTACCATGATGAAACTGGTTCTCATGAAGACCATCGCAGAGAAGCAAGACCAAAACTGAGTTACCAGCCTCAAAAAACACAGATTAACATCACCTCAGATTAGAGCCGCTAGGAAGGCTTTACAGATCATGAGTAGCAGATACATCTCCATATCAACTGTTTTTAGATTGTTGCATATTTTGGATGCCTCTGGCACTGTTTTACAAAATCTGAAAATAATGAATTAGAAGGTGCTTCCACACTGTTGACTGGTGTGTATATATAAAACACACATAAATAGCACATAAGCCTTAAACAAACAGGTTGTTTAATGTCCTCATGTCTGACATTTTCATTGTTTATGCTAGTCAAAATTATGCAAAAGAGAGAACCTACTGACAATAAAAAACCTAACAACCACAAAAACCTACCAGTGAATTATTGCAACAGTATCACCATTACTATTATTTGTAATCTGATTTGTCAAATAGATTTTAATCTTTTGGGGATAAAACCCAATTTTGTTCCTCTATCAGGTGTATAAAAAAAGTGCAATTTTGATAATAATATAATGAACATAAACTGATGTTAAAGATATATGACGCAAGGACGCGATGTGAGTAAAGAGATTTTGGGATTGAGGGAAAGTGTGCTTACAGTAAGTGCCAGTTCACACCTACACAAATCACTCCAGATTTCCTCATTCATTGGCTCATCTTCCATTGCATTTGGAAGAGAAATAACTCTCTTTTAAAGTAGTTTTGAGTGAAAACTAATATAAGTGTACGCCTGTGGGTTTGTTGAGCTCAGTTAGCAGATCTTGTAATCTAATATATTCTATTATATCTTTGATAAACGTCGTCTTATTGCAACGTAATCTTGTACAGGACTGGTAATGTTGAATCACACAAGCCTAGTGCAGAAAACAAAGTCAATACAAATGAACATACATTACTGTGATGTCAATTTGTTACCACATACAATTCAATTATTAAAAGCGTGAGCCAAATCCAATCGCAGTATTTTAACTCTAAACCGTATACTGAAAGCAAATTAATTCACAATGATTTAAAGACCTCATATTCAAAAGCACCATTAAGGGTTATATTTACAAATTATACTCTATTTATACCATAATGTAATTTTGCATGGTCATAAAAAAGGAGTTACATTTATAAATGAAGCCCTCAGAGGTGCAGAAGTCACAGCTCCAAAAACACAACTACTTGTTGTATGCATCTGTGATGGTTGTGCATCAAAGTATATCAAGTAACACTGGGATTAATGCGTGACTCAAACTGGAACCAGTACAAAAGGGAAATGTAGAACAGAGAGGTGTGTCAGCATAAGAATATATAAAGCCTATTATCAAAACAATGAATCAACAATAAATCTTTGAAAGAGACAACAAAACCAGACTTCCTTTGAAGTTGTGTGTAAAAAAAAAAAGAAATTAAATATCAAAAAATGGCAGCATGACATTGGAACAAAATCCTCCTAAGAATTACTTTGCTTCTGAAAACTGGTGACATTCCCTTCCAAAAAATATATTTGTTAAGGCTGAAAGTAAGCTGACAGTACAAAACAATGTGGTTTAGTATTACATTATTTACCCTCAACTGTCCAGGCATCATACTCTCCTAAAGAACTGACCAGGACCAAGATTATAACTACCTTCTAGCACAGCCTGATAATCAAGACGCCTTCACACCTTTTTTTGATCGCCGCAGTATGCACCTGCTTGGTTTGTGAGCCGCAAGAGAAAAAGAGAACAAGAATGTTTACCTTCCAGCTATGCCTAATATTTTTATATCCCGGGCTAATTGTTGAAAATGTGCGCATCCTCCTTTATCACTTGTGGCTGTGTATGTTAAAGGACGGGACTGGCATAGGCTACACGCACACTGAGATTTTGAAGAAGACCAACGGCACGGATGACGCTGCATCTAAATAGCGATCTACTCCGTAATCAGTTACGATTCACTTCCATATCTGATTAAATCCATGCCCGGGTACGCTGTATCGTTCTCGAGACCACCTTATCTAGCGGACTCCAGAACGGTTCCCAAACGCAGAACAATTTCTTTAATTAAAATGAAGCAGACTTTGGGGTCAAGCGTTCTCAGAAACAATCCCGGGGCCATTAGAACCACTATATTAGGACAAGCCTGTGATAATGATAACCTGTTCATCATTGTTTTATTATTATGACCTACAGTGAGGAAATGTAATAGGAATGGCTCTGTATTATCAAAAAGATTATTATACAGAATAAAAACGCTTCTGGTCAGAAGCGACGTTTAACTCCATCCTTGTTCGTAGTTGCTTAGTGACACGTGTGGCACTTACCTGAGTTCAGGATTCAGCAGTGCATCCATTTTGAGGCAGGCCGAGCGAGGAGCACCTTGATGGAAGCTCCCTCACTGGGATAAAGCAGCTCAGACGAGCACGCTCTCTGATGTAATGCAAAACCTGAAGATGATCACAGACAACACAGATATGACTTTCTCATATGCCTTTTTCATTCCTACACCGACGTCACCTTGTCTTGCTTAAACGGCAAAAACTTATTTGTTTGCGTTACATCTTTGTGTTTACAAAAATGTACGTTCACACAGAAAAGTTCTTTCTCACGCCAGTGAGTCCCGCTGTTGGTGTAATTAACCTGTGGCAAAAGTTAGCTTATCTAGACCGTGCGTCATATACCGGGGTCATGAGGAGAACAACTGTGACACTTAAAAAGGGGGGGGGGGGGGATGAAGCTGTTAAGAGTTAATAGAAAGATGTAAAGCAATGTGACGCTGGAGGAAAATCTCTCAGCAAACTAATATGCACATATCATCTTTGACATGACAATAAGATTGGGTCTGGAGGGAAATGTTAGTGTGGACATCTGGAAAGGTTTCGAGCACCACACAAGCTGGGATGCATATCCGTGCAATCAGTATTTTAACTGTCCTTGGTCACAGAGGCTACCTTTTGTTTCAGAGAGCAAAAGCCTTGCAGAAAACCATGGCAGACCTTCAACACTATTCACACTTGATCGATGCGAACAAAATGTGCTCTTGCTCATGCATGTCACGGATGCATGCACGGTTTTGATCCCTAGTGAATTTACAGAAATCCAATGCATAAACACCATCCCAAGAGGGTAAATAATTGACATTTAACTCGTGCTAGGCTGCTGTGTTTTTTGATGGGGTGTTGAGAGCAGGACAACGAGGTACAAAGAGCAAGACAAGTGCTTGATTTAAAACTAGGGTGTGCATTAGAATAACCCCAATAAACAGAAACACAGGAAGGAGATATGGGGGTTGTGAAATCTACACCGCGGACCAGAGGCCTAACGGCTAGGCCTGCCTGTCTATCTCTCCCTCTCTATCCGTCCGGCGGTGTTAGCGATGCTATGTCTGATCCGTGGTGACGTTTAAATCCTTAGTGGTGTTGTCCTGTGTCAATAAGGTGATCTGAAAGAGGTTTGTCTTACATACTTGGTTAAGTAAATACAGTGCGATTAACCAGACCATACACCTGAGGTTAACGTATGCTAAAAAAAAGAAGCAAAACTAGGCTAGTTCACACCTGGGAGCTAGCTGTTTGTTTTACTTTCTATCTTACTATTAGTAATAATAATTTGGTCTAAGATGAAGTGTGGAAAAGTGCCATGTCCTAGTCAAGAGGGTTTCATGAGCTTGGATACATATTCATCGTGATAAACCAGCCGGATAACGAGAACTAGTTAGCTCATTAGCCTGTAAGCTAGCAAGACAACATTTCGAGTGGATGTTTGTGTTCTGTGCATAAGTTAACTAAATTGTTTAAAAAAACAACAATGTAAACACGGCAAAATAAATATATTTATACTCACTTCGGATTCTGGTCTAGTTCAAGTAAATCCTCCATCGTCGACACCAAGAGTAGCAATCTCCTTCGGGTGTTTGATAAAACATCCACCGAGAAACGTCAATTCCACCCGGGAGAGGAGAGCCAGCTAACCTTCGCTGAGCGCTCGCGCAGCTAGCTAGATAGCTAGCTAACTAGCTAGCTGGCTGGCTAACTGCCCTCAAAAACAAGTCGTGCCTCGGTATGAGGTGGGTCGCGTTTAGAGTTAAATAGTTTTAATAAATTAAATGTAGGTGCGGGTTAATCCAGTGGAGTCCATGGAATAGTGCCGGGGTTTGTTTGGTGCACTCTCAGCACCGTCGTAGCGCATGTCGTGGAAAGCAGCCTCCTTTCTGCTTCATGGTCTGGTGAAGACGGCCGGAGAGAGCAGGCTCGCGCTATCCTGACTCGATACAATGCACCGGTTTCGACTCCTCCTCCTCCTCCTCCTCCTCTTCAACAGCGTTCAAAGCGAAGACGACACTGATAAGCAAACTTCGGCGTGCAATGAGCTCCCCAATACCGCTTATAACCGCGCAAACTAGGCCAGGTCGATACGGCTACTACATGTTAGTGTCGGAGTTGTCGACTATTCGTGCGTTTGTTGCACGGTATTGCTCTGAGAGCTCACAGCACTTGGGCACTATTTAGGACTCGGGATTAGGATGGCAGCTATGTAGCTGTTACCATTGTTTGTAGTTTAGTTTTTTTTTCCGTTTAGAATATCGAACATTACGTCATTGATTCGGCGTGAAATAACAATGTAAAGTTTCCCTGCAGTCTTAAAAACATGTCTGCTGTAGTGCTGCAAGTTGGACAGTGTGGAAATCAGCTGGGCCTGGACTGGTGGAAGCTCTTAACTAAAAAGTCAAAACAGCAAAAGAAAAGGTAACTTACCTTTATACTTACTTACTATTAAACCAAGCAAAAATTATTCAACTTTATATAGACGCACACTATAAGGGCAAAAGTATTTGGCATATGTGTTCATCAGTGCCCTTATCCCCAGTGAATTGCAATCTTAATGCTTTAGCATACCAAGACATCTTGGATCATAGTTTGCTTCCAACTTTGTGGCAACAGTTTGGGAAAGGCTCTTTCTATTCCAGCATGACTGTGCTCCGCTGTGCCCAAAACAAGGACTATAAAGACATGGTTTAATGAGCTCGTTGTGGAAGAACTTGGCCCTCACAGAGCTCTGACCTCAACTCCATTGAGCACCTTTGGGATGAACTGGAACAGAGATTCTGAGCCAGGCCTTCTCGTCTAACATCACTGCCTGATCCAATGAACGGGCACGAATTCCCACAAAAACACTTCAAAATCTAGTAGACAGCCAAGAAGCGTGGAAGCTGTAATAGCTGCCACAGGGGGACCAACTCCATATTGAAGTATATGTATTTGGATGAAATGTCATTGCAGGTTTGGCCAAATACTTTTGTCCATATAATGTGATTTTTTATATATATATATATATATATATATATATATATATATATATATAAAATCATCCACTTTTGTTCATTTTTAGGTGTCCATTTAGCTCCAGAAATGGTCACCTAGCAGCAGTATGTGTTGACACTGAGCCCAAAGTCCTAAGAAAAGCGCATGAGTTTGTCAAAACCAAGTAAGTCCAAAAAAATTATCCCAATAATCCCACTTATCATTTAAGAAATTTCAGTTTTATTTCTGTCATCCAGGGAAATCCATCCATCCAACATTATTGAGGGGAAAGGAGGACGTGGAGGAAACTGGGCATATGGTCAGTACCACAGGCATGATTAATGATTAGATAGATACCATAGATACTATGGATAGATAAACAGATAGATAGTGGGAGGCCAAAGTGCTAACAACTACATCTACTTGGTGACCATAAAAATATTAAATATACATGATGTAAGCCCTATGTATACTTCAATTGTACTTAAAAAAGTTAGCTTACAGTTGTTACAAAATAATAAAACATACAAATATCTGACGATTAAATTTAAGTTGCTTTTTTTTCTTAATGTTTAAGAAACAACAAGAATACATAAATGACTCAGTATTTTACGCAAGATACATACAAGCAATGTTTTTAAAGACAATAACAATTAACTGTAACAGACATATGAGGTCAGTCATTTGCTCAAGTAAAACAATGTTTATGACTGCATGGTGCAATGCTGCAATATTTGTTGTGGTATTTTCATTGTGGTTCTGCAAACCAATGTAACCGGAGCTGCTGTAAAACAGGTTACCATGGAGGCCAAGGTGAGGCTGAAAATGGCTTACTCCAGCGTACAATGGAGGCGTTGCGTCGAGAGGCGGAGAGACAAGATTACTATGGTGGAATTGTTGCCCTACACAGTCTGAGTGGAGGCACAGGCTCTGGTGAGCACTATGACCCTGCAGTCAATGTCAATATTTAATTACTCCATCAAAAACGTGAACTCGGAGCCTTCAATGTGGAAAGGACATTAATCCAGTAAAGAAGACAAAAAATAGAAGATAAAATTATTTAATCCCTTTTTTTTTTACTTTGATACTTTGTGTTTGTTTTCACTTTTATGGGCGAGCAGGTCTTGGTTCACGACTATGTGAGGAAATTCGTGAGGCGTTTCCCGCGGGTCATATCCTGACCGTGTCCGTGGTCCCTCATCAAAGCGGAGAGAGCCCACTCCAGCACTACAACACTTTACTAAGTCTAGCAGCACTGCACAGGTTCACAAATAATACCTTGATCTGTATACAAAGTATTTTCCACAGCTCTGTGTGACCAAGTTCTCCCTCGCAGGTCAGCTGACGGCATACTCCTGTTTCATAATGACCATGTATTAAGTCGCGCTGGATTTCAGCAGAAATCCCACACAGGGCATGAAGCTGTCTCCTGTGGTTTTTCACAAAGCACTCTCTCTGCAATGAATGCACATATAACCTCATGCATGGCTGGACTCCTGCTGCCTGTGAACACCCTTACTACAAGAAGGTAAATTTGATTCTGTGTAAAAACTTTGCTCTTGAGTGTGACTTTATTAATGTAATATTTTTAAACTAACTTTTAATATTACTTCATTTTAGGCCTATGAGATGATGCTTTATTTTTTTTAATTCAGTATTTTTCATAGTGTTTATTAATACAACATATAGCCAAAAATATAACCATCGCACAAATCTAACCACAATACAAACATTTTTTACTTACCAAAAGCACTCAGCTTTATAGAATCTATTTGTGTGCTGCAGCATTACAGTTTTCTTTCACTGGAAATAAGAGGCCCAAACCTGTTCTAGCATGACAATGTCACTGCGCACAAAGTAAGTTCTGTGAAGATATTGTTTGACAAGTTTGAAGTGGAAGACCTCTAGTGGTGACACAGAGCCCTGACCTCAACCCCACTACATGCTTTTGAGATGAACCAGAACAATGACTGCACTCCAGGCCACCTCACCCGACAACAGAGGCTGACCTCACTAATGATCTTATGGCTGAAGGGCAAAATCACCACAGGCACGCTTCACAACCATGTGCAGGGGTTCTAAATTCAAATTTAAGGTCCGGTCATTAAATTTCCTTTAAGACGAGTTTTCGTCTTAAACGGTTTCAGACTGCAGAAGACAAACTTCTTTTAAACTTCCCGGAGGAAGATTAAATATGTGTTGATCTGTATATTCATCTTTGCTAGATTACTGGTTTATTAATTATTCTCATTGATCAGAAAAGCATCAGGGTCCGGATGACACCCTAATTTAGTAGAAAGCCTTTGTAGAAGAGTGGAAGTTATAATAATAGCAAAGCAGGGGCAAAATCTGAGATGTTGTTCAACACGCACTATAGCTGTAATGGTCTGGTGTTCGTTTATTCATCTCATGTTTTTTGTGTAATTAATGATTTCTATAAAGTTTCAGTTTGGGAGCTGAACCATGGGAGTTGATGAGATCTGTGTGCCCAGTTCCTACAGCCAAACTACTCTACACCACTCAGGCGTCTGCTAGGTAAGTTGCAATCAAAAGTTGCTGAAAAAGTGTTAATATATTTTATTTCTTTTTGTGACTTCATATATTTTACTGATGCATATTAATGGATAGTTCATTTGTACCCTGCTAATAACTTTTAATGTTTGTCTCTAGTGCAGTGTCACACTGGGACACTTTAGTGAGTGAAACACTTAGGAATCTACCCCAGCTTTCACCTGATGTAAAACCTGTATCCTTAAATAAGCACTATGTAAATAAGGATAATTTGCATGTTTGGTGAAGTCGCAGAGCTTAGTTTCAAGCCTCATGTAGTACTCATAAAAATGTATTCTAGATCGTAGAGACTTCCTTACAGTACAGTACTTAAGTGTTACAGATAGACCATAAAAAGAATTTGATAAAAATTTTTAACGCTGTGAGAATTTAAAACAGTTTAAGCTACTTACAGAATTTTTTTCTTTTTTTTTTTTTTTGTAAATTGTGCTGTGCTTTTGTTTATGTGCATCAGTGATTTCAGTGGAACTTAAGACTGTGCATAAGAAAAGATTATATGTAATTATTAATAATTAACCCTTTAATGTAGTGACATATTATTTTACATGGTAGTATGCAGTTAGGGGTGTGGCAGAAGTATTAAAAAATCAGTGTTACAGGAATAAAATCATTTTATTGTCGTACATCAAATCACAACCTCTCAGCACAAGCTTGTCTTGTTATTTTAGCTCTTACTATATGCCCTGCTGATACACAAAAGTGTTGTCACCTCCTTTCTCATCACACTTTTTTAAAATATATTTTTTAAATTCAGTATTCTCTAACCAGAACTGCAGTTGAAATTCCTGTTCCAGATGTTGCAGGGTTACTGTCTAAAATGACACTTTTACATAAATACATCCTGGTTACTCCTTAAAGCTGAATGCAGTATTCTAGTCGTGCAGTGCTAGCGGTTGCACGTGGCGACCAGGACAACTCGTTCATCGCTTCGAATGTCCTGCAGAAGTTGCGGCAAGCACATAGGTGTGTCGACTGGAATCCTTTTCCTGTTGACCACTGGACGGGTGAGTTCCATTTTCCACATCGTTTGCTCAGTTTTGCATAAAGGAATCCTATGACACTTTTTTTTTTTGGTAGAATGCTAGTATGTGAAATGGTGCAGAGCCATGCTTAACATGCGTAACATCTTTTTTCTTCTTTTCCAGATCCCCGAAATGAAGCTAGCGTCTCCTCGTCGGTCCGCACGCTCACTGTGTGTTCCAACCACAGCAGTGTCACAAGACTGATAGGCCACGTAACTCAACGTGCCACTGAGATGTTAAGCGCACGAGCATATCTACACTGGTACGAACGTTATGGTGTCGAAACAGAAGAGTTTCAACAGGGAATCAATACGCTGTCCAGTATTATCGAGGAGTATGAGTCTCAGTAATGCGTAGAAGTGTTAGACAGTCATGAATGCATTCATGTGATATCTATAAATATAAACGTGGATGGTTTTTTGATTCCTAGTTTTGTACTTGGCATTTTAAAAACTCTTCATGCAGCATTTTCAAAGGTCAAAGGCTTAAAATATTTATCTATTGCTACGTCTACTCCAGGGGAAAAATCTACTGTGAAATTTGCTAATAAATGAAATTTATCTCCTGTTGTTTTAAACCATTCGTAAAACACAATTTTAACTAAACAAACAAACAAAATACAGAACTTTGTGTCTAAGTTGATGTTTTGCCAGAATGAATGAAGTTATAAAAGCTTGAAGTGGAGAAAAATGTAGGAAGCGTGGTGGGGGTTCAGGGATTATATGGTGGGGTTTAATGTGGCATGAGGTGGGGGTGAAATGCTACAAAACAACTTCAAACCTTCCACCCCCACAAAAACTTTGTCTAAGAGTCAGGTTATCTCCTGTTGTCAGTTATATGTTATAGCTGCAATAAACAGTCATTCCCTAAACAGCCCCTAATCAACCTCTCTCTCCCACTCTCTCACACACACACACACACACACACACTTTCTCGCTCTCTTGCACATACAAATGCTTTCTGTTCTTTTTCTGGAAGAAATCAGAAAGCCATACCGTGACCAAGAGTACCTACAGCTGTGATTTCTTCCACAACTTCCCCACAACAACTATAAGAATGACTGTCAAACAACGATCCATTTTAAAATCTGATTATTAGTCCTAGTATTATTGATACATACTGTATGTAGAGCTGTTAACAGAACTGCAAATCTACACCCTTACCTTGTCATAAACACTATCTGATCCCAAAAGGACAAACTAGTAATTAAAAAAAAAAATTTCTTCTTTAATAAAAACCTAAAATAAAAGAATGTATAAAAATACTATACAATATGGCTTGTGGATGAATACACAGAAAAAACACTGGTACTTTGCATGGTAAAGCTACTGTATAAAAGTTCTTCCATTTATATGCATTGTGTTACAATAAACCAAATACAACTTTATGTGAAAATTTAACCATGCTTTTTGTTTACAGTATTGTTCTGACAGCAAGCACTGTTTATGCTTGACATTGTGTATGAGGCTTCTGTTCATGAAGAAATGCGTTTTAATGGTGTAAAAACAAATGCCATTTATAGTGATGCTTGCTGCAGTTTTTAAAAGATAGGGTACGTTTCAATGCAGGTTGCTGCCAATTGCAGTTGTTATTTTCATTCATAAATGCTGGATAAATGTTATTGCATAAGTTTAACATTAGAACAACAAAATGCAGCTAACGTGAGTAACATCCTGTAAACTATATAGGTTTTTCACATGCAATTTATTAAACACTTAGGACAAATGTATTATTAGTCTGAAATGTTAAATAGTTTTGAGAATCAGCTGATTATGGACAGTGATTTTGTGAGTGTTAGTAACCCAAGAGACGTAAATACATTTTGCCCTATTCATTTATTATATATATATATATTTTAATCTGACAGCACCTGTAGCACTTCACCTGCATATTTTCTCAACAATGTATTCAGATTAAGAAAAACTGTAATGGAGTATCAAAAGTAGAAACTAAAAATCCATTTCATATAACTCACATAAATGTAAAATTCTAACAACTTTGTAACAACTTCCTAACAAGAGGGGTGTCCTTTTTATTAAATTTACACTCATGAATAAAAAAACTTGTGTATTATAGAATTATAGTAAATGTATTATAGAACATTTGTCCTCTTCCTTCTTTTTAAAGAAACAAAAAATAGTCTTTAAAAAAAGACAGGGAAAAAAAACCTTTGGATAAAAATATGAATATCTAACAAAATCTTTCTGTAAAATCTCAGGTCTAAGACAAATGCTCGATGGTTTGAAGAGCAGAGTTACAGAAAGAGCAACTGGTGTTAATATTCTCTTTATAAATCTTTAAAAATATATATTTGACTGGATAATATTTGTACAATCATTTAAATGAGATTTATCATATCTTGTTAGGGTTTTTATTTCAACTCTGTCAACAATGTTTTGCTCATACTGTATATCATCACGATCCCTTGTCACATGACCAAGTACGCCTTTTGCAAATGTTCTGAGGACGAGTAAAATTTGCATATTAAAACAAAGTCCTTATGTATTCTGGCATGGCGGTTATAGTATACAAGTTTTTTTTCCTTAAATAATTTTTTAATCATTTGGGGCGGCACAGTGGCATACTGGTTATCACTGTGGATTGCACCTCTGGGGTTTGGGTTCGATTCCAGCCTCGGGTCTGTGTGAATAGAGTTTGCATGCTCTCCCTGTGTTTGGTGAGTTTCCTCTGGGTACTAAGGTTTCCTCCCACGATCCAAAAACATGCAGGTTCAGCCAAATGCACCCAGTCCAGGGTGTACCTCGCCTTGTGCTCTAAGCCCCCTGGGATACACTCCACCGCGTCTTTTTTACACAGGATAAAGCAGTATAGAAGATAAATGCATGAACATTTGTTGTGGTTCTTTGAGGTAAACGCCTTATGTGTCTTCACTCTCCCGCCACCATGTGTAATTGCCCTCAGTGCTGTAGATGGCGGTGTGAGCTGCAGCTCTGTGTTTGTAACCAGCGCAGAATAAGAGAACTCGGGCGCTCCAGCTGGCTCTCTGCAGGGCCGGACGATTTACCGACACGTTTTCTTGTTAAAAGAAGACCAAATAACAGCAGAAACTCAGCGACCTGCTGGTAAACAAGCAGAGCAGAGGGTTATAAGCTAGACAAGGTGCCGGTCCGGGGCAGCTTGTGTAAGTGATCCGGTCTTGCGCTAACGTTACTCATCTACGTCTTGATTTGTGAAGTGCGTCATCATGGCGGCTGTAGCGCGCGCGGTCCGGCTTAGCACACGACACTGCTCTGTGTTTGTGGTTTTCCAGGTGTTTGGGTTTATCTTCCTGTTTTCCACCGTGTCCTGTCGCGGTGTTCTCTTTTCCACCACGAAACTACTTTTCCTGACTTTTTAAAGATGTATTTGGCTTATCTTATGGAATATTTTTTCTATTATTTTAAGATTTTCACGTGTATACGATACGGCACGATACGCTCTCGGGACTCTGTAGTCTAATTCTTTTTGTTTGTTTGTTTGTTTGTTTTAAAATGCGCATTGAACGAAAGCGGAAGTGTTGCCGAATATTAGTTTATGCAAACATGTGCTATGCGAGTTCAATCACGTGATGGCACTTTTCAAACTGCCGCTTCGAGAACGCATGGATAGGATTTAACTAATAGCGCCGCCCTGTCGGATAGTCGTGGCTATTTCGTTAAGATTTGCGTGTCCGAAAAATAATAACAGAAAGACATTATTTCTTAATAATGCATACTACTACTACTAATAATATCTATAATATTATGAATTCTTCCAAAATAAAGGTGTTAAGACATTATTATTATTATTATTATTATTGAATAGTCATGGCTAATGCTTCAAGATTTCTCATGTTATAAAAAATATTCTATAACTATAATCCATTTAGTTAAACCCATTACATAATTATATGTTTACTGGTATGAGGTAAAAAAGAAAAGTAAAAAGAAAGGAGTAAAATAAGATAAGCAAAATTCATCCTTTTGGTCCTTCAGGTAGGTTTTGGTGTGGGTGTATGTGGAAGCTGGTTTGGTCGCAGTGGTGACTGTGTTCTGTGGAAATTTGTGGACTGGGAAAATTAAGCATCATGTTTGTTGACCTGGATGGTTTTCAATTCCATGCTTGAATACTTCCCATTTTTTTCTTCCCTGGGTTTCTACCGGCTTGCGTTGCTGTTCATGCAGAGTGTCACATGTCCATACTGGTTTCCTCCGGATCTCTGGTTACTTCCTACCTCCTGAAAGCATGCTAGTATATGGATTGGCTTCACTAATCTGCCCTTATATGTGTGTATGTGTACGTAACGCCCTTGCCATGGACAAGTGTTCCATCCATGCTGTATTACAGCTTCATCTTTGTTACTCCGGATTCACCTCAGCTCTGACCAGGATAAAGTTGTTGTCTTTGTGTGTCTCTCATAAGGACGTGCCAAAAAATGACCTTTTTGGCTGTTACAAAAGCAGCTGTTCATATTGCACCAGATGATGTCTCAGGCCATGGGATTGCATGCTTATGTAAAATGAAAAGTAGAGTATTAAGCTGTTTTAAATTCAAAGTTAAGTCTGACTAAAATAGTTTTGTGACTTTCCAGTAGGGTTTTTTGTTTTTAGTTGTCAAAACTAAATTAACCCAATGGTAATTTGGCAAAGCATCAGAGCAACGGCAACATTGTTCAACAGGTTCATTTTGAAAGTTAGTTTTACTTTGATGAAATGATGTGGGAACAATGTTGACTACATGATGATGGAAAAACAAATGCCTCTAACACACAATGTAGCAAAAACAACTTTAAAACCAAATTAACACCAAAATGTTGTTTTATGCGTGACTCAAACTCTGAGCATGGTAATGGGAGTGCTGTTTGCTTGGTATTACAGTGCAGTAATTTGGGAGCAATAAGATTTGGGGATAAGATTTCCCAGAAGAATAAACAGAAAGCTAACACTGGAATATCGAGAGATGCATGACGTGAGACACCTGTGGAGTCTAAATCCTGTTAGTAACTTAAGGGACCATGGATGTTAACAGTCATTGTGCAAATGCACTTCAATCAGCATAGATGCTCTATATAAAGGTTGTTCAACGTCATTTCATCAATGTCATTTTACCTTTCAAAAACAATGTTTTCCCGACTGTGAATGTCATCACAGTGTCGTAACAACTACTATATTACAACGGTCATCCAGTGATAGGGTTCCAGACGGGCTAATTCTTCAATCGGAATTGAACGTCGATGTGCTTTGAAACAGAAAAGTGATTTTGGATGAAGTCTCAGACATGATGGAACTGGTCAGGTTACTCAGTCTGTGAATCCATTTTTTTGTTGATCTTATTGTGATGCGAACTGTCATTCAAGTGGATTTGTTTATCCTGGTTGTGTTAAATGAACAGTCTTTCAATTTCCGCATCGTCAGAGATAACAGGTCACGCTTCGATCATGAGAAAATTGTACGGAACGAATGTTGGATTGCTCATGATGCATGTTTGTTTTTTTATTTTGTTCTTGAGACCTGGAGTGCTGTTATTGTGGAGGACAAGACAGAGGATCAAATAACCGTGTTACTGAAAACAGGAAATCAGTTGTTGAGTTACATGCGGATGGCGTCTCATAATTATCTTCTGTATTTATGATAAGTGCTTTGCGGTCCATTATTAAGCATTGGTTTTGGAAAATGGAAGACTTTGAATATTGTGACATGGTGGAGCATTGTCCAAGATGGAGATAACACTATAATGTGTACTTTTGTCTGCAGGTGCTGTTGTGTGCGCAATCATGGCGGTGGTCATCCGCTTACAGGGACTTAGAATCACAGCTGGTTCTGAGGACATTCGCAGGTTCTTCACTGGCCTCAGAATACCCGATGGTGGGGTTCATATAATTGGCGGAGAGCTTGAGGAAGCATTCATAATTTTCGCGTCCGATGAAGATGCTAGACGAGCAATCACTCGCTCAGGAGGATGCATTAAAGGCGCTCCAGTCAACTTGCTTTTGAGTAGCAAGTCAGAGATGCAGAAGGTTCTTGAGGAAAGCACAAGGAAACCAGAAGCGGTGAACAGGAGGCATTACAAGGAGGTTGTCAAAAAAACAGTAGTTGAAGGGAGACCTACGTCACTGTTAGAGGGCATGAAAGTAGATATCCGAAGAGGAGATAATCAGAACATGGGAAACAGACCACCTGTAGCTTCTTCTAATGACTCAAGAGCTCAGAATAAATCCGGGGTTAATGATTGCCTTTATGTGTATTTGTCCGGAATGCCATTCTCAGCAACGAAAGAGGATGTCCGTGTCTTTTTTGAGGGAATACAAATTGATGACCTAATTTTCATGCGAAACAAATTTGGAATGTTCAGTGGATGTGGTTTGGTTAAATTTAGAACCAGAGAGGATGCCACTCAAGGTCTGAGGAGAGATCGAAAATACATTGGGCCACGTTACATCAGAGTAATGCCAGCCTCTGAGCATCAGTGGAGCAAGTCGGGGGGTTTGGTTCAACCAGAAGGTGCAAGTCAGAGAAGATCTCGCTCTCCCATTCGCCAACGGTCGCGTTCTCCTTCCAATGAAGAGTTTGGTGTGTTGTATGAAAACCTTCCGTATTCAGTTGAAAAGCGAGACATAAAAGCTTTACTCTATCCGGTGTCCGTGACAGACGACCAGATCAGTATTTTTCTTGATGACAATAGTGGCAGGAGCAAATCCGCTATTGTGGTGTTCAGAAATCTAAAGGACTATTGTTCTGGCCTGGCTCACCACAAAGAAACATTTCTGCACAGCATTGTTTATGTGTCTCCAGTCTCCAAAGAAAAGATCGCCACTATACTAGAATCTGCTTGTAACCTAAGAGAAGACCATGGACGATCCAGCAGATCGTCTGAACGTTCGCAGAAGAGTGCTTTGGACTCGGAGAAACAGTGCATATATGTTCGCAACCTGCCTTTTGATGTGCGTAAAGTAGAGATCATGGACTTCTTCCATGGATTCCAGCTTTCAGAGGACAGGATAATCCTGCTCCATGATGACAGAGGAGCTGGGCTTGGTGAGGCTTTAGTGGTTTTTCAGACAGAAAAAGAGGCAATGATGGCACAGTCTCTGAACGGGCAAAGATTTCTTGGATCCGAGGTCATGCTTAAATGCATCACCTGGGCTCAGATGCAAGAATTTGGTATTGACAGGAGCAGCATGCCTGAGAGGAACCTTCAAAGGAACTCGCCAAATTTCCTTAATGACAGGATGTATCAGGAAAAATTTGACTCAATTCCAGATGCTTCTCGTTATGGTTCTGGAAACAGCGGTCCATTGGATCAGTTTGAAAACCCTGATGGTTATGGACAGGGACCAAGTGGACCGCAGTCTCGTCAGTGTGGACCATCTGACCAACATTTTAATCGTCCGACGTGCGTCAGGTTGCTCAATTTGCCCTCTAAGATAATGGTTGATGAAATCTATGACTTCTGTTATGGGTACAGAGTAATTCCTGGATCAGTCTCATTGCAGTACAGTAGAAGTGGAGCACCTACAGGCACCGCAACTGTTGTGTTTGAAAGCCACAGTGAGGCATTCACTGCTGTCCAGGAATTAAATGGAAGACCCATTGGTACGAGGAAAATTAATGTTGTGTTTGTGTAGAGTAAGAGACTTTTGGGCATTTCTGTAGACATCTCTTTATTATGACTTGACCCCTTTTTTCCTGCCTCATAAAGAAGAATGCATGAAAGATTAATTGATCTTTATTAATTTTAATTGTTCTTTTGTGATGTACATTTTTTTTTCTTGTTGTAATGTTATAATATGTTACTATTCTACAATAATCTGTGTTTAAAATCTATTTGCTTTCCTTCTTGTTCTCAAGTAAATGTGTGGTAATAGTGCTGATTTTGAAGTCACTGTATTATTGATTTGGGAAGGATGTCTACATGCTACCTTTTGTAATCACCTGATTTTTATGCTACAGTATATACTGACATAAAAGCTTGTGTTCATTATGCTGGAGATGGTAAATTTATTTGAAGTCTTGTACAACACAAGGTGTAATGAAACAAAATGTACCTCTCTTAACTTCTGTGAAGTTTGGAGGAAAAATCAAAATGTTCAGCTGTTCAGTGAAATTCACTGACCCTACTCATCAAGGTTTAATATTCTTAATATCATACTTCAATGGACATGCAGTGCAAGTCATCTGGTAGTGATGCAACAGATAAAATTTTTGTTACAAGCGCATCAGTTAATGCTCACATCACTAACTGATGTGAACACCCGAATTTAATCGAGTGTTTCAGAAACTGATCATCTTTGTGGGATTTTCACACACAACAATCGCATGAGTTTACTCAGAATTGTGCAAAGACGCATCCAGAGAGTTTCAGTTCTGCAGATGAAAATGTTGTGGTGAGAGAGGTCAAAAAAGGATGACAAGACTAGTTTGATTTGACTGGAATGTTACAAAGCTCTATCTGACACACTTTAAATCTAATAAGCATTCTGAAACCATGGTGAGCAGAAAAGCATTTCCAGGAATCTGAGGCTATCGTCGACACAGTTTCACTGAAACTAGAGAGTTGAGAATTAGGAAAAGACCAGGTTATGCTTTTTCATTTATTCTCCACCCAGTTTGGTGCGCCATGGTGCATAAAAAATCCCAGGAGATTTTTCTGCAATAAACAACCCCCTACCCAATTATTTGATTTGACCTTTAACAGAAGCTCTTGACCTGTATGATTTTATGCGTTGTCCTTTTATTGGTTTTTCAACTTTGCTCAGACTCACAGAAGCATACAACATGTTTCCAGACTGTATGAGGTTTCACCCAAACGACAGCTACCCATCCTGAGTACCTGGGATGTCCTGAATTCCACCAGATGATGATGTGACCTGGCAGCTTCATCAGGCCCTGCTACAGAAAAAAGGCGTTAAGCAATGGTGTCTATAAGATATGTTTTTTTAAAATATTATTTTTACACAATATGCATGACTTTTATATATGCATTTGTTATAATGGATCAAGTTACATTTTAATTTAACATGAGAAAAATGGAGAACTTCTTTGGTCTATTGAATTCCTAATGTTGTTAACGCCCTCTTTTGCTGTGGTTGACACAAATCTTTTTTTATGTTCATTTTTATTGAAATTAATAGATGACAACGATCAACAATGTTTTACAACAATAATACTACCGTTCTTATTACCAAAGCTCAGTGTTATTAAAATGCATGAAGTGTTTGTGTGCAAATAATTAAAATAGAATGGGTAAATATGATCTTTTTGATGATCAGTATGTTAATTATATTTCCAGACAATGTTTTATATTCAGTGTGTAGCATATTGTCAATACTTTTGATGATGTTAGTCTTTTGGCTGCTCTCAATGAGGAGTCACCACAGCAGGCCATGCCAATCTGCACACAACGTGGCATACACAAGGATGCCCTTCCTCACGTAACACTTCCATTTTGTCTGTGCTTGGGACTGACACTGCATCCAGGGGCTGGGCTTTGGGCATTGGGTCTTAAACCGGCCTTTAAACCCACCAATGCACTAAATCCCAATTATTTTGACAAATTAAAAATAAAGTCTCTTAGAGCTCTTGTTAAAACACATGGGAATGAACCAATGTGCAGCTAACATAACACTCCAGTTTTCCAGACCGTTTGCTATATTGTGCTATTGACAGTTTAAATAAGTGTGTATATAAGCTCATTTGATCATATATATATAGGCTATATATATATATATATATATATATAATTTTTAAACACAGTTGTATGTGCTTCTGCCACAATGACACACACTCCATATGTAAACAGGTCTGCTAGTTTGGATTGCTATCTGACCAGACTGCTTATTACCCAAAATGGCGGATCATTCCCACACGACTGGGTGATGACGTCATGTTCCGGAGTCCTTAGTGATTGTGCGCTTGTGTAGGGAGCATGGAATATTTGGGGATTACTATTTAGCTGTTGCAACTAATCCTGTGGTTTTAAACGTATTTATTCGTAGGAGTACCCTAAATCCAATAAAAAAAAACACACACACACACAAACACACACAACGAAATATTACGGACAACTAAGCCTATAGTTATGTGTGAAAATATATGCAGTAGCGGTGAAGCAAATAGTTGTGTTTTGACGCACGCTTTGCATAAAAGATAATTTTTTTTATTAAAGCATAAAAAATATATTATTATTATTATTATTATTATTGTTATTATTAAGCATTATTGATATGTTGAGGGATTTATGTGGTCAGAGCTCATGTTTTTTTTTTTTTCGGGGCTATATCCTAAATAGCACCCCTTCTCCCTAGGTAGTGTGTTCGAATGATTGGCAGAACACCCTTCGTAGTGCACTAAAACGCCAAACCTAGAGCTGATTATCCCAGAGTGGCGCACTACCGTACTACATAGGGTGTTAGAAATACAGGACGGGTGTGTATCATACTGCTTGAATAAATATACTATGTAGAACGGTAGTGTGTAGTACGGTAGTAAAGAGCACTGATTCTTTCTGGCGTTTGAGAAGCATCACGCAAGACAGCGGTACCAGTTCATTTAGCTCAACTTTTTACAGTAAGTATTGTTTGATAACTAAGAAAAGTAAAGATAATTAAAATGCAAAATTAATAAAAACTTTGTTAACACTAATTTTGAATGCTAGCCGGTTGGTCCAACACGCACTGCTGGTAAGTTATCTGTATCACTGTGTTATCATTGGGCACAGGTATGGTTTCTGCTTTGTTTTTTATCTCTCCCACGAGTGTTTTTTGGTTTTAATCTCTGCATAAAGTACATTTTTTAAGAATGAATATGTGTATAGATTTTTAAAATGGCAGTTGTGAGAAGCTCCTATCAGTCAGTGATGTCCCGAGCGTCCAACCGCCTGCATCCGGGGACAGAAGTGGCCGTTAGTCAGCATCTAGTTGCTTAGTATTTCTTTCATGACGGTGTGGAAAAAATCCCCAGACAAATGATTTTTTATTTAAAGTAACTTTTTAAAGCTTGCGTTCACAGTTATTTAATTGTATATTGATTAATTATTGCAGTATTGTGTCTTTGACAAACAATTGTTCGGGGCAAAAGTGCAACGTTCGTCATCTACAGTACCTGTTCAGACCAGCAAAGGTTTGCACCCTAATTTGATTTCTGACCAAGGTTGCCAGGTCTCGGTATTTTCATTAAACAAACTAACAAAACTACACCAAAGAGGTCGGGTAAGGTACATTTCTTAATCCCTCCGTCTCTCTCACACTTTTTCTCCTTATTCTTAACGCACTGGACAAGGCCAAGGTGCTTGGCCATCTCTCTCTCTCTCCTTCTTCTTCTTTGTCGTTTAAAGGTGGTTGGACTCCAGTAGGTTACATTACCAGTAGGTTGCATCACCACCACCTGTAAATCTTTAGTGAGCTAGAGTTCTTCTACTGCATTATGAGCCACATCCTCATGATGCTAGCTTTGTGGACAGGGACACACTTCCTAAAACTATGACTGTCTTAGTTCCAGTAAAGGGAAACTGTATACTGTTGTATGAGAGGGTGGGACGCTGGTGTAGTGGACAGCACTGTGGCCTCGGACCTCCAGGATTGAGGGTTTGATTCCTACCTTAGGTCTGTGTGTGTATAGTTTCCTCTGGGTATTCCAGTTTCCTACCACAGTCCTGCAGACATGCGGGTTATTAGCATTTCCAGTTTGCACATTGTGTGAGACACTGAGTGTGCTGCGATGGATTGGCACCCTGTCTAGGGTGTACCCCGCATAGTGCCTCAAGTCCCCCTGTACAAGATAAGCGAGATGTGTGCTTAGAACTTTTAGATTTTAGGGAGGGATTGCGTACAGTAGGGAGGGAAATGATACAATATTATGACGATAATTAGGTTCATATTCATTCTGGATAGCAAATATTAGTATAAATATCCCACTTCAATATTATTTTCCCCCCATATTTTCATTACAATTCTAAACAAACTTAGCAAATAATTTACTCCTGCTACAAGGGATGCTGAGCTGCCTGTCAATGTGTAACTTGTTTACACTGCACCACCTGCAGGACCATCGAGGAAGAGCAATGTTTTACCATCTCAAGTGCCAACATATAGAAATGGACATGGACTGATTTTTCTAAACATAGCCAAATTTAATGTAAAACAGTTACACTTACACCTGTGTTTCTAAGTGGAAACAGAATGCTATTAATCTGCGACATAGAATTCCATGTTTGTGTAACTGGGCTTTCCTACTAAAATTGTTCCAAGTCAATCTAACTTATTTATTTTTTATGTGTACGAAAGTGTGAAACCGATTTACAGAACACTTCAAGCACAGTACTGTGATGAGACTTTTAGCCGCAGTAAAACATTTGAGTGGTGCAATGTTTTAAAAACAAGACCACATCCTTCAACGACAATCCCGGCCGAGGTAGCTCAGAGCCCAATGCAGTCATCCTCATTAATGTTCAGCAATGCCTGATATTTTGAAAATCAACAGATATCATGGCTCCAGTGTAATGAGAAAACTTTCTATCATGAAGGTATTCAAGCACTAGTGAAATGCTGAGATAAATGCATTATTGTAGCAGGAGATCCTATTGAGAAATAAAGTTTAACTGTTTTCTTTTATTTTGATAAATCAAAAGTCCTGGTTTGATTTAAATGCCACTAATAAGACAGCAAAAAGGATTAATCAGTTTATAGTTACCTTATGATGTGGAGAGATGCTTGCAAAATAACTTTTAATTATTACTTAGATTTTTTTTTCTTAATAAAAATGCAATTTTCTATGTCGCAAGAAGCACATAGCTATAGTCTTTAGGTTTTTTGCCATAATGAAAACTTTTTATAATATAAAAGATTACTATAAATCGACAGTAAAGGATGATGTCATTGGTAAGGAAACAAAAGGAATATGTGCTCCTAGGCCGCATCACGCCACACTTTTGTGGATTATGATGCTACAAAATGCATGTTTTCTTCTTTACGTAAAAAACAATACCATAGCAGTTCAGTTTGACTTGATGAATTAAGTTATTCAAATTAATAATATTGTTAAATGATCACACTTTTAGACATGAGAAAGAAAGGATACAAATCTTAAATCATGCTCTTCCTAAAGAGAATATTTTCTTTCATCAGAATGATGGAGGTCTCAATGAGGAGAATGAGGAATTTGGAGCCTGCAAGGCCACTGCGCAGGCTAAATAAAGATCCGGGTAACAACTGAGTATTTTTATTGATTTGGACTTTTTTATTAATTTTTTTTTTATTTGTATGCCTTTATTCCAATATGTGTATTGTTTACGTGTAGTGGTCCAGACAGGTGCAGTGGTCCAGACAGGTGTGGTGGCTGAGCCCGACAAGAAGCCAGCAGAAGTAAGCCTGTGTTTTTCTATATCGCACTGTAAAAAGCTCATGAAGTCGATTGTTTTCTTCACATTTGCATATGGGATGCCTAACAACACAGAACCCGTTCCTTTTGTTTCAGATAAGTGTGATAACAGTACAGCAAGTTTACGAAATTCTCAAGCTGCACAGTCACAGACCTGAAAAAAAAGGCAGGAGTCTTAGTCATTCTTATGTTATTAAAACACAGGACAAGCTGTTATCAAAGAATAAGCTACACTGAAGTGGAGTACAAGTGTGTTTTAATGTTTTTATACCACAGTGATATACAAATGCTAACAATTTTTTATTTATCAATGAACTTGTATTTTCTATACTTCTATAATTCTGGAATGTTCTGTGAGACTTGCTATGTTATAGCAACTTTAAACAGTCGTCTTCTCACTAGACTTTGAGGTCAATAAGACCAGAAAAAACAGCTCAGGCACAAAGTCCTCGATCTTAAACATGATGACAGGAAAAACATCCTGTTAAGACAGACTAATATCCGAGACTTCTCGATTAAGACAAGTCCCAATCTATTACAGAATTAGCTTGTTCAATCAATACATTAATAAAACCATTTGCTATAGTTAGAGCTGCTGTTATAGAAAGTTAACAAACAACTTCTGAACAATCAGTTTGGAGAATTAAGCAGCGCTGTGGTATAATGAAATTCAAGGTATAAGGACAATGGAAGTACTGTATAACATAAGGTTGTCCAACTGTGACAGGTGAGTGACCTTAGCTTGGTTTGTATTTTAACACTGAATAACATTCAGCATAGTGTCAGAATGGCAATGTGATACTTGTGTTGAGAGTAAAGCTAAACTTTTTTGTTCTCGATAGAAAGAATTTCTTACAGCCGGGAAATGTTGATGGAGCTGGCCAATTCTCCGCTAGCCAAAAGAAAACCTGACTTCTTGCCCATTCACCCTATAGTTCTGGAAAAGGGGGTAGGTTGATTTTTATGACTTATAATGTGTATGTACCTATGTACGTTAGAGCATGTATGCAATGCCCATATCTGGGCATTTCGATTTTCGATTTGTTTTTAATAGTGCTCACATTGTTTAATTCCTTTCAGGCAGCTATATATCATACAGGTTTTGAAGTATTAAAAACTACCAAATTTTTTAATAAACACTAAAATGTTGTGTAACTCACCTTATTCATTGATTGTCATGTCTCATACAAAGCATTACATTTTTTTTCCTGCCAATCTGTTGCTTCACATTTTAGTACAGTAGGTGGCGGTAATACACCAACTGGCTATAAACTCAAAAGAAAAACAAATGGAAAATATTCACACAAAATATGGGTGTATGGTTTGCATTTTGTGCTAAAGCAAAGCTGTATTTTTTAAGACATTGAAGTTTATCTAAGTAATTACAAAAAAATGTAAATAGATTTTGAATCAAACGCTGGTGCATTGATCCAAATAATGAAGTTGACTAATCAAACATCAATTAAATTGAAAAATCGATGTAATTGCACATCTGTAGTGTACACACATACAGATTTCGGTCACTCTAGGGATATTACTGTATGGAGTGTCTTTGAATTCCATTGTTTGCCATTTCATTTGTTCACAGAGGGAACTAAACACGGACATTATGTTTGACAGCGACCACAATAAGAAGAGAGCGGACATGGACATGTATGTATAAACACATGTAAGTAAGCATGTATATGCTTTCTCTAGCTATGGGGTCTCTGGTTCAATCCCAAGCGCTTGGGTTACTATTTATATGGAGTTTTCACATTCGCCACTGGTCCATGTGGGCTTTCTCTGGACTCCTCAGTTTATGTGTTACCTCCCAAAAATCTGCTGGTAGATGTATTGATTAGCCCTTAGGTGTGCCTGTATTAGTGCCTGGTGGGCTATGATGGACTGGTCTTCCATCCTGAACTGCTTATTGAAGGTTAATGAATGAGTGAATGTAAATCCAAACACTGCAGGAATTCTCAAACTTCCCACTTACAGCAACACAGTATTATTAATACTACTTATTAAAATAAACCCACATATGTCTCCTATATAACACTGTTAATCACTATGCACAAACAGTATATAAATAAATAAGCCCACTGGAATAAATAAAATCAAACATGTACTAAATAGAAAATAAGCATAGACACAAAAATAGATTACTTATTTAGGTGAATTATTAAAGGAAGGTAATTAATGAATAAACGAGTGACTCTGCTGCTGAGACGTTAAGAGAAAATTCATTTCAATAAGCAAGTCCAATTTGAACTTAAGATATCTAAGAAAAGAGGATTGCAGAAATCTAGCCTCTGGGAAATTAAAGCATGAGTAGTTTTTCTTGTGTTTAATTTATGAGATGTTTCTGAGCTAAAAAAAAAAAAAAAGCAAGACTTCTGATAAAACAGGTAGAGGCAGGTTTATATGAGAGCTCTAAGTTAAAAGGTTGCAAAGTTTGAAAAAAAGTTTTCTGCGGATAATTTCTTTGTTTTTGCTCAGCTACAAAAGAGCTTCGCCGACATCCAGGTCTTTACATCAAGAGTGCAGAAACCTAATGACCTAATGCCTAAAGTTGTGGTCAATAGCTGCATGATTGTATTAGTGCATTTATAAACATATTGATCAGGTATGATATTCAAAATCCCCCCCCAAAAAACCTTACTCAAGAATAAACATTCTAACCTATTTTTTGAAGACTATTACTATTAAATGGCATAATAATTGTTTTAAAAGCTGCATTAGAAACTAAGATGGTTCATCAGAGTCTTTAAAGTTCCTCCATGATGCCTTATTTCATTTCAGCATCTGTCTCTAATGCTGAAATGTACTTTATGGTGTTTGTCTCTTTTGTAAAACAAGTGAGAAACTATAAATATGCTGTTGTTTTCCTTACTTAGTTGTCCTGTAAGTTTTTTTCCCTTGGACTTGGGGCCTAGAGTTCAGTATAATTTGTGAAGTGGTTGTGTTCAGAGACCCTGTCTAACAGTAACTGCTAATTCTTTCACTCTGTCATGTTACTGTCCCCACTTTTGTGATGCTGGGGAAAGAGTTGTCATGGCCCTTCATACCTGAAACTTTAATTCAATTCAATATTATTTGTAGAACTCATTTATTGATGGACAGTGTCTTCAAGCAACTTAAAAAAAAAAAAAAAAGATATAACTGTATGCCTACTGAGCCAGCCAGAGGCAAGAGGAGTCAAATAAAAACTCCCTGACTCAAACAGAAACATATCCTCATCATAGTGACACTGGTTAATGCAATTTAAATTATTTCTCTTCTTTAAAACTGTAATATATTATATACTATAGTGTTAGGATTTATTTCGGAACAGACATTCTCAGGCCTGGAGCACTACATTTCATGCCAGCCTTGATGTAAATTTTCTCATAAAAAATTTAGCTCCTCATTTGCAGCTATTTTGATCAGCTAGATCAGATACAGCACAGGTTCTCTTTCTGGTAGTTGCTTTTTTTGTTTGTTTGTTTCTTTTTCTTTTTTTTTCAAAAAGGACAACCCACTGTCAGATTTATTCTTGAGCTCTTAGCTTATAGTTACTAGTTGATTACATTTAAATGCTGCCTTTGTCTTGTCTCATTATAGTCTTGTCTTATAAAAATATATATATTTTTTTATTTTAAAACAATAATTGTTTAATTAAAAACATGAAATAATATTCGCTTAGCTTTTGTTATATCTGTCAATGTAAAATTTAGGAATGAAAGCTCATTAGCTCTAACAAGTAAAAATGGTTGCTGTGTATTTAGAATAGTTGGATTACATTCCAATTTTTTTTTTTTTTTTACATTTTACAATTTTCTAAAAAAAAGGCTGTGAGAGGTTTGACTCCCTATTATACCATTCAAAATCTTTTTTGTTTGTTGTTTTTTTATTGATTAATTTATTGATTTTAATGGCAATTGATATTTATTCATAAATTGTTTTTGTCTCTCTTTTGTCAAGAATTAGCACAGAGACAAAAAAATAAGCTGATAAATTTGTTTGTCTTTTTTCTAGGGTTCCTGCATAATGCGAGTGTGGAGTTTCAACTGATTCGTGTTTTACTTTGTTTTACTTTTTGTTTAGAAGTGATATCTAAAAATAATAAATCTGTAAATATTGGTCATTAGCAACTGCTTTTGTGTGTTTTGTTGAAATTGATTCCACAACTTTATTATAATCCTGAAAAATATATACTTTAAGTCTTATGCAAGAAAGCTTTTAGTTGTGAAATTATTCAGTTGTTTCCTGTTAGAAAGAAAAATAAATATAGCTGACATGTCAGGGAGGAGGAGGGAGGTCTGGGGTTAAATAAAGGTTTCATTCAAGATCCTTATTCTAAATCGTGAAACCTAGCACTTCCTACAGTGAGTCCCTCGGTGAGGCATGCACCCTTAGTCATGATTTTAATTTACCATAGTTAAAAGCTGTTTTGCCTTTGGTCAAGGAAATATCCATTTTATAAAAGTGAAAAATTTATTCTTAAACCCTTTCAGGAACAGAAAATACCTTTCTTGTTTGATTAATACATTCTTTGGCCAAATGTTTGTGCACACCCAACCTATATATATGGTTCTTCCCCAAACCCAAGTTAGAAATGCACATTATTCAGTGCAGAATGTATAGTACTGTGCAAAAGTCTTAGGCATATGCAATAACTGCTGTTAATTTTAAATTCATAAAATTTAATAAAAAGCAGTAATGAAACAAAGTCAATAATTGGGATGATGACCATTTGATTTAAATATAGTCTTGGGTACAATTTGTGCAGTTTTATAGGGAAATTATAGTCATATGTAGCCATAGTCCTTCTGAGGATACTTTGTCACAGCTGTTTCTTTTTTTTCCCATGCATTTTTTCCTCCCTGAAAAGTGACCTTTTACATAATATGTAAATAAAGTTATTTTCCCCTAAAATTAAAAGTTTGCAAATCAGAAATGTTGTGTTCACTTAAAAATGAAGTCGGAAAAAATGTATAACAAAGTTTTTATTAAAAAAACTAACAAACAAGGAAACATTAAGATTTCTCTGGAACTAAGAGGACCAGACCTGTTAAGCATGATGGCGCCCTGTGCACAAAGCAAGCTTCATGAAGACATTGTGTGCTGAGGTTGGAGTGAAAGATGTTAAATTCTCTTGTGGTTGCCCGAGTCCAGATTTGCACGCAGTGACGCTTTACAGGGTAATGTAAAACCTTCTCAGAAGAATGGACATTATTAGTTAAGCAATGCTACCCGAGAGGGAGCGGTATTGAATTGAACATTGATGCGATAGCGATGTGGCCTTGTGCTGAAAGCATCACAGCTATGTTGCTATTCTGTATAACAGTGTAACCTTGAGTGTGTTAGTGCTGCTTGCTGTATAAAACAGTTTTGGGGAGGATGATCTGTTCATCTGGAATGATCTGTTTAACAAGCATATATGAGTGTGATCATCTCTACTAGCCTTTGGCCCTATAATGTATATCTGGATCATATTTAAATTTAAGTTTCTAATAAAGTGTGTTTTTTTTTCTTCAGTTTGTCAGTTTGTATTATTTTGAAATATAAAAACTAATGCTTTAACTTGGAACTATTGCAAAATAACAGATTTTTTGCAGCTGCTAGCATTGTCATACCAACCACATTTCTGTAAGTTCGTTGCAAATACTATAATAAATAACATATGTCTTTAACCTTCTTTTTTTTTTTTAAATAACTTACTTTGGGTTTTTTTACAAAGCCAAGGAGGTAGGAGAACCATTGGCATGGCACTACATTGAGTCTAAAATAAATACAATTAAGCACACTAGGGATGCTCTCCGTACCATTTACCATTCTTATCTGTTAGACAGAATTACATTTTGTTAGAAATGTAGATGTGCAGTGTTTCCTTTGTCCATAAGTATAGGACAGAGTGATCAGACCTTTCTTTGACTCGCTGTGTTTTTCAGCTTTATGTCAAGCTTGTCCCCGTTATCATCGTCTATACTGCTTTATCCAGTATGCAGCGTTGCGGGGCCCTGGAGCCTATCCCTGAGAGTTGAGGGCTCGAGGCAGGGTACACCCTGTACACGATGCCAATCTATCACAGGGCACACGTACATATACACACTCACTCACACACTATTGTCAATTTAGGAACACCAATTAGCCTAATCAGTCTTTAGAGTGTCGAAGGAAACCAGAATACCCAGAGAAAACCCACCAAGCACACAGAGGCTGAAATTGACCGAACCCTGGAGGTGCAAGGTGACTGTGCTAACCACCAAGCCACCGTGCCATTATCATTTGAGAAGGATCAAATTATTGGGCTGCATCAAGCAGAGAAAGGAACTAATGAGATTTGAAATTGCTGGACCTAGGTTAAGAACCCTTTAACACATGATCAAAATCTGAAATATTTGTGAAAAAAAATTGTTCTGAAAAAAAAAAAAAGAATAAAGTACCGATGGGTCGTTCATGAACGTTTCGTTGTTTTTGAACGAGTCTTGAATGTGACTCACAAGAACGATGAGTCTCAGAGAGTGATTCGTTTATTTTCTACTGAAAGTGCAAAGCATCGCAAAATGAGTGGATCAGCTCTTTTGGTTTTTTGTCACGTGACTTCCAGAGTCTATAAGTGTCACGTGACAAAAGAACGACCCATTCAGACCAGAAGATATGAGAGCTGCTCATTCTGTTTATTATAATGTCCTAAGCTGCATAGTAATATTTTTATTACTGGAATTATGTATAGCCAAAATTTTTGTATGTAGACATTTTGGGGGTCTGTTTTTTAAAAAAATAAAAAAATAAATATTTCTGAACAAAAGAGTCTGATCAAGTCCCGGGTGATGTTGTAATCTAGAAAGACCTGATTGGCCGAGCTCTCAAGAGGGAAGGGATGAGAGGTACTTTATGCTTCTACATTAATCACGGCTCTACAGCCAATCAGGGGCGTCTGTGAGCTCACGTAAGCGGAACGAGCGGATAGCGCTGTCCTCCGAGTGTGTTACGCCGCCCCCAACGGTGCGTGACCGAGCAGTTCGAAAAGATGCGGTTGGCTGGCGTCACGTGGTTCAGAGGGAACATGTGATATTCTTCAGCCCTCCTGACCGAGTTGTAGTAGTAGTAGCCTTAATGTGGGAGCCCCCCAGTGACGGGGAGGAATTGGATATGACTAAATTAGGGAGAAAATCGGGAAAAAATCCAAAATGAACTAAATGATTT
The DNA here is from genome assembly GCF_024256425.1 of Clarias gariepinus. Lineage (NCBI taxonomy): Eukaryota > Metazoa > Chordata > Actinopteri > Siluriformes > Clariidae > Clarias > Clarias gariepinus. The sequence goes on along the minus strand of NC_071103.1, from coordinate 15,165,654 downwards.
AAAAAAAGATGATGAGTTAATGAACGAGACTCAAAAAACCGAGTCACTAAAATTATCCAACCCTCACATCACTAGAATGGAGATTACTTGAAGTTGCATGGTAAAAAAATCAACACTAAAACCCATAGCTACAGTATGTTTAATAGTAAAAGTAAGGGTGGCTATAAGAAGACCATTTGTTAGTAAATGTAATCAGAAAACAGCTATAAAAAAATTTGTAGCAATAAAAAAAGGCCATCTGGTCTGATGAGAGACTGTCAGACCAGACAGAGTGATGGGTCTGTCAGGGTAAGAGCAGATGCACCCATCATACATAGAGTGCACTGTACACGCCTCTGGAGATTCAGTTGCTCAAGTCTAGGCTTAGCAACGTTATGAGGCAATAAAATAAAACAAGTACTTGAATGTACTGAATGACCAGAGTTTCACATCTAAGGAGTTTTTCTTCCCTGATGAAATAGGCTTATTCCAGGACTCTAATTGGGAAACAGCATTCATTCTGCGAGCAATCATTTTCGACACATGAACTATGTCAGGCTTTTAGTCAGGCAGTAACAAGCCATACAGTAGTGGGAAGGTGTGCCGCTTAAAAATGTTGGCACCCACGCAAATGCCAAACTCCACCTTTTTTCAGGACGTTTTGTAAATGTATAGCTATTGTTACTGTATGACTCAACACTTGTATAGTAATAAATTGACAAATCATAATAGAAAGAATTTGTCTGAGTGCTTTTCTGTCTAACTGCAAAGCTCGTTAACATTCGTTTTCATTTTATCGGTGTCTGGCTGCAATGTCACTAGTCCGCCGCTGCGTGTCGAGTGGCGTTTTGAGCACAACATTTCGTCACTGTAGGCCGAAGCGTAAAGTCACGTAGACCACTTATTACAGGCGGATGTTAATGGGCTCGATCTACATCATCACACTCCACCCTGTACACGTCTACTGCACAGCGTATCAAACAATTCATTCCTGCACCCTATCTAGCGCACTACTTGTACAATAAGGAGGCGTGTAGGAACCAGCTCCAAACTATAGGTGTAACATCGGAAAAAACCGAAAGCGCGTCTCATATTCATGCTGACCGGTGTGTGGGAGGACAGAGACACTCCGAGAGGACAAGAGCATCATTTGTGAAGGAACTCGCGTCCAGCCTGAGACACTATTCCAGCTGTCATATTGACAAAGGTACGGGTTTAAGGTGATATCCATTTATTCACCAGTTTATTAAAAGAGAGAGAGAGAGAGAGAGAGAGATGGTGTGAGGAATCATTTAATTGCTCCTAAATTGACCGCACTGTTGATTGTCCCCCTGCCCCCCTTCTGTCCTTGTGTGGCTTTTTAGAGGACAAACCGCAAACCGCAAAATGCCTTTTGGTTTTGGTGACCAGAGAAACGCAGAGCAGTGCAAAAGGTAAGCACTCATGTCACACACTATTCTAACACTTCTTATTCTGTTTCAATAAGAAAAAACTCATAACTGGTTAATTCTTATATATACAGTATATATATATAATTTTTTTTTTTTTTTTTTTTTTTTAGAAATGTGTAGCTGCTTACAGGTTGCACACACACTCATCATTAACACCAATGGCATTATGGTAATAATGGGCCTCATAAAAAAAAACTTTTTTTTCTCTCTGAAGCAGAATGATTATACATCTTTAAAGGGAAGCTATTATGCAAAATACACTTTTTATATATATATTTTTTAGACATTTCAAATGGGTCACTAGTTTGTGTGAGGACAATATTTCCTGCTGTAATATTAGCAGAAGCTTAAATAAGCAAATCAGGTTTTCCCCCTATTGTGACATCATATCCTAATGTGATTCACTACATTGCTCAGAGCTGAATAAAACCGAAATGCTGTTTAACATTTTTACGTTTTATATAGATGTAAAAAACTGAAATCATGATTGTGGGTTTGCGCAGGTAGGTACGTCACAAATGTATCACAGGTCCATTTTGTCACACTGTGGACACAGAACACCGCATTGTTCCTCGCTTAATGGTAGGCAGCATCCTCGTAGGTAGCGGCATTGACGATGAAAGCGGTGGGCGGTCGGCGTTCCGTTGTAGATGTGTCACATACGCGCGTTCCTTGCTGACTGTAACAATACTCAGCGTCAACATCAGCCTTTAAATCGTACTGTGAGCGTGTCACAGGCATTGTAACAGATGCACAACCGGGTGGGGCAGGTCGAGCTCATAGCTAATGAGACAACCCGTGTGATATCAGCATGAGATACAACCACCAAGAGTTGAGTCACAAATATTTCAACAAAAACAGATTTCATGTGCTTCAGGGTGGATTATTTTTCCTTTAATGCAGTTACATTGCCTATTTACTTAATGAATTTCCATTTATTTATATATTTATTTAATAATGTATTATTAGGTCCATATGTGTTAACAATCCTTATTTGGACTCCATGAAAGAAGACATACTGTACCATCTCAACTTGGATACATCGTCTCACGACTTGCCTAAAGAGTTTGGGGATGTTAAAGTAAGTTAATAATCAGATTGTATTGCAATATGCTGTAGTATTGCTTTATTGTTCAGGACGTGACCCAGGTTTAACCTTCCTTTTTTATTTTTTAAAAACTGAAATTACTTAATCAAGGTATTTCATCATAACCAAACTGCATTTTCTTCTCTTGCAGTTTGTGTGTGTTGGGGGCAGTCCATGGCGAATGAAGGCCTTTACTGAGTACATTGCTAAGGAACTGGGCATGGCAGATCCCAATGGAGAGTACCCAAACATCTGTGAGGGAACAGATCGTTATGCCATGTATAAAGTCGGACCTGTGCTGTCTGTTAGTGTAAGTCATCGAATGTCAAAGGAGAAAAACATTTTATGCTTGTTGAGTTGTTTTAACACTATACTGTGTGTGTGTGTGTTTTCTAATATCAATGCAATCTAATTTGTCCTCCATTGTAGAGTTTAATGTCTCTGTGTTTTAGCATGGCATGGGCATTCCCTCGATCTCAATAATGTTGCACGAGCTAATCAAACTGCTCCATCATGCCCGCTGCACTGATGTCACTATCATGCGCATTGGGACCTCTGGTGGAATAGGTACACTTTTATAACACATCAGCTCTTCTACTCTGATCAAAATCTCCTGTAATTTTCATGTATTATACTTTACTAATACTAGATTTATGCATTAAGAGTAACATTATTACTAACTTACAGTATGTAACATTAAAGGAACCAGCAGGGCTTTAAATCTAGGGTGAGTGATAATGAATATAGTAGAATCTGTCCTTCATGATGTTTTCTTGTTTTCAGGTCTGCAGCCAGGCACAGTGGTGGTCACCAGGCAGTCAGTGGATTCCTTGTTCCTGCCTCGTTTTGAGCAGCTGGTCCTGGGAAAGACTGTAGTGAGGAACACAGAACTGGACGTTGAGCTGGCGGAGGAGCTGCTACAGTGCGGCAAAGAGCTGGCAGAGTTTCAGACAGTTAGCGGGAACACCATGTGCACTCTGGACTTTTATGAAGGTAACTTTGTGCGTTCTGCAGATGCAGTAGTGAGCAACATATGCATTCATTATGTTAGTTTTACACCCTGCATTGCTGGTGTTGATGCAGGTCAGGCTCGTTTGGACGGCGCTTTCTGTTCATACACTGAAGAGGAGAAACAAAACTACCTGTCCGAGGCGTACGCAGCAGGAGTCCGCAACATTGAGATGGAATCTTCTGTTTTTGCTGCCATGTGCAAACTCAGTAACATACGAGGTACAGCATTTCTATTAAAGGTCCCTTGTTTTACTGGATATTTAACAAGTTGACTCAGGCCTCAGAATTCTTAAGTTCTAAGTGGGTTTGTTAATTTGTCCAGCTGAAATACTCCTCAAATAATCCATTTGTTTAGGCCTAAATCTCCTTTTATTTTTTTATTTTACTCCTCCTCCACATGTGCTGTTTCAGTTTCTATTTAAATAAGCTACTGCTGAGCCACACCTCACCAGAGAATAGTGGAGCTGAGCAACAAGCTGGAGGAAGGTGTCTTCTTATATGAATGGTCACAACAGGGGTTGGGGGGGTATGAGGGTATAATTAGCTTGTTTAAGCTCTAGCTGATCCAAAAATGAAAAAAGGTTTTGTACACACACACACACACACAGGAAATTGACTAAAGTGATTTTTGCATAACAGGTCCCCTAGATTGCTTCGCTCTGATGGGAATGTCAGCTAAAAGGAATCATTCTTGCTGTGGCTGAAAGTAATTTTAAATTTAGAAGATGATAGAAAAATGTGGAAAAAGAGAAATGAAAAAACAATGAAATCTGAATGAACAAAAACGCTCTATAAATCTGGGTCTATAAGGATCCTTTGAGGTGGTTCTGTGGTTCCAGCTGCAGCTGTTTAAACAGTTAGAAGCTTTATTTTTAACACATTCTGTTTTTTTTGTTGTTTAAAACAGTGGTTCATAAAGTGGGTTACAGGACATAACACACATTAACAAATGAGGCAAGGTACACCCTGAATAGGGTGCCAATCCATCACAGGGCACACACTACGGGCAATTTGGGAACGCCAATTAGCTTAACCTGCATATCTTTGGACTGTGGAAGGAAACCCACCAAGTACAGGGAGAACATGCAAACTCCATCCACACAGAGACGGGAATCAAACCTGGACCCTGGAGGTGCAAGGCGACAGTTCTAACCACTGCACCACTGTGCCGCCATGTTATTTCATAGTTTTGAAAAAAATTCAGTATTTTTGCAGAATGTAAAAAAATAAATCACAGTGGAAAGGAGTAAGAATGGTCCAGTATGCTAAAAACAAAAACAAACAAACAAAAAAACAGTACTGTACATATTTTAATAATGAGCCTAATATTGAAATGCTCTGGGTGTGACAGTAGCCTAGGAACCTTTGATTATTTCAAAGACACAATGTTGCATAGATGTAAAAATCTCATTTCCACTTCTTTCCCAGCGGCTGTGGTGTGCGTGACGCTCTTGGACCGGCAGAAAGGCGACCAGCTGACCAGTTCCCATGACATCCTGCACAGCTACCAACAAAGGCCACAGACCCTTGTTGGCTATTACATCAAAAAGAAGCTTGATGCCTTGAAGAGAAATTGAGCTTTTACATTTAGAGCACCAGATTAAAAAAACAAGTTTTATAGACATTTTATCTCTGTGCACTCGGTTTCATTTTATAGAAATTTCAGACTTATTTTTGTTAGTAGTCACAACCTAACACTGCTTATGCAAGCGAATATATTTAAGTACTTTATAGTTTTATGACATGTTTTATTTGCTTGTTGCTATCTGCTGTTTAAGAGAATTTATATAATAAAATGCACCACAGTAATATAAAGATTAAACCATTTGGTTGTTTAATGAGTTACATTTTTGCACACAGATGCCAATACAGTGATAAATATTCCACAGCACCCAGTGGGAATAATCCTCTGCGTGGCTCAAACACATTCATTTAGGCATTTGGCAGACATCGGCAAACATCCATACCAATGCTCAGTGTGCCGACCAACTATTGTTGTTATTCTCTGAAAACTGCCCATGAATGCATGTTTATTCTCTTCATGTCTCATGCTTGGGTTTGTCATTCTGGTCACTGCTTTGTGAGTGGTGCCAGTGGATTCGAGTAAGTTTACTCTCAATCACCCATTGTCTATGGCGCTTTATTAGTTAGTCAGGGCCATGGGAGCCTGGAGCCTATCCCAGGAGACTTAGGGCACAAGGCAGGGTACACCCTGGACAGGGTGCCGATTCCAATCCATTGCAGGGAACATAAATACACTTATACATTTATTCACACACCATGGGCAATTTGGGAACACCAATTAGCCTAATCTGCACGTCTCTGGACTGTGGGAGGAAACTGATTACCAGGAGGAAACCCACCAAGCACGGGGAGAACATACAAACTCTCCATGCACACAGAGACAGGAATCGAACCTGGCCAGAAATCCAACCCGGACCCAGGAGGTGCAAGGCGACAGTGCTAACCACTACACCACCGTGCCGCCCAAATTTACTCTTTAACGCATAGTTTAAAATGGTTCACCAGGTCTAATAGTGACCCCTGCTGGATCTGACTAAAAACTTTAAATCCGGTTAAATTTTTTTTTTACTGGATATTGCTCTGAAATTATGGAGGCCATGGATAAAGCCTTTAGTGTCAGTAGTACAAGTTAGTTGTCTTTAATATGCTTGTACAATACCAATCTCAATCGTTGTATTATATGTTGAAGGATGAAGGAGAGCTCAGGTTATTGGAGGTTTAGGTGAATCCACCAGGTTTTCCAATCTCTTAGATGCAAGAAAGGAGTGTGTGAAAGTATGTCTGTGTGTGCGAGTGAGTGAAGAGTGCCTTGTGTTGAACTGGAGTTGCCGTCTCGCACCTTGTGTCCAGTGTTCCCACTCTGGGTCTACAGTGACCCTGAGAAGCGCAAAGCCATTAAGTGAGCACATTATTGTGTTATACGCAGGTTGCAGGCTTCTGACACACCTTATTCCTTCCTGCACTGGAAAGGGTGTGTTTGAGCTGGAAATACATGACAACTCAAATAAACTTTTATGGTTGTCTTATCCTCTTCCATATTACCTAAGTGGCATCTTAAGTCATCTTAAAGGAGCAATTTTGAGAACTTTTGACCTACAATTTACACAGAAACCATATTTAAACCCAAATGTTTAATAGGGTTAGGGTCAGCAAATCTCCACATGATACACAAACATCTTAGAGGCTTTTAGTATCCTTGACTACTCAATCTGTTGATAGAGTGGATTTTCAACCCAAATCCGAAAGCACTATACACTCCACATTTTACTGAATCCATGCATGGCCACACCCAGAGATGGTGTTTGGTTTAATAATTACCTTACAGTATTGATTACTGGCTTGTTTGAGGATGAGGGGACAAAAAATATCAACAAGGACCAAGAACTAGAAGATGAACAACTAGTTCTGAATTATAATCACAGTGTAACAAAAAAAACAACAACAGACATATAGAACTTGCAGTAATATGATCATACGTGTGTCTCTAGACTGGAACTCTCTCCCCCTTTTTTTTGTTTATATCCCCTTGAGTAGCTCCATTTGCCTTCTCTTGTCCTTTGCCCTGTTGATCGCCACCCTGAACAGACGACAGTAGAGCTCCACGGCGGCTGGTGTGTCATCGTTGCCTGGCACTGGATACGTGATGAGGCTCGGGTCGCAGTCCGAATCGATGATGCCCACTGTAGGAATGTTGACCTTGGCGGCATCCCGTATGCCCGTGTGCGCCTGGAAAACGCTGTTTTGTGTACAGAGGAAGACGATGAGGTCTGGTAGGCGCACTCCTGTGGTACTGGCATTGGTAAGAACACCTCCTTGCCAGTAGCGCGCATGAGCGTATTCGCCACATTGTTGCGCCGTTGTTTCGATCAGGTGCGCGAACTGGCGCCGGCGGCTTACAAAGAGCACGATACCGCCGCGGTATGCCACGTGTGCTGTGAAGTTCAGAGCCTTCTGAAGGTGGGATGCCGTCTGCTCCAGGTCAATGATGTCCATGTCCAGGCGTGTACCAAACAGATATGGCTCCATGAGTCTTCAAAGAGGAACAGAAAGAGACGATTTAATAAGGAACAGATGGAGATGCAAAGAGTATGACATAGGTGGTGGTGTGTGCATGGTGAGTTAGCTGACAAGAACAGCTATGTAGTGGATGTTATTAAACTTAATTAAAATGATTATATAATATGAAGAATGTTGCTCTACCGGTGCCTGCAGCCTTTTTTGTGGCCAAGGTGGATTCGTGCCTCAAACAGGTCCTTTATAGTAAAGAGCTCAGACACGCTGAAAAAGTCCGGCTGGGTCAGAGGAAAGTTCACAATCTTATCGTTTACATCTGCGAGAATAAATCATGGACAAGGGTAAGCATATAAACAAAACAATAACTGCCTGACATTCTTGTATTAATACATACAGTGTATCCGGAAAGTATTCACAGCGCATCACTTTTTCAACATTTTGTTATGTCACAGCCTTATTCTAAAATGGATTAAATTCATTTTTTTCCTTTTTTATTTATTCTACACACAACACCCCATAATGACAACATGAAAAACGTTTACTTGAGATTTTTGCAAATTTATTAAAAATAAAAAAATTGAGAAAGCACATGTACATAAGTATTCACAGTGTTCACAGCGCATCCTGTTTCCCCTGATCATCCTTGAGATGTTTCTGCAGCTTAATTGAAGTCCACCTGTGGTAAATGCAGTTGCTTGGACATGACTTGGAAAGGCACACACCTGTCTATATAAGGTCCCACGGTTGACAGTTCATGTCAGAGCATAAACCAAGCATGAAGTCCAAGGAATTGTCTGTAGACCTCTAAGACAGGATTGTCTTGAGGCACAAAACTGGGGAAGGTTACATAAAAATTTCAGCTGCTTTGAAGGTCCCAAAGAGCACAGTGGCCTCCATAGTGGCCTCCGTAAGTGGAAGAAGTTTAGAAACCACCAGGACTCTTCCTAGAGCTGGCCAGCCATCTAAACTGAGCGATCGAGGGAGAAGCGTCTTAGTCAGTGAGGTGACCAAGAACCCGATGGTCACTCTGTCAGATCTCCAGAGGTCCTCTGTGGAGAGCGGAGAACCAGAAGGACAACCATCTCTTCACCAATCAGGCCAATATGGTAGAGTGGCCAGAGAGTCTCATCAGATCTGAGAATTTTGTTTCTTATGGTCTGAGAGTCCTTCAGATGCCTTTTTGGCAAACTCCAGACGGGCTGCCATGTGCTTTTTACTAAGGAGGGGCTTCCGCCTGGCCACTCTATCATATAGGCCTGATTGGTGGATTGCTGCAGAGATGGTTGTCCTTCTGGAAGGTTCTCCTCTCCTCACAGAGGACCTCTGGATCTCTGACAGAGTGACCTTCGGGTTCTTGGTCACCTCCCTGACTAAGGCCCTTCTCCCCTGATCGCTCAGTTTAGAGCAGGCCGGCCAGGTCTAGGAAGAGTCCTGGTGGTTTTGAACTTCTTCCTCTTACGGATGATGGAGGCCACTGTGCTCATTGGGACCTTCAAAGCAGCAGAAAGTTTTCTGTAAACTTCCCCAGATTTGTTCAGATAAGTGATTAAAGATGGGGTGGTAGTGTGTCAACACACAAAACACTGAGTAGATTATCCTACACCACCACGCCCATTTATGTCATCTTCCTTACTGATCGCATTTTTTGTCTTGGTATTGACCAGAAATGATGTAATACACATGGATTGAGCTCCATACCAGCATCCTGGTGGTGAACCGCAGGTGTGGGTCTGGCAGCAGTGCTGAAGGTGCGGCTGCTGCAGGAAAACACAGCTCCCACCAGCCGAGCACTCCTCACCCCGTGGACCACTGGGCACACACAACACAACGAGGACAGAGCAGGTCAAAATAACATGTATGAAGGAAGGAAGGAAGCAAGCAACATAAACTACCATGTGATCATCAGTAACATGTATTATAATATACAGGACTCAACACACTGAATAAGGAATATATGGAACTTATGGAAATGAGACATATGGGCTAAAAGCTGTGCTACTGAATGACAGATTCAGTCCCTGTCCCTACTGTCCCCTAATGAAGTTCCTCGTATATCCATTCACTCATGTGTTACTGTGCTGAGTCTCTGACTAGCAATCAGTTAGCACACCTAGCCGCTAGCCGGTCATTAGCTAGGATACATTACTCTAGCGAGAATATAAATTTTTACACATTTTAAACATCAATATGCATACATAATTTTTCCAAAACTCATTTGCCGGCTCATTTTCAGATTATATATCTCTAAGACATAAGACATAAATTTGACTTAACGTTTCACCTTTGGTTAGCATCCCCGCTGCCATGCTGACGGTTTCCCCCCGTGACTCCTCCTACCGAAGGAAGGTCAACCGAGTGGGATTCTGGGTAATGATGTCATTTTGGACTACAAGGAATGCATACACAACACATCTTCAGGAATATTCCCAGAGCCCACTGCACCAGAAGTGTGCTGGCGGAAATGAATAATAGTGTAGTCTACTTGAAGGCAGAATACAGGAGGATATAAGAAAGGAGATGAGTGTAGTATAAGAAACTAAGACTAGAATGAAATAGAATAGACTAGATTGCATGAAATCAGAAGAGATAGAAGCAAAACAACAAATATATACATAAAAAATAATAATAGATATAGAATTAGAACAGAATTTAACATAATTAAAACAAAATAAAACAGATGAGGTTTGGACCGAATATAATACAAAGGAATAATTAAAAAAAAAAAAAAAAAAATATATATATATATATATATATATATATATATATATATACGTATATATATATATATATATATTTTTTTTTTTTTATTTTTCAAAAAAACGTGCAGTTTGCATGTTTGCAAACGTGCAGTTTGCATGTTCCCCCCGTGCTTGGAGAGTTTCCTCTAGGCACTTCTCACATACTCCAAGGACCTGCAATTGGTTAATTTATGTTCACAAATTACCTGTTTTGTGTGTGTATATTTTGCAATGGATTGGCACCTTGGCACCTTGTCCAGAATGTGCCATGCCTCACAGGACAAAGTGGTGTAGAAGTTGAACAAATGAAAGACAAAAGTAGAATATAATAGAATACAATGTAATAAAACAGAAAAATAGAATTAGAACGAAATAAAATAAAACAAAAAAGAATATAATATAACAGAACATATTAGGGCGGCACAGTTGCATAAAGGTTAGCACTATGGTCTCGCACCTCTAGGGTCAAGGGTTTAATTCCTGTCTTGATACTGTGTGTGTGGACTTTGCATGTTCTCCTCATGCATGGTGGGTTTCCTAAAAGTACTCTGTGTGTGCGAAAGTATGTGCCCTGTGATGGATTGGCCCCTGGGAGTTCCCTGAGGCCTCAGATAAGCGGTATAGATAATGAGTGAGAGAGAATATACTAGAATAGAATAGAGTACAATTGAACATAGAAGAATGGGATAAAGTAGAATAAAAAATGGAATTACAATTAAATGGAATAAAATAAAACTGAGTAGAATAAATAGGGATAAAAGAGATGAGATTACATAAAATTATACTAGAATAAAACTAAACAGAAAAAGAGTAGAATAGAGTAGAATAGAATAAAAAGATAAGAGAAGAGCAGGGAAGGGATTGGTACAGAATAGAAGAGAAAATATTAGTAAAGAATAAAGTAAAATATAATATATAGTGCATTTAAAAACAAAATATTTAGTAATTTATTAATTAAACTAAAGTAATTGAATTCATAAAGTGAATCTCCAAGTCTCTCAAGTCGTTTTTTGTTTTAATTTTGATGATTACGGCTTATAGCTCATGAAAATCCAGTATCTCAAAATAATAAAATATTTCATTTTGGGCTTAAGTAAATCATTACAATAATCAGGAGGACTGCTGACAAGACGACCAAAGTTAATGTTAGAACTTGGGAGAGCTTCACAAGGAGTTGAGTGAGGCTGGAGTCAGTGCATCAAGATCCACCAAATGGGTGATTATTGCAGTAAGTTCTAATCATTATATATATATATATATATATATATATATATATATATATATATATATATATATATATATATAGAGAGAGAGAGAGAGAGAGAGAGAGAGATAGATAGATAGATAGATAGATAGATATAGATCTATATATACTGCACTGAATAAAATAAAATAGGTCAAAATAGAATTAATCTTAAAGCAGCTGTATTACTCTCTTCATGAGCAATCCTTTACTGCTTCACTATATCTGTACCATGACACAGCAGTATAGTTTCTACTTTATTTTATTTTCTATTCATAGATCATACTACACAGTAATATGATTTATAATCCAAAGTGTAAATATGATTATGTATCTGTGTATGAAGACAATTTTAGTTGGCCTGTTTACTGGTTACTGGCAAACTGATCATGACATATAGATGACTCACTCCATGATGCAACATCACTAACGGGAGGGAGATTTATCAACTACATTAGAGAGCATCTGATTTCATATGTCTGTAAGCACACACACTGAAAAGTGGGTTTGTTAGATTTGCCATCTAATTTATCTAACGAATGGTGTCCGATTGGGGGTTACCTTACTCTTAAATTGTTGGTTGCCCTGCAGGCCTGACCAGGACACACAGTTACTACAAGTGAGTTAGAGTAAATAAGGGTAGCATGGTGGTGCAATATATACACATATCCAGGGTCATTGACTGGATCCTTATTTTGGGTGAAGCTCTCTGATTATCTATGTGAAATTTCTCATGTCCTCCAAAAATTTACTGTGTTTTTCTCCATGTTCTATGGTTTCCTTTCAACATGTTATTGACTGTACTGCAAAGCTCCGTTGTTCATACTGGTTCCTGGATCTGAACAAATGAGACCAAGTGCCTGGTGGGAGTGACAACCTGCAGCTACACTGGAATATTGCAAATATGATTGAAGACATGACAATATGATTGTCGCTTAGGGTGTGAATGTGTGTGCATGGTTCTCTGAGATAGAGAAAGGGAATCGTATCTGTCCACGTGCCATCCGGCGATGGATACTCCCCACCCTGAGGATATCTATCTGTGATTGGTACTGTGACTGGTACTCACAAGGTCGAGTTGCCATCTTGATTGTATCTGAGCACTTGGGGGGTGAAGGAACTTGGACCACAAGGGTCCAACAGCGGGATCATGGCGGTGTCTGGGCTCGAACCGCGAACCTCCTGATCAGCAGCCCATCACTTTAACCACCAAGCCACTCCTGCCCCTTCTCTGAGATAGACCGGCGTTAATTTCAGGGTGTGTCCTTTGTGCACTGTGTGTGCATAGGTTAGGTTTTGGTGACTTTAGTCTCATATAATGCTGTTATAGCATACTGAATATGAGTAAAGGAATGAATGAATCAATAAATCGAATAAATGCCTAAATTATAAGTTATTTATCAATCATTCTATCATATCTATCAGATACACATTGATTTCAAAGGCCTGTTTATTAAAAAATGATAAAGGTAAAATAATATTACTAATAAAAAAAACCCAAAAATGATAAAGATCATGTAGGCATTGAGTCAGCCTTCCATTCCTGGCATGCTGGTTTACACTGGTTGGTGGCAACAGCTGGAAGAAAACATCTGTAAGATAATTTCTTCGAGCTTTGTAAGCTATTCGCTTAAACCCCTGCCTTCTCTTTACGTAAAGCAGCGATGGCCAATCTGCTCTCGTGTGGAGATGCTGATCACTGAACCGCTCCTAGTGCTTATTAGTGCTCCCTGTCTGCCGGATCGCATTGTGCTCTGCTGATTCAGTGCCTTACGCATCGCTCCTCAACGCCACCGGCACAAACCGCACCGCCTGAACCCTTCACCCCAATCACCACAATGGACAAGATCGCCGTCGGTAAGTCCTCTCCCTTATTATTTTAACATCATATATATATATTTTTAAATCATAATCTGTTTAGAGTTAAGATATTATACGGGTTGCATTTTTTTCGACGCTGATCGAGATGACTGATTATTCACGGCAACGCAGATAAATCCAAATCCAAATCATTAAAAAAAAAAAAAAAAAAAAAGATAGACAGAAATAAGAAGAACACGGATTGTCATTTAGATCATTTTCACTGCGTAAATTCGATTTCTTACTCCACGGCACTGTGTAGGATTAAATAGCGTCTCCCATCATCCACAAACATGAAAAAAAATATATATATTTGGAAATAGGATTTAATCCGGATTGGTGCACTAATGATAAAACTAATCTGAATATAGATTTTTCTCCTTTTCTGCGTGAGGAATGGCGCACCTGCTTCAGCTCCTTCCCCAGCATAATGCAGAAAGACCCCACCCAAGTCACCCGGCATCTTCTCCTCTCCATCCACTGCACACAATCCTGCACAAAACACACACACACACACACACACACACACACACAGATTTAGCTTAATCATCCATCCACAGACGTTTTAAGAGCATTTTCACCGCCGACGTGAGCTTTCTAGGCTTTTCATAATGCGTACTGACAGATTGTGTGCGCCTGGCATTGTGTGCGCTCCATGGCCTTTCATAGCTTTCATCTCTTAGATATTTGGCGATGGCTGTTAATCAGATCATACGCCCTGTCAAGATCAAAGGTTCGAAGAAAGATTTTTTCCTTTGAGATGTATCGATTCATGAATTAGACAGAAGATTTACTGAAATGCAGTAGAATTGGAGAATGGGTTTGTGTACTGTTTATGTCCTGTGATTAATACATATTGATGAATCAAACCAGTTACATTTATAATTCTTCAATTTGACAACTGCAAAAGAACACCATTCCCATAAATAATCATTTTAAAACACTAACATTATTCTATTTCATCAATGGGTTGAGCATCAGGTTTTACTGAAAGCTTGGCTAGAAACCGATGGGTGTGACTGTTTTACGACCCAGACAGCAGCAGCACGAGCCCTCAACATCACTGATAAACATGCTGTTATATCTCCGTATTTAATATGGATAACGATCTCATTCACTACATGTACTTATAAAGGCTTGGGCGTGATTTTATTTTTTTTTCCTGTATTGTACATTGAGGAGAATTGCTGAGGAGTAACAGCAGGCCGAAAGGAGCCACAGATTGGGAGGCTGGCCAGCCCTGCAGCAACGGGGCACTGCACATGGTGGCCTTTGCTGCTCCATGCAAATCATTATCTACGCTCGGTGGACACTAGTGGACATCCACTAGTGCACAGGGGACCGTGCGTCTGCTCCTTTGTCTTGTTCGGGGTGTGTGCTGGGATTGATCATTAAAAGAAAAGACCAGCTTTGGGGTGGGACAGCTGATGTCAGATCAGAAACCACAGACTATCTCCAGTTTGTTCTTGCCTCAAGTCTTATTGCTGTGTGAAATGTTTTAGCTTTGTTCTGTTCCCCCTGGATAATGGATTTTGGAGGATGTGCCTGCAATCTGTAAAACTCTACAGATGACAGGAAATGACCAGCATCATTAGTCTCTCCTGCATATTTCATGAGACTGTGAGCTCCAGCCTCAAAATGTTCATAATCCGTTCGTAGCTGAGCCACCTGTGCTTTACGGCCTTGCAAAGATTGAAATGTGCACTCGGCAAAGGAACATGCACTTTGCGCTTGGTCAAAGCTTCATATTTCCTTTTGAAATTAATTGAATTAACTAGACCAACTGGAATGTATCGGGTGGTGTGCGGGAACATCGCTGAAATACTGCACTATAAAACTAAGGGCCTGTACTTCAGAATTGTGGATCGTAATGTACGAATTATGGTTGTAATGATTACCACCCCATAACAAATGAGCTCACTGATATACTGTACATGATTGTCATTTAATAATGCAATAATGAAATATACACAATTAAAACACTCATTTGATAAAGTATTTGAATGTGACACTTTGCACTTATGGATGTATATTTAATTGCTCTTTTTTCAAACAGCATACAAAGAAAAGATGAAGGAGCTGCCCGTGCTCTCATTCATATGCTCCTGTTTTAACCCACGGGCACAGAAAAACCTGGACGCCAAGAAAGAGTGTAAGATACTTAAGATTCAAGATTCAGTTCAAGTGAAATTTCTTTGCCTTGGTACATTTGCTACATCTTGTACATTTACATCTGCATGTTCGCAAATAACCACATCAACACAATACAATTACAAATCCTTATTACAAATTACTAACATACTTCCTATACAGGACATCTTAGACTGGCTTAAGATTAATTACAGTAATTAACTTGACTTGAATGAGATAATTCATGATCATTCATAGTTAATATAATTTTAACTTGACATCATAAGGTAACTTATTCAGTTTGCATTATTATTATTATTATTATTATTATTATTATTAATTATGCGAACCAATTAAGACACAATTAAGACTTTAAACTGCAGAGAATGCTTCTTTTCAGTCATGTCCCGTGATTGTCATGCAGACATGGAAGTAAAGCCCATAAACAAACGGGCCTCGGGTCAGGCGTTTGAGGTGATCCTGAAGCCCCCCACTCCAGTGTCAGATGTGGCACAAAGTATCGGATCCCTCGCCAAGAAAAGGGACATCTCTCTGGATGACATTCAGAAGAAACTCGAGGCTGCTGAAGACCGCAGGAAAGTGAGTGTCTGCTACTCGGTGTCAACACTAACATGGTAGCATTCGCTTATTGACATGACTATTGATGAAGAGATGAGTTTACGCATTGCATTCTGGTGTGGAATCAGAACCCAAATTGCTTTCTCGCTGTAGGCAAATACATTTGGATTAGAAAGAAGTGTCATGAATTTGCCAAACCATTTGCTATTTATTAACATCAAGCGCTCAATGGCTTATCATTTATTTGCCCTGGTAATAGCATGCTTGATTCTAGTTGGCATCTCACTTTCTACAGTCTCAAGAGGCCCAGGTACTGAAAGCTCTGGCTCAGAAACGGGAGCACGAGCGGGAGGTGCTGTTTAAAGCCATGGAGGAGAACAACAACTTCAGCAGGATGGCTGAAGAAAAGCTTATTTTGAAAATGGAGCAAAACACGGAGAACCGCAGGGCTTACCTGGCGGCCATGTTGGAGCGCCTGCATGAGAAGGTAGAACCTGATATCCTAGGTTTTGCTTAGATATTCTTAGATGTTTTGTATGTTGAAACAAATAATTCATAGTGCAACACAATTAAAGTGTTGGGGGTCTAATTTTAATTTGAGTAAATTATTCAAGATCAATAAAAGTAAATATTTAATTAATGGTAGTTTCATGTTATATAGCCATACAGTATGTCGATTTATTGCAGCCTGCATGGACATTATAGCAATATGTACCGTAAAATCTACATCAGGTCGTAATCACTCCTTAGAGTTGAGTTGGTTTAATGCCGCAATACAGTATTCTCAGAATCTAAGTATAGCTATATTTTAAAGTCTTCAGCGTGACTGTAAATTGCCTCAAGGTGTAAAAGAGAGTGTACAGGTAGAAAGCTCTTAGTCATCCATGGAATCCTGCAAATGCCAAGGACATTAATTAAGTCTGTCTCTTTTGGATCACATGCACACGGATAGATTATTTGGAATGAACAGAGAATGTGATTGAAGCAGACACACACTTTTAAGGAAGCTTGCCAGTAAAATTTATCAAATGCCATCTGGTTGAGACTAGAGGTGTGCACAAGGACTGGCGTGCCAAAGAATGCAAATAAAAAGTCAAGCTGAGGTTTTCTAATAGCGGCCAAAGAAAAAAAAAGAAAAAGATCCTGTTCAATTTAAATAATAACGCTTTAGAGCATTCAGTTCTCATTAGTCAGAGTAGAGGTGATTGGAATTATTAGCAGGTTTATATGTTATACCAAACTTAATTTGTCATATGTAAATAAATGTCATAGGTAGGTGCAAAATAATAATCACATGAGCCGTCCCATAAATTGCTCTATTTAATAAGAATAAAACAATCTTTGCTGGTGGACACGCCCACTTCATGTTTAAATCATAATACAGATACAGATATAAATATTATATAGATATAGATAATGTAAGAAGGGTTTTTTTTTTATTATTATTGCTGGCGTTACGTGACTTGTCATTTTGTTGTGTTTCTTCCAGGATGAACATGCTGCTGTGGTCCGCAGAAACAAGGAGCTGAGAGAGGAGCTCACAGCATAAAGACCAATTTTCAATTTTCCTCACACTGCTCATCAGCTCACTTATCCTCCTCTTACACACACACACACACACAAACACGCACACAGTCAATACTTATCTAGCAAGTAACACTCTCCTATACCGTTTAAATGGTCTTGCTTGATTTCATAGATTATGACAGATTATTTTGTAAATATATCATAGAAACTTTTAGATTAAGCAACAACACAAGTCAAATGTATCAAACTTATCACGACACAGTATCGCTATTAATTTATGTATCTGATTCTTTTTTTTTTTTAACTCTAATTGTTTTTTTGGATTAGAGTTATCATGTGTTTATTTATTTGTTTGCAAGGTTCTGGAATAAAAATGTCATTGTGAGGAATGGAACGCTGGGACACTCCCAGCATACACACACACACATACACACACACACACACACACACACACACACACACACACACACACAGATATACGACAAACCTTACAGTGTATTTATGCTTATATACAATATAATCATGACATTGCACTTCTTCCATCTACTGAATGAAACCATCTTGTTCAAGCTTAACACATTCTTCAGCAGCACATTGACACTCTGAGCCAACCTCTGGAGTTAAATCTGTAGTCGTGCCCTTTTTATATTCCTCATCAGAGCATGTTTTTTCTCGCTCGCTTTGACTTTAACTAATGTTGGCACAGGCTACCATTTTCTGAACGAATTTTCCGACAGTACACTTCATCATCTCAAATGCCGCCATTGTTCCGCCATATATTCTGCTATTCACTAATGTTAAAACCTTTGTCTGGTCAAATCTCATCCTCCTAACTTCGGCCATTGAGGAGGAATGGCTAATTGGTTGTGTGAATCCGAATGAGTGTTTGTTTGTGTGTGCGTGTATGTGTGTGTGTGTGTGTGTGTGTGTTGATGGTACGGTGGCTAAGCTTCTGTGACCGTTCTCTTTGGAAGAAATGTATGAGATGGAAACAGAATATGCATTGAATGTTTTTTTTTCTCTCTCTCTCTCTCTCTTTTTTAACTTAATTTATTTTCATGGTTTCCTCTCGAAATATGCCTGCCTGCATCTTCTGCTGCGTAAACTGTGTTTTTCCCTCATTTCTCTGTGTGCATAATTTGGTGAATAAAGATTTGGGATTCTGTGAACATATTACTGTGGGTGTCATTTTTGTGGGTAGTTTTTTTTTTAAAGGAAAACAAGTAAATAAGTTACATAGTCTTTATGCAGTCAAAATATCAGCTGTTACTGTATGTAGCCTGCATGTACTGTAACAGAGTCACATAAAACCATTAACCCATTGCTCCTTGCACCCACTGAGGCATCTTACACCCTTTTTTTTAAAGATAATAAAGTACTGGAACATGCCAAGAGGGATTGCAAACACCACTATAGCACACACTGGCACTGTGGTATTGTACATAATGGCTACAGATGTTAGTGATATATATCTACATATATACACAGTTATAAGAGTAACCACTACCTGTATTTCTCTATAATCACCTGCTACACTATTGCATTTATCCGAGCGCTATGATCAGACTCCCAGGCAAGTTCCTGTAGCAAGCAAAACTGGTGTTGGTGAAGGATTGTGTACTCTTCCACATGTTGGTGACAAGCTATCCATCAGTTTTTCAAGGATTAGGTGTTCCATTCGCTGAATGTTCACGGGAACGACACAGGGGCTTTGATCCACCCCGGCCGGGGTTATCATTTACAGAAGTATGGCCTTCTGCAAAATGTTTGCATCATTCAGATGTTTTGCTGCAGCTATCTCTGTGTTTGAAGTCTTTCTTAAATGATAATCAGTTTTACAGTACATCCTCTTTCATAAGAAATTTTATCACAAGGCCAGCCACTCAGGCAAACAAATAAAAAAAAGCAAAAATACATTTAAAAAAATCTCAATCTTAGTCTTCTGCATGTCTGTAAATTTATATATCCAGTCCTTTATGACAGATTAAGACAAATAAGAATACCTAAAAGATTTACTCTCTTCACTTCTACTTAGTAGACTTCAGTTTACCAGAGCCATGGCATGCAATCTGCCTGCTGTGATGGATAATGAACCAATCACCTATTTACATCAGCTTGCACTGATGCCTGTGTCACAGCTGCATTCTGGTGGCAGAGACAGTGCTACTATGGTCACGAGACATTTAAGGCTTAATCCCCTAATACCGTACTTATAGCTATACAGGCATGCCTAATAATCCACATTCGTGATACAAGAGTATTTTCAGTTCATGGCACCTGAACCTGGTACTAAGCTGACTGTGATTTAACTTACCAAAAAGACCTAACATACTTTCCAGACATTGTTCATATGTAATTAGCAACATGTGTGTGTGTTAATGAATAAATGAACAGACTCGTGACATTTACTTAAAGGTGCAGCTCCCCGACCTTTGATTAATATAAGCAAGAAGCAGAGCTCTGTTCCTATAATACAGACTTCATGTAAAATATACCATGGCATAAAGGTAATAATCGTAGAGTAAAACAGTTCTAAACCATTTTATAATGATTTTTTTAAGTAAAGTTTTAAAATGTTATACATGTGGTCATCAAACTAAACATGTTTATTAGACATGTAATTATTAAACCGTTGCACATGTCTCTACCAGAATAATGAGACATGTTCTAATTTTCATTGTCATATCATGTAATTATCTTATTATTTAAATGATGGGAAAAAGGAAGAAAACGTAAAGAACAGAATGTAAATGCAGTTTGTTCTTTTGCAAACCATCTTAAATACTCCTGATGATGTAATTAATTAAAGAAAATTCTGATGTAGTTTTCATGTCTTTGGTACTGGCTCTTTTAATGCTCAATGTGACGTGTGATGCAAAGGAAATTTTGATCATGAGGGAAGGTGGAACAACTGGTGCTCTCAACAACAAGATACTTGTCAGTAGACTGACAATAAATTACCCAAGTAATCATCTGAGGTTGTATGTGACATAAAAATGATTGTCACATAGCCAATGTTTACTTTCTTTCCCCGGCCTCATACACACAATGTGCAATGTGATATCATCAGATAACCACTTAAGGCAAACTGTTTATACCTTGGGCATCTCTATACCTTCTTTTGTTTAGCAACGAGCTAGCCAGATAACTAGAATGAGTAGATTTTCCTCCTTAAACAATGAACTGTATAATAAATATTATAGATTTATCAAATGTACATTCACACATGTTGAAATAATCTAGAAAGTAAAGGTATGTGCTACTTTATTTACTTCTGTTGCTATGTGCACCCATTTTGATTTGACATCGCTTCCTGAACTGGTAGGAACTCCTAGTTAAGACAATGCTGTCCGTTTATGAATAGAAGTTTTCAATTCGATGGAGCATTTTCTATGGCTTTTCCTGCTCAGTGCTTGGGCATTACAAGTTATGATCTCAAGTTGAGTGCATTAGCTGTGTATGTGTTATGTCTCTGACCCAACTAATCCCTACCATCTAAATCACTGCGTAGCCTACCCTATGCAACAGAGTGAATCTTTGGGCCTGTGCTTGGATAGCAGAAAGATAAGGGCAATTGTTACATAAATTAAAAACCATCACAGCCAGACGGGCTGACCATGTGGCACCCTGAAATCACCACACCCTGGCAAATAAGCTAGATACCCCAAAGTTCCACTGGCTTCGATTGAGCCTTAAATAAATAAAGCCTTGTACCCAGGATCGTAGATGGGGCATGAGAGATCCCCATGACACCCCATTATTATAATCATGATTCAGGCTTTAGACTTTAGACACGGAAAGCATGTCCATGAGGATGAGGATATTTTCATAAATATGGAACTCTCATATTAACTCAATCAGTCTTTGCAGTAAAAGAGTGTTAAAGGCTTTTTAAAAGCTTAAAGCTTAAGGTATGCACCCTTTGGCACTATTCAGATTGGATGGTGGGACGTTCAATTGTCAGACCTACTGTTTATCTGCCACAATGAACTACACTGGGAGTTCCTAGACATCATCATGGCCTAAACACTGAATCGGCACATCTTCTCCTAGTGGGCCTTCTCCTAGTACAGCTTTTGCACCATAGTTTTTTAGGGATGCTCAAGCACCCCTAAATTTATTCGTAGCAACCCTAAAGAGAATTCTAATAATAATGCAGTAACATTTTATAAAATATTTTAGGAACTCTACCGTTGCAAATTAATCTGATTGGAGACATGACTAACAATTGCAGGATAAGTTAAAGTATTGTCAGTAGTGCTGATGGAGTCACATTACACATTGATTAATAGGTGGCAGCATAGTTAGTTTTAGCATATATAATGAATGGCGTATTTTAGAGCTGGTGAGAGTATATTCTACCACTCTTGTTCCGGTGTATGCAAGGTTTGATAATGATCGGCACTGATTAAATGTTAATTTAGCATACAAGCTTAGTAATCTTTAAAATTTTTAACATTAAATTGCTACATAGCGTTTTATATTTTGTGTAATAGCGCTGTCTGGTTTGCAACTAACCAAGTTGCAACCAGTAACTTGCATAGCTTATTAACTTGGTGGATCAGTATTAAAGTTTTCTCAGATTTTTTGCCGCCTTTCTATTCAGTTAATCAAATAGTAGTGGTATGAAAGTCAAAAGGTAAAGGTAAAGATAAGTCTAAAATGATCACTTTTCCATGGTTTAAAAGTGACACACACACAAACACACACAGACACATCCTTATATACATATAAGCAGACTAAAATAAATTCCATACAGCAATCTAGAGTGAATTCTATTACACAAACACACACATATGTTGAGTCGCATGCATGGAATATGAGCCTGAGAGGGATGTACTGTACATTTTAATTAGGGGCTGAGCCACCCTAAAGGTGTGATCCCAGAATCGCCCCTGATTTGCACTCTAAGACACCTGGGCTGTGTGTAGTTCCTTTTCCATGTTCTATACTGTACAATGGAGTACAGTAGTGTGAGTGCAACCTTTCTGGGTAGACTTAATGAACCTAAATGTCCCGTTTCACATGAAATATTTTGCATACATTATTCAGGTGCATTATAGCATTCCTGGCAGTTAGGAGTGTGTGCTGAGATACGGAGGACACAAGCAACAGTAGGTCTATGAGTGCTGGATAACCGCCAGGGTTTCTTTTCATTTGGAACCATCGCCCGCTCAATGAGATGGTTCCAGGAACAGATGGCTGCACGATGACAGTGTTTGTTCCAAATACTGCATCATGCAAGACAGGACTTTGGTTTAAGATCTCAACATTTCTTCAGGCATTTCTTCTATTTTCGTATCCAACAGTCACATATTGTGTGTGTTTATGAGTGTGTGTATGCTAAATGATCGGATCAGTTTAGGATAGTACCCAAGGCTAAGACATCTCTCTATCCCTCTTACGCTCATATTCCATGCATGTCACTCAACATATGTGTGTGTATTTGTGTAATAGAATTCACTCCAGGTTTAATCTGCTTATGTGTATGTAAGGGTGTGTGTGTGTGTGTGTGTGTGTGTGTACAGTATGTGTGTGTGTGTTTGGGATGGGGGTGGTGACGTGTCTGCAGGTGTGTTGTGTAGATAATGGTTCATTTTTTATCCTCCTGGACAAAGCAATTATTCTCCCTAAAAACCCTAGCGGGATTTTCGGTGCTTGTTAACGGAAGCATGAAAAAAAGTGAATCCAATCTACAATTTACACTTCTGCAGATGTCTCCAAAAGAGCCTCGTACGAGCTTGTGATTCATGCTTCACAAATATTTGGGAACTATATCAGTGCCATTAATGTGAAGGCCAGAAGATGAATGTGTAGTTGTGAGATCGAGACAGACTAAGTATAGATGTTTTTTCATAAACAAGAAAAAAAAAAGAAGTTTTGTAATCAAATAGACCAGTTAGTACAAAAGGGAGACTCAGGTTGAATAGAGAACAAAGCTTCATGGACCATAAGCTAATAATTAAAATGATACGTATCTAATTCCATATCGTTAGCAGTAAAATGAGTTGTCGAGGTTGTACTGTGATAAATTATAAAAAAAGATAAATCAAGGAATTCTTCATTAACACACATCTACTGTAACTTGTTTTACATTTAAATATGTCTGACACTCACACTTGGGTATTTGTAGGCTTAAAAGGGTGCCAATACTTTTGCAATACAAATTTAACTGTGGTGATAATATTTTTTATCCAGATTATGTTCTGGATTTTCAGTTGTAAAATGGTTTATCACTATAAAAAAAAACTGTATATCACCACAATGTTAGACTCTATCTATCAATAAATAAAAAAATTTAATGTCATGAATCGATCAGTATTTTTCTAGGAATGAAATATGTAATTATCGTTAGCTGATCCGGAACTGAAATATTCATCTGCAATCTCGAATACCAGTTAATAAATTTGGTTATTTTCCCATTCCATGTGGTTCACTAGCTTATTATTCATATTTCACCCCAGTCTCAACATTTCATCAGACTGCTGCTGTATGAGAAGTGCTACCAAGATTTTTGGCATGAAGCCTACCATCTGCACATGCACAAGTCTCATATACAGTACATGCACATACCCAGAATCTCAGGCACATTTAAAAGGCTGCATACCTATAAATACAGAGCCTCATAAAATATCGTCTAGCCTTTTGTTTATCATCAAATATTAATCGCTAATTCTACTCACATCCTGAGGATGGATTGTAGAGTTGTACCATTAAACTACTGTACAGTACCTTGCATTATTAATTAGGTTGAAATGTTTGAGTGATCCACTTAATCAGTCCACTCAGTGTTGTAATGTTTCTGCCAGCCTGATGGTGCTCAGCTCTTTACTTCACTTTATACAACAGGAAGCATACAGTATGTACAATACTCATACCTGCCTGTGTGCAAAGCACTGCCCTGAAACTGCTGTAAATCAGAGAGAGAGAGAGAGAGAGAGAGAGAGAGAGAGCGAGGTGCACGCTTTCCACTCTGGATTATCCTGGCAATTTTCTACAATAAAGGACTCTGGGGTGTCCAGTTATTAAAAAAATAATCAACTCCAGGGTAATAAAAGGAACATCAAAGCACCATGCTGACTATTTTCCTATAACCACGCATAACCTGGGGGCTTTAATCTAGAACCTTGCAAGAATATTATAAGGTTGAAGTCATCAAGCAGGTGAATCGTGTTCTCCCTGTAAGAAGAAATGGAAGTGCAAGACCACTGGAAATCATTTTTGAAGCTTCAGCTGATCCTGCTGACATCATCAATCATTCACGGCCCATCACCTGTACAACTCAGCTCACTATGTGCTTCAGCATATGGATCAGTGTGTGTGTGTGATGTACAACTTAATCCACCACCTTTTTTAATCCAGCACGTGGATTAACAACATGAAGCACATGTATAGTATCAGGTGCAATGAAGCATAAACCATAAATCATATACAAATGATTTATGGTTTATATACAGTATATATAAACTGATAGAAAATTCATAATGCCGTGCACTATTTACTAATGCTAACATGTGGGTAATGGGGGAGTTTTAAGTCCTACGGCCGTCAGCATTTTTTTTTATCAGACCACAAAAAAGTGTTTCCTCAAGCCAGAACAATCTTGATCTGGTCAGGTGTGTTACAGTCAGAGTAAAGGGAGGAGTTACTGGTGGAAGGTCAGCGGTTTGAGCCCCACCTCTGTCAGGTTGCTGCTGTTGAGCAAAGCCCTTAACCCTGTCTACTCCAGGTGCTGTATAATGGCTGACTCTACACTCTTACTCCAGGCTACTAACAAAAAGCTGGAATATGCAAAGAATAAAGAATTTCACTGTGCAGTAATGTATGTGTGATAAATAAAGGCTAAATGTGCTCATAGAGGAGGGGAAAGGATATCTGTTGTGTAGGAGTGGTGCCCCCTGCTGGACACACAGCAATTTAGCATTTAGTTGTCACAAATCACAGAATACAGTACATACAGTATGTATTTGTTTTAAAAAAAAACAAATTTTAAATAAAATTTTAAAAGTCTAATATTTAGATGCTGGAGGATTTAATAAGACACACTGTTCTAGATTTTTTGCTGATTTGTCCTGTGCAGATGTGTTTGACTCATGGAGATCCATAACTTTAACTTGGTGCTATTGATTCAGTAGACCAATTTACAGCCTGAAATAAGTAGTGGGCTGAGAGTCTGCCTATTAAAAGTAATAAATGTATATTGGGGGTAGGGTGACTGACAGTTCCGTGAGTCCATGATTAAATCCGGAGCTTCCTCTGCATCCTGTAGTTTACTCCCACTGTCCAAAAATATGCAAGTGGAGACCCATCGGGGGTGATATCTCCTGCTTTGAACCCAGTGTTTTGGGATGACTTTTTACTATTAATCATACACTCCTAGGCAAAAAAATCACTACTGTATTTGCATTTGAATAAGCTACTTAAGAGTCGTTGATTGGATAATTGATGCAGTGAGTAGCTTCTCATAATCGTATTGGAAAATGCATCCCATAATCGTAAAAAAATATGTTACTGTCTTTCTAAAGGGTCAAAATATTGGCCTGTAGCCAGCAGGGAAAACAACTAAGGAGCTTGCCAACCCTGTTTAAATTGGGTTGGAAACTATTAAACACATTATTAAAACGATACAGTATTGCTGAACTGTTAATTTTGTGGCAGAAGTCATGGTCAGAGGAAACATGAATGACTCTAGTTAGAGATTACATATCAACACTCGGTGAAGTTTCATTGTAAGATCATACCAGTAGTAATCACATTTATGTTCTCACTCGCACTCTCGTGGGGGAGCCTGGAGCCTATTCCAGGAGACTTACAGTAGGGCATGAGGCGGGGTACACCCTTGACGGATTGCCAATCCACCACAGGGCACACACACACACTCACATGCTCATTCATAGACTACAGGCAATTTGGGAATGTCTTTGGACCATGGGAGGAAACCAGAGTACCCAGAGGAAACCCACCAACCATGAACATGCAACCTCCATGCACACAGAGCGGAATCCTATTACATATTTAATACATATTTAATACATATTTAAAGTACTCGTGCTGGAAAAAAAGTGGAGTGGTTCAACTCTGCCCCATTAAATTCATGCTGTAATGAAAGCTAAAAATAATCTAGTGAAATAATACAACATTTATTGAGTAAGGCAGTATATTTGACCAATAAAAAAAAAAAAACATTTCTTTGTTTGTAGGCGCTCACATAGCAGGGCAGTGTTCCTATTCTTTCACACAAACCCACACATCTACTTTATGCATCATTTTTACATTGTGTGAAATCTTCTGGTGGCTTTCATATCACTTATATCACATAAACTAAGGGAGAAAGTCGTGATTAGTACAATGTCTTTCTGGGCAAATACAATATATCATGTGGTGTTTTGTTTTTGTAAACACATGCATATCCCATGAAATAAGTCATACCTGAAATACACAGGATGTGCAAATATCTAAGCTGATTTTCAATTTTTTTCTTAATGATATGTTTATCCAGGACAAAATCCAAGTACTCATCAGAGGTTCTAGGCATACCCATGTGTGAAAGTAGGACGGTTTGATCCAGTACGACTCACTAAAATGTGCTACTGGAAAGAGAAGAGAGAGCAGCTACCTGTTAAAACCAGTCACAGGAGCACTTTTAGCAAGAAAACACAGTCTGTTGTCTTAAACAACACCTTGTCTCCTTAGTAATTATTTATAAGTTGTTCTGAATTCCGTCTGAATGGTCTGTGTTGTGTTTCGATATTTTTTCATGGCAAGTTATTGTGACATTACACCAGTGCACTGACAGGTTCATGGCCTACCTTACAAAGATAATTAGTTTCTAAAACAAAGCTGAACCCCAATTACCTCTTAAACCCCTGAAAAAGGGCACTACTTGATGTGTGGAACAAGGGATTCTACACCCTATATAGTGCACTAGCGTTCCATATTATTCTTTTTATGATTCAACCCTCAATTATTTTTCTTGCGTTTTGGCTACATAGTAAAATTTATAACTACTCTACGTCCAGCCATATTGTACATTTATCATTATTGCAAATACATAAACAATTTAATTACAATTTAATTCAGTTTATTAGCATTTTCATAGTAGCATTATTGGCAAGTCTGCATGTAGTAAAAAATTATCCTATAGTATCAAGAACTAATTAAAGGAAATGTATTGTCATATGAGCAATGGGTCCACACAATGAAATGCTTACTTTTTTTTTAACCTTACCTGAAAAATCCAAAATACCGAATGTTGTTGTTGGTCTTTCAGCTGCTCCTGGCAAGGGAGCCCTGATGAGCGGGCCCAAGCACTTGTGCCTTTGCCAGCATGTTCAAGTTCAAGTTCAAGATGTTAAAACCTCCAGAAAGCTTTCACCACCCGGGTGCACCACACAATCCGTGTGCCTTTAGAGCACGCTAAGACCTTTAAAAAGACACACACACACACACACACACACACACACACACACACACACACACACACACACACACTACACATCCTACACTACACAAATATCCAATGTAATCCAATTAAATTATATTGAAAAAAAAAACCCTAGAAAATATAAGCAAGCCCAAAATGAATGGAACTAAAACGATTGATATTAACAGTTATAAATAATAGCAATAAATAGAACAGGAAAAAAGTACAGACTACAGTGGTTCCAATGTTAACAATAGGGAGAATTTGCATGAAGACGAATTGCTTTAAGATATCTAAATAATGAACTAACTGGAATAAAAGCTCTTGTGTCTAGTTGGCCTAGAAGTATGTCCGCAGGCTATCCACTTAACACCCCAGTGTGCTATTTCAGTACACTGGTACAGCAATCACAGTATGAACAATTGCTGTCTCTGTCTCTGTTCACAGTTGCAACAGTCAGATAATCACATCCCCCTCTTCCCAACCACTCTAATCATATATAACAGCACTTCAGCATTATTAACAATCCATTTGGAATACAAGATCTTTGACCATTATATTGTAGGTACAAAGGTTTAATCTCTAAAGCCTCATTTGCATATATGTGTGTATGTCTTGCGCCAAAATATTATCAATAATTCTTTTGTCCATATGGGAAAAATGCAGTTTTATTAAATGTATTAATCTTATAAAAGCGAGGTTTTCAGTCTGAAATATTTATCCGGCATGCTTAATAAACCTCCTCTAATCAAGATTAGAGCTGGCTCAAAGCATGACAGCTGTGCGGTGTGTGTCACTACTTCTGTGCCTCCGTGTTTTAACAATCAGCCTTTAATGTTCCAGTACCAATCAAAAGATGGAACACACCTTATAATTCAATGTTTTTTTGTTTAGTGATTTATTTTCTACATTCTAGAACAATAATGCAATTTTTTTGTCAAAACTATTAATATGACACATACAAATCTGTATGGAATTAGGTCATTAAGTAACAACAACAATAACAACAACAACAACAGTCGGTCAATATTTTAAGACACAAAGGCATGAACAGTATTGTCAAGTTCATTTGCAAAACCCATCAAGAACCATGATGAAACTGGCTCTCACAAAGACCATCCTATAGGAAGGCAAGACCAAAACTGCTGCAGAAAAACCAACCTCAGATAGGCTTTATTGAGCATGAGCAGCAGACACATCATAATATCAATATCACTGTTCAGAGAAGATCATTGCATATTTTGGCCAAGTTCATCATTGGAGGCTCAGGTAGACTGTAGAAAAGTTTAGTCCTGATCTACTGTATCGAGTGACTGCAGTCACAAGTCCTCATAGAACAGCTGTTTGCATCAGTCGAGGATAGGCCCGTCTTCATGGTAAAGCAAAACCGTCCCCAGTCACCACACGAATCCCAGGCAGAACACACGGGGCATCCATGCGACGAGATCTCCAACCAGAAGCAGGACACCAGGATGAGTCAGACAGGTCTAGAGAGCAGAGGTGGTCTGGATCACTGGCAGCTCAGGAGCAATATGTATAGCTCGACAGAGAGACAGGGAGAGGAAAAGAGAGAGGGAGAGAGAGAGAGAGAGAGAGAGAGAAGAGAGGAGAAGAGACAAAAGAGGAGAGAGCAGAAGTGTAAGAGAGATAACAGTTAGATATGGTTACAGTCACACAATGTATAATGTGAATGTATATTTAGTGCAGAGTGCAAGCAAGAAGTCCATCAGGACTAACTATGACAGCATAACTAAAAGAGAGAGCCAGAAGAAAACACAAACATGAGGGCTTCCTGAGATGTAAAGCGATCAATCACTTCACCGTCAACAAGCCTCAGTGATCAGTGAGAGTGAGGAAGACAGCATCCAAACATACCGACGTTCACCGTAATACTCTACGTCCATGAGTCCCCCAGATCTGCTCCTTTACCCAAGGCAAATCTATTTATAAAAATGCTTGGCTAAAAAAATAGGCTTTTAGCCTGGACTTAAACACTGAGACTGTGTCTGAGTCCCGAACACTATTTGGAAGACTATTCCATAACTTTGGCGCTTTGTAAGAAAAAGCTCCGCCCCCAGCTGTATTTTTCATAATACTTGGTACTGACAAGCAGCCTGCATCCTTTGATGGAAGTAGGGTGAAGTAAAGATCTGCGCGAGACCATTTAATGCTTTATACTTCAAAAGTAGTATTTTAAAATTGAAACATTTGTATGGAAAATGGATGTAAAATTTCACAGGGAGCCAATGCAGTGTGGATAAGATAGGGGTGATGTAAACCTCTTAAAATAAGCTAGTGAAATCCAGGGAAATTGTGGATATCAGTTACAGACATCAGGTGACAGATGAACCACAGGTATTGCCATATAAAAAGTAAGGAAGCGGGAGGGAAGCCTGGAAATTTGAACACCATCTAGGGGAAATGTAATAAGACACCAATAAAACACTAACTCCAGGTCATGGAATTTCTATGCATGTTTTCACATGTGAGTTTCTTCCAGGTTATATTGTCTTCCTCCCACCGATAAAGATGCAGATTAGCTAAGAGAAGTGTGAGTACATGCATTTAACTGTATGCCAACTCAACTCTATTTTTTCAGTACTCTAAAATACTGTTGAGTGTTGCGCCAATCTTCGTTTCTTCATATTACATTAAATGATGTAGATTAAATGAAAAAAGAGGAACAAAAGCTTTACTGTGACATGCTGCAAAGTTCCTGATGATGCAATTTAAAAAAATGGTTGTTTATGTAACAACATCAGCGGCAACCTCATTTCCCCTCTCGTCTGTTCCAAGCACTCAGCATTCGGCATCACCAGTACACTAATCATCATCCGGACAATCATCTGTCATCATCTGCATCTGTTTCTCACTGGTTCATGCCTAAAGTTAGGTGGATTTTGAATGCAATGCTTAACCAACAAAAATATTCCACTTAAACTGACCAGGTACAGGGACTTGACTGAAAATGAGGTCAAAAAAGTCCTTCGGGAACCCTGGAAAATGATTATCCAAGACTACATAAAAAAAAAATAAAAAAACTCTTTGAAAGCAAAATATGAAGAAATGAGGGGTTGCTCAATACTTTTGCACAGTTCCGTTTATGCACATGCACGCACATGCACACACACAAACACACACACGCACATACTGTACACACACACACACACATACACACACACCACACGCACACACACACACACACACACACACACACACCACACACACACACACACACACACACACACACAATGCTACCCAACCCTTCTTAAAAACCTTTACCCAATGAAAATGTTCTACCTCTGTGTATTGGCCTGCTTCTGCGTCTCTCTCTTTGAATCCTCTCATATAGACTCCCCAGTGTTCAAATCAGTATTAGACTTTTAGACTACACTACACGGAAGGAAGTGTTTTACTCATATTTATAAAGCACTGTGAAAATGGAACAGTTCATGGGTAAATGGAAATTAACTGCAAGCGAGAATTTTGACGAATACATGAAGGCTGTAGGTAAGTTTTTCCTTTAAATGACTACATACTTAATTAAACACAGCTGGATGTTCAGCACATTTTCTACTATGATCACAAATCCGTATAAGCAGGTTAGCACTTGTCTGTATTGTCCAGGTTTTGGATTTTTTTTCTTCTTTTTTTGGCTTGCACTGGTAGATCTTCTACTGCAACGCCTGCACCTTCGCCATAATAACTTTTTTGGATTTGCAGGAATTGGTTTTGCATCCAGGCAGATCGCTAATTTGGCCAAGCCAAACTTGGTGTTCAGCACTGATGATCAGGGGGTCATATCAATGAAATCCATAACCACATTCAAGACAGCGGAAATACATTTCCGGTTGGATGAGGAATTTGACGAGCTCACTCCAGATGACAGGCAGGCCAAGGTAGATTCGATAAAACACTTTTGAAAACTTTTTTTTAAAACAATTATATTTGTGGCAATTGCTTATTCAGAGTGAGTTATAGAACTGATTTGACATATCTATCAATACATGCATCTTGAAACTACAGTTATTAATGTATCTTCCCTGATACACATCTTGTTTCAGACTCTTATAAGACTGGTGGATGGGAAACTCATTCAAACACAGACCTGGGAAGGCAAAAGCACAACGCTTGAAAGAGAAGTACAGGGTGGCAAGTTGATACTGGTGAGTAGGGCGGATGTAAGGTCGATACTTCCTTTTCTGTCACATGCCCCCTTTTACCAAAATAATACAGAAGTGTGTGTGTGTCTTTTCTAAAGAAATGCATCATGGATGATGTGGTGTCTATGAGGACGTATGAAAGAGATGAATGACGCGCCTTTACAAGCCTGCTGAAAGGACAAAAGCTGGATCTTAAATGGCTGCATAATCCAAACAAATGCGAGTGTGATATAATGACTCCATACCAAACACTCAAGGTCCAGGAGGGAGCCAACTGGGATCAGTGAAAAAAGTCAGCTACACTGTTAAGAACTTGTTTTATATTTTTTCAATCACAACAGTGATCTCAGTGATATAAAAGCATGAAAGGTCTCAATAAAAAATGTAAAAAGTGAGCATGTTGTTTGATTATATTCGAATAAAAGATTTCCAGAAACCTTTGTTTGTTTAAAGTGCACATTGAAACTGTTTCTGCGCATAATTAAAAAAAAAATAATAATAAAGTTCATATAAGGTCAAATGAAAGTGAAACGTTCTCATCACTTTAGTACAGACGTAAATTATATATCACTTTTTTATACTTTGCAGCAACCTGGATTGGGAGTATTAGCAATGATCAGCAATCCATGATACAGGGAGAGAAACATATATATGAGTAGGTCTTCATATAGAAACTGTAGGGGTAAGGGCAGGAGACCAATGACTTGTTTTGAGAAGAACGGGACAGCATGAAGCCAACCTTAGAAAGGTCTTCATTGAACAATACAAAGAACAAACCATTAAAACAATGAGGCTTAAATGGAAATGCACATCACTACACAGGGCAAATATTAACACTATAATGACTAAACTGTAGTAGAGTATGAGGGCTATACCAAAAGTGCTGCAAAAAAACAAACAAACAAACATAAAAAAACCAGTGGGCATAATGTTTTATTAACTGACATAGGTTGTTTAAATTGCACATGTTGGATCATTTGCACCAACTCTTGTATCCTCTTTTAAGAAACTGCATGGTTTGACTTTGGTGTTGGCTTCTCAATCTTTATACTTCATCCATCTGTGCAGATTTCTTGTCACCTCCGTAAAGCGCACAGGGCGACCATGACCTGCAACCAAGGGGATTTTCAAAGGGGAATATAGAGTTAGGTTCAATGATGGCACAAATGCATCACTTGCGATGAAGACTATGTTGAGTAGTACTTTTGTACAGATGAAAAATTACTCTACCAACATTTGCAATTTCAATCACGGTACCTATGTTTGTTATTAAAAAGGTTCCTTCCCTTTGTGCATTACTTTTAGTATATCCCTTGCATATGCAAAGAATAAAGCACCATTAAAATCTATAAAAGTTGTATTTGAAAGAACATCATGTCCCAATGTGTTTTTCCCCGTAATGTGTTTTATATAAATTATGTTTGCAAGTATTACAAGTTACTGTAGATTTTATGAATACCAAACTAAATCTTCTCTTTAACCCTGTTTAGTTACAGTGATCTGGTGGAACATCCACAAGACAAGCTAGTTCTGTTCTGACTTACTTATCTTTCCCCTAAAGTCAATAACAATAAATGCAGCTTGTCATGTTTGTGAGTAAGCAGAATGCACCAGATCCTTTGTCCCTTAATGATTACACACTTTTCTTTATTAAATGACAACATGTCACTTCAGCAGAGCTCCTTTTATAAAAGTCCATCTGAACAAGCTGTTGCCATAGAAATGATAACACATGAGAACATGCACATTTATTTAAAACTATGATTTGACATACAGTCAAAGCCATTGACAGCTGTTACAAAAAACAATAACAAATATAATCAATCTTCTGACCAATCAGGTTCGATAATTCAACAGTTCTGTAGTATAAATATAAAACAATAAAAAATTACCTGTTATATGTAGGTTAATATTACTAAATCTGCTTATTACTGAACATTGATTATACGGTTTACTTATAGATACTCATTTATTATATAGTATCTTAATTTCTGATTGCTACAAATGTGTTTTGCCGATCTACATTTCACTAAACTTTTATTTTGAGGCCGAGAACTTTCAGGGGCAAAATTTTTGTGGTTTCCTCATCAAAAAAAAGTCATCTGACCAATAAGTACCCTTTCCCATCTAGGCATGTGATGTCTTAATCTTTAGCAGACTTTTTCTGAATGGCTCATTAAATTAAAAATCCTTAATACCCGTGGATTAATATTGATTTGACCCAGTTAAGAATAGGCAACAGGGAATGCTTTGTAGATTTCTTCTCTCAAGGATGTACATACTATCTTTCTTGCAGTCATTTTATTAACTTTCTAAAAAGTTTCTAAAAGTTTCTAAAACTTTTTTTTTTTCTAAGTTTTTTTCAAGTTTTCAATACTGTTTGTGTTTACTTCCACTTTAGCCACTTTTTATTTTTATTTTTTTTTTTAGAAAACTATGAAATAACACATACAGTATGGCATTAGGTAATTAAGTAACACATACTGTATGGCAGCAACACACATTGCATTAGGTAATTACATAACAACCACAACAACAGTCAATTGTTACTTTAACAACATCTCAATATCGAAGGAGATTATTGCATATTTTTACACCATCAGCATTGTTTTACAATGTAAATATATATATATAAATCAGCAAAGCCCATGCAATTAGAAGGTGTGTCCAAACATTTGACTAGTACCATAGATTAACGAAAACTAGAGACTCAGAGTACTTGTCATGTCTTTATATGTTTCCATGGGTAACTCCATTGCACAAAATCTTCCACAGCAAAAGAATTTCTTGTTCAACTTCAACTTTCATGAGCCTTAAGGTCTGCTGGCACATGACCAACCCCTATCCTCATGTTCACTGCACACTCAGTCTTTGCACAGTCTTGCTCATAGTGACAATACTGAGTCTTTTTATCCTAGGTTAATCTTAAGGTTTTAATTATTGTTAATTTGTTTCTCTGATTTTTTTTTCATCTTTGCCCCTGCTGACACTGTTCACTGAAACCCCGACTTGTTTCTGATCTTGACCACATTTTTCTCACCGTTTAAAAAATCATCTTCTGTAATTATTGTACAGTGAAACACTGAATTGGGCATGGGCATGAGGCGAGACGGCGCAGCTGGGACACGTGGAATGTAGGATTAATTCGCCGCATAGTTGAGGGGAGCAAGAGTTTAACAGCGCAGGGGTTGACTATCTTGGTGATGGTGAAGGGGCCGAGGTAACGAGGGGAGAGCTTGCGGCAGGTGGTCTTTAGGGGGATATCTCTGGCAGCGAGCATGACTCTCTGTCCCACCCTGTACTTGGGAGCCTGAGAGCGTCTGCGGTCGGCCTGTGTCTTGTATCTCTTGCCGACCCGTAACAGCGTTCTCCTCGCTTGCAGCCAGGTCTTTTTGCAGCGCCTGACAAAAGCTTGGGCAGATGGGACGCTGACCTCCTCCTCCTGAGACGGGAATAGTGGCGGTTGATAGCCCAGGCAGCACTGGAAGGGAGACAGACCGGTGGATGATGAGGGTTGGGAGTTATGGGCGTACTCAACCCAAGGTAGGAAACGGCTCCAGGAGGTAACATCTCGAGCAGCCATACACCTCAGGGCAATTTCGAGGGACTGGTTCTTTCTCTCCGTCTGGCCGTTAGATTGGGGGTGGAAACCAGAGGACAAGCTGGGAGTGGCCCCAATCAGCTTACAGAACGCTTTCCAGAATCGAGAGGTGAACTGTGGGCCCCGATCTGAGACAATGTCCATAGGCAGACCGTGGAGCTTGAACACGTGGCTAATCATGAGCTCAGCAGTCTCCTTGGCGGACGGAAGTTTTGGTAGGGGGATAAAGTGAGCAGCTTTAGAGAACCGATCAACCACGGTCATAATGCAGGTGTGGCCGGCGGAGGGGGGTAGCCCAGTGACGAAGTCCAGGGCAATGTTGGACCAGGGGCGATGAGGGATGGGCAGAGGTCTGAGGAAGCCAGCTGGGGCCGTGTTGACATGCTTGGATCTTATGCAGATATTGCACGCCGAAACAAAGCTAGAGACGTCCTGCTTGAGGGTGGGCCACCAAAACCGCTGCTGGGCTAGTGCCAGGGTTCTGGCGGAGCCTGGGTGGCACGAGAGTTTAGAGCTGTGGGCCCACTCCAGGACTTGAGAGCGCAGAGCAAGGGGAACGAAGAGACAGTTAGGGGGCACGTTGCTTGGGCTTGGTTCATGAGATAGGGCTTGCTTGACACTGGTTTCGATGTCGAGCTCGGCCACGGCGAGTAGGCAGGGGGGTGGCAAAATAGTTTTACCTGTGGCAGGGTCTTGGGTGGTCGTAAATAGTCTCGAAAGGGCGTCCGGCTTGGTGTTCTTAGACCCTGGTCGGTGGGAGAGGGAAAAGTTGAACCTTGCGAAGAAGAGGGACCAACGGGCCTGGTGAGAATTGAGCCTCTTGGCGCTCCGTAGGTACTCGAGGTTCCTGTGGTCGGTCCAAACTAGGAATGGGACCTCTGTTCCCTTTAGCCAGTGTCTCCATTCCTCCAGGGCTAACTTGATGGCTAAGAGTTCACGGTCTCCGATGCCGTAATTACTTTCAGCAGGAGTTAGGCGGTGGGAGAAGAAGGAGCATGGGTGCAGTTTATTATCCAGGTTGGATCTTTGTGAGAGGATTCCTCCTACTCCAGTGCTGGAGGCGTCGACCTCCACGATAAACTGACGTGACGGGTCTGGGATGGTGAGGATCGGGGCGGAGGTGAACCGCTTCTTAAGTTCGCTGAAGGCTTTCTCAGATTCCGGGTTCCAGCAGAAATGGGTCTTAGTAGACGTGAGGGCTGTTAGAGGGGCGGCGATGGAGCTGTAGCCTCGGATAAACCGTCGATAAAAGTTAGCGAAGCCTAAGAACCTCTGAAGTTCTTGCCGTGAGGTAGGGGTGGGCCACCTAGTGACAGCTTGGACCTTAGCAGGTTCCATCTCGATGCCTTTGGGGCCGATGGTGAACCCGAGGAACGTGGTAGACGTGGTGTGAAACTCGCACTTCTCAGCCTTGATGAACAAGTTGTTCTCCAGCAGCCTCTGCAGCACCTGCCTGATGTGATGTTGGTGTTCTTCTGGGTTCTGAGAGAAGATCAGGATATCATCCAGATAGACGAATACAAAAGAATTGAGAAAATCTCTGAGAACGTCATTGATTAAGGCCTGAAAAACTCCAGGGGCATTAGTAAGTCCAAAGGGGACCACCAGATATTCATAATGTCCAGTTGGTGTATTGAAGGCTGTTTTCCATTCATCCCCTTCCCGAATGCGGACAAGGTGATAGGCGTTGCGCAGATCGAGCTTGGTGAAGATGCTGGCCCCTTGGAGGAGTTCGAAGGCAGTAGACATTAGAGGAAGGGGGTACCGGTTCTTTATTGTGATGTCGTTGAGACCCCTATAATCAATGCACGGGCGAAGGGAACCATCTTTCTTGCCTACGAAGAAGAATCCGGCTCCTGCCGGAGAAGAAGAAGGGCGGATGATTCCTGCAGCGAGGGATTCCGTGATGTACTGATCCATGGCTTGGCGCTCTTTGGGTGACAGAGAGTAAAGACGGCCCTTGGGGGGGGTGGTGCCTGGGAGAAGGTCAATGGCGCAGTCGTATGGTCGGTGAGGGGGAAGAGAGACAGCACGAGATTTGCTAAACACGATCCTGAGGTCATGGTATTCTGGGGGGACACGGGTGAGGTCCGGTGACTCCTCTGTGGGAACAGGGTCGAGGCATGGCGTGGTGGCGGCGCGTAAACATGACGTGGAACAAGATGGGTTCCAGGCTACGATCGAGTTCCTGACCCAATCAATGTGCGGGTTGTGTTGGGTTAACCAGGGGAGGCCTAGGACGACCGTGGCATGTGACCCCTCCATGATGAACAGCGACGTCTGTTCCAAGTGGTTGCCAGAGACCCTTAGACCAATGAGAGGGGTTCTGTGGGTGATAGATGGGAGCGAACTCCCGTCGAGGGCCTGGACCTTGAGATGGTTCTCCAAGGGCAGCGCGGGAATACCCAGGGTTTTGGCTGAAGCCGCATTCAGCAGGTTACGATCTGAACCTGAGTCAACCAGGGCCTGCACAAGGTGGGTCTGTCGCTCATGGATGAGAAGGATGGGAAGCAGGTGACGTTGCTCTGGGAGTCTCCTTGGAGTCCCGCCCTCTAGTGCTCCCAGCTGAACTAGAGGGCGCCCCCTTTTGCTGGACAGTTCCTGAGTAGGTGTCCTGGTTTCCCACAGTAAAAGCAGGCCCCTTCCACTCGGCGGCGGAGACGCTCTTCTTGGGTGATGCGGGTTCTGCCCAGTTGCATGGGTTCCTCCTGGGGTTCAACTCGTAAAGGTGGAGGTCGCGGCAGAGTCCTGGGTGGAGAAAACCGGACCGGCCTACGAAGACGGAGGCGTGCATCTACTCGGCCGGCCAGATCCATAAGCTCTTGGAGAGACGAGGGGAGCTCTCGTGATATTAGCTCATCTTGGAGCTTCTCTGTCAGCCCCTCCATAAATACGTCACATAGCGCTCGGTTGTTCCAGCCGCTGGAGAGGGCCAGGGTCTGGAACTCAATGGCATAATCATAGGCCGAGCGCGAGCCTTGGCGGAGTTTCAGCAGTCTTCGGCCTGCCTCTCTGCCGTGGCATGAGCGGTCGAACACCCTCTTCATTTCTCTGGTGAAGTCCTCGTAATTGGAGCAGCAGGGGTCGTGGGCATCCCAAAGCGCGGTGCTCCATTCCCGGGCACGTCCTGACAGGAGCGTGATGACGTAGGCCACCTTGGATCGTTCGGTTGAGAAGGCGGAGGCTTGGAGTTTGAAGATCAGGGAACACTGAGATAGAAAGGAGCGGCAGGTGCCTGGATCTCCCTCGTAGGTGGGCGGGGCGGGGAGGCGTGGCTCCTGCTGCACGTGGGGGTTGGCTCCTTGCGGTAGGGAGAGTTGGAGCCTCTGGAGCTGGGACGTGACGTCAGCGAGAGTCTGCTTTGTGCTGAGCAGTTCCTGTTGATGAGTTCCAAGCAAAGCACCTTGACTCTCCAATGCCGCTCTCATACGGTCAGAAGCCGCTGGATCCATAGCTGGCTGGATTATTCTGTCACGCAGGAAATGGCAGAACGATATGAATCCAAGCGCGGATAATGACTGTATCGAGATGTGGGGGGGCGTGGTCGGAGGCGTGAGCGAGGGTCGAATGCCGTGAGTCCGTCAGCGAAGCGTCAAAAACAAAACACAAAGCGAGAGCCGTAGTCAAAAGGAAAGCGCGAGGTCAAAACCGGGAAGACAAGCAGCGAGGCAAAGCGAAACCAAAAGGACGAGAGACAGGAGCCGTAAATCAAAGGGGGAAGCGTGAGTCGAAACCGGGAGAGCAAAAGGCAGGCGAACAATCAAAATCGGCAGGCAAAAAAATCAAAACCGAGAGAAAACAAAGCGAGGTCGTAACGTGAAAGACGATGAAAGAAAACACGAGAGAATCGAGGTATAAACACACAATAATCCAGCGATCTGAGCAGCGCGCAGCGCGTGCTTAAATCACTGGGATAATCAGCGGAGGAGATGAGAAACAGGTGTGTGGACGGGGCGGAAACGGGGGCGTGGGAAAGAATGCATGACAGGCTGGGGGAAAACATGGGCACGTGGGTAAGGTGACAGCGTGGAGAAAAAAAGGAATACGAGGCAGACAGGGCATAAATCATGACAGCCATTACTTTGTAAAACAAGACAAATTTTGAACTTTATAAATGAGCAAGGGCTTGATATATGAGTAGTACTCATACACTTTGTCTGCCGTCACGTGATCACAACTGAGCCAACCTTTCTTCTCTCTCGCGTGCTGCAGGATTATGGGTAATTGTCTCCTTCACACAGTGTCACTCGTATAGTCAACATCCGTGCACATGTTTATTATAACATTGTGACCATGTGTGCGTGCGAGTATAAAGCAAAAGCAAGTGTCATTAGAGAGGTTCCTTTATAAGGATCCAGAGTCTCTCTCTGTCAGAAAGCAGTGATTCCGTTATTCTGAGTGTCAGAGAGGTTCCTTGTTAAAGAGTATTCCACCAGAGTAGTGTTTCCGTTGTTGCGTGTAATAGATGTTCTACAAAGTAGCCCCAGGGGCGGGAAGAAGGGAGGAAGGGAGAGAGTTGCTCTACACAGTAGCCCCCTCCCTCCTATCATCTTACTACAGCAATTTTTACTTACATTTTACTACAGTTTCTGTGATAACCCTATCAACAATGTTATTTGCACCCTGGGCGTGCCCAGCTTCAGAATGAGGGCAGGTTGGCTTGCTGTTTACTGGTTGTTTGCAGTCTGGTCATGTCTGGCCTTGCGTACATGTATGCTATTCATTGTGATAACGTAGGCGTTATAGTGTGCACATATTGTTTTTAAATATAGCATTGTCTCAGTACCTATGCAGCAAGTATGCTAGAGGCTGTAGACTTTTTACAGGACTTTGGTCAGTATGTTTCATCGTTGTCATATGAGAAACATAAATACGATTGAATACATTATTTGCCAATAAACTAATAACTGTCTATTTTTCAAAATCTATACATGATGCAGCCAAACCAAAACTATATATATATATATACATATATATATTTGTGTTTAGCCATAAGGTGCCTATCACAATCAGGAAGCAAAACTTTTTTTTCACAAAAAAAATTGTTGTGCAGTGTTATCACTCACTCACTCGTACTCTATATCCTTTACAGGGCCGTAGGAGGCCTGGGTCCCAAACCCTTGACCCTGGAGCCCACAGTGCTAACCATTATACCTCCATACTGTACCACCAAATGACAATCAATTTAACAGAGAAACATAAGCAAAAAAAAAAAAAAAAAGCATTAGTGTTGTGAAATCCCTAGAAACAATCCATTTAAAAGTAATGAACTGAACTGCCAAGTGTATCTATAATGTCTGTGTGCATTGATTGTTTCCACATAAACATCCTAATTCACTTATCAACCTTGTACCATCTAACATTACTGTTTCAGTTTTCAACAAATAGCAGAAAATGTTAGCAAGAGCCAGTGACCTTTATAAACACTGTAGTGAGCACAATGTCCTGCAAATATAGACACGACTTTAACTTTGAATGTGCTGATATAAATATTCTTTTTGAAAGGAATTTGCTTTACAGTACATCAGCAGCTTCCTTTTTTGGCAGTGGGCTCGCTGATGAAATGAATGGGTTAGGAATTGGTTTTAAACATCACAATACTGCCACCTGGTGTGCACTTTGCGCACGAACACATCATACACTTGATTTTTACAATTATTGCAAAGGCTTTGCCATTTTAAAATTAAAAGTACTGAATACTATATATATATATA
The DNA here is from genome assembly GCF_024256425.1 of Clarias gariepinus. NCBI lineage: Eukaryota > Metazoa > Chordata > Actinopteri > Siluriformes > Clariidae > Clarias > Clarias gariepinus. Next base: position 15,124,110 of record NC_071103.1, on the reverse strand, counting down.
TATATATATATATATATTTGCTTTTTGTCAGTCTGCAATGATGGTTGTCCTTCTGTACGTCTTGACTCAGTATCTCCTTTGTAGTGACCCTTTGGTTCTTGATTAACTATCTAATGAAGGCCCTTTGTCCCCGATTACGCAGTCTGGCTTGGTGGCCAAATCTTGGAAGAATATTGGCTGTTCCAAATCCTTTCCATTTTATAATGGTGGAGGCTTTTAGGCACTTTCAATGCCGCTGACATTTTCTTGTATCCTCGCCAGATCTGTGCCTTGTGCCTTTGCAGTTCTACAGATATTTCTTTTGACCTTTTCATACCTTCATGTCACTTTGCCATGAATCTTTTTTGGTGATACTTTATATAAACAGGTTTGTACCTTTTTGAATAATGTCCGGTGAATTGAATTAGACACAGACGGACTCCAATCAATTTTCAGCCACATTCCAAAGACAACTGGGAGGAAAAAGATGCACCAGAGTTCAACTGTAAGTGTCACAACAAAGTGTTTGTTTATATATGGTATATTCAGGCTTTCTTTTATATAAATTGACAAAAGTCTTGTTTTTACAAAACAAGTCATTATAAAATATTGTTTGTAGAGTGATGAAGTCCATTTTACGCTATTTGAACAATTTGCAATTTCTTGGATTTCTGTCCTGAAAAATTGATCTAATTTCCAACAAAGTTACAGACATAAATAAACACAATCTTTCTAAGATAAAAAATAAAGTGATGATCTTTTATGTCCTTATTGAACAGCCATTAACCATACAAAGTGATGGTAAAAAAATTAAGTGAAAGACCAGGCTTCTGATGTCACCAAACATCAACTGGAGTCAAAGTTGTCTGGAATAATCAGTCCAGTAATTGAAATGAAAATAGACAAGTAGTTTAGAGCTAACCAAATATATCCATATCCAGCTAACCAAACAAATAAGTATAAAAAAAAACCAGCGTCAGTGCACTTATTCACAAGCAGCATCAGTACACAGAAGTGCTAATTTTGTTAACAAGGATTGGACAAATGTTTCATCTACCCCAAGTTCAACGACTCCAATGAGCTATGTCATTTAATACCAGTGCATGTGACATAAATAAAAGTAATTATCCTGATATAATGACACCTTTCAAGGGGTGGGGGTATAAATGTTTTGAGTGATTTATTTATTTGGAAAAAAAAAAAAGAAAAAGAAATATCCATTTATATAAGCACTGAGACCCATCACTTAGTACTTGGTTAAAGCCCAATGCTGTAATGCAGTGTATTTCCTGATTCCAATAAGCATGTCATCAGGCTAAAGGATTTTGTTTCTCATGGTCTGAGAGTCCATAAGGGGCTTTTTGTAAACTCCCAGAAGTCTGTCATGTGCCTTTTAGTGAAGAATGGCTTCCTCAAAACTTTCCTTCAAACCTGCAGCTCTTGTAAGATGTTCAAAGCCTAACAAAAGTGGTCCAAGAAAGGAAAACTGTCGAGTCAGTGACATTGTCAATGAGTGTCATGGCTCATTGATGCATGTGGGGATCGAAGGCTGGCCCGTGTAGTCTAATTCAACTGAAGAGTGACTGTAGCTTAAATTGCTGAAAATGTTAATGCTTGTTATGATAGAAAAGTGTCAGAAGACAGGGCATCGCAGTTTTGAATTAGGTGGGTGGTATCTTTAGTGCAAATGTTGTTGTATATGTTTATCATATATAATAGAACCTGAGTTTTGCATGAAATCAGAAAGGACCAAGTGTGGCAAAGTTATCATATTCTCTAGCATGCTCTCTAACAACAGTACTTACAGTACTGTGCAGAACTTTTTGGCACATGTCATAAGCAAAGAAGCATTTGAAAACATTTCTACATAGAAGAAACTTTTATAAAGAGTAATAAAATAAACACAGACAATATCTGGTGTGAACACTCTTTGCCTAAAAATAATCAGTAGTGTTAGATACAGATTTTATAAGTAGAACAGCTGTTAGGTATTACAGAGAATGTGCTAGGGTTCCTCTGGTAACTTTGTTATATTTGCTTCTTTCTATTTTTATACAAAATCCAGAAAGCCTACATTAGTATTGTTTTTTTTTTTCTTAAAACCGGTCTGTTATGTAATATGTTGCTTTAATTACAGGCATGCAAATATTCTGTAACGTTATTTATTTATTCATCTTTAAGTTATATTTGGAAATGTTTAAGGGCAGACATGATAAACGTGCAACATTTGAACAAGAACAAGGACCAGATCATGGAATATGTTCGTTTTATACTGTGTATAGCCAATTATGTTAGTATTGTAATACCAAGACAATGTTTGTTGGATTTATGAACAAATTGGACTTACAGATAAGCTCTTGTAATGGAACTTGTTCAAATGTTGAGGAGTTACTCTATTGCTAACCTTACACAGGGTTAAAGGAAGCCTGGAGCCTATCCCAGGAAACCTTAGGCACGAAGTGGGGTTCACCCTGGACAGGGTGCCAATCCATTGCACGGCACACACACAAAAACAATAAACCTAATGTGCATGTCTGTGGGAGGAACCGGAGTACCCGGAGGAAACCCACCAAGCATGGGCAACATGCAAACTTGACAGAGAATATTAACCATGTTCGAAAACTAAAATACTAAATGTGCAAAACAAGGAATCAGGGCAGAGAGAGAGAGAGAGAGGGAGTGTGTGTAGAGCTCTGCAGGGACTTGTATTTTGGTGGAAGGTTAAACAGTGAGAGAGAGGAGCTGGCTGCTTGTTTTTTGCTTCACGCTCGTTTGAGCTCGTTTACAACAAAGAGGCAGAGAAGGGAGGCGATCTGTGGAGTGAAAGTAGCTCAGATCGGGTTGATGACTGAAACATTACCCGAGTTTGCCCAGTTTTCGGCAGGACGAGCGGAGGCACAGCGATTGTTCCTGATCATCGGGTAAACAGGTTTCTCCTTCTCCTTAAGTTAGACTCATGACCGGTTGTCTTACGCTTATGAGTTCCGTACGTGTGGGTTTCTAATAAAACGACAAAGATAGTGTGTGTGTGTGTGAGAGAGAGAGAGAGACAACCCAAACGAGCGCTACTTCCAGTAACACTCGGTAATGTTAGTAAACAAGCCGCCTTGCTAGCTAACACCGCGGCGTGCTAGCATAGCCAGGTGTAACGTCCAACCGAACTGCTCGTTATCACAAGCTAACCTCATTATTGTATTATTATTATTAATATTATTTATTTTTGCTTTACTAGATAGATATGTCACCGCTGTGAAGTAAGAGTAACGACAGGGTTGGTTTATTGGCCCGACAGATATACGAGCCTGGCTCCGTTATATAAAGCGGAGAAAATGTCTGGAGCAAGTTAGTGTTTGTTTTGCTTAGTAACGCTAGCTAGCTGCTGTACCGACACATAGGCCGGTGTCAGGGCGCCTTAACTAGCTGTCTTCCTGCGTCTGCCAGATTACATCTTCGTGTTTGTTCGCTCGGTAAGTTAGACAGACAGATAGGTTAAGTGTAATATAGGTTACTATGCAGCTGGAGCTGTGTGAGGATAAAGTGAACATAGCTAAATACAAGTTACACGACGAGGCATTGCTACTGTGGGTAGAGCCAAATAGAGAAATAACACGAAAAGTCTGTCACTGCTTTTCTTTCTTTCTTCTTTTTTTTTTTTTTTTTTTTACAAAAAATGGATGGATGTCACATTAGTCTTGTGCTCTGGAGGATAATGCTACGTGTGTGTGTGTGTGTATAGTGAAGCTCGGTTGTGTGTGTGTGTTGGGAATAAGGTGTGGTTGCTCAACAAGGTATTCTTCCCTGGCATGTCTCTGTTAGAAAGCAGAGCATGTACACACTGACTGACACACACACACACACACACAGCCATGACTCTTCTAGGAAATTTAATCCAGGTTATTTCTAAACAGAGGTGGAGAACTACATGGCCTTCATTCTACATCTTACTTAGCTGCAGATCTCTCTATTAAAAATATCATCATTATTGGATGTAAATGATTTGCATTACTGTTAGTTACAGTTGTGGTCAGAAATTTGCATACAAGTGGGATTGTCTTTTTCCGGCTCAGGATGATCATACAACATGCAGCTTAAACAAACAAACAAAAAGCCCCAATAGTTTTCAGATCTCAACAGTGTCATAATGATGTCCGTTAAAAAATATTCACACAACCACCCTGATTATTTTCAAGTGGTGCTAAAAGTGACAAAATGTCTATGGATTTGTCAAATCCAACCTCAAATTAGTATATATGATTGACTCCAGATGGTCGCTTCTCTCTGCTGACATTTAACAAACCTGGTTTGTTTATAAGTGCTTATTGACCTGAGATGGGAACGTCCAAGGAGCTCAGTGCAGATCTGTAAAAGAGGATGGTAGATTGACAGAAATAAGGAATGTCTCTTGGGGACGATTTCTAAACAGCTGAAGATTCCAAAGATCAGTACAGGAAAAAAGTTATTGGGAGGTGTAGGCACTTTCCCAAGATCTGGAAGAAGACCCAAAATGCCATTCTTAAAAAAAAAAAAAAAAAAAAAAGGTTTTGAAACAACACTGTAACCATCAGGCTGTACAGGCTGTCATTACCTGAAACCTGTTGCAACACCAGAAAGTGTTTTCACATTAGGCCCCTGGAATGAGAACACTCGACCCAAACGCATTGGTCATTTTTGTGATCAGTGTGAACACAGTCATTTTAGGTCTGGGAACCGTGCCTCTGTTTGCTGGAAAAGGTGGTCTCAAGACCGACACAGTGTACTCAGGCACGGATCTCGTGCACATGCACGTAGCACATGCCAATCTCATCCTCTGACCTACGCAGTCATAGCTGATGAAGTGGAAAGGCACACAAAAGAGTTGCTCTTTCGCATTTTTATTGCTCAGTTAATTTTTTTCTGAAATATCAATAATATCAGCTATGCCTACTAAAGCATAAGATCAGCATAGCATACAGAACACTGAGTAGGTGCATACTGCCACCTGCTGTATAGGAGAGTGTAAAGTGCTGTCACTCGATTAGGAAAGTTAATCTAGTTAATTAGTTACAGTTATTAAGTGAGCTTAATCACAATTTTACGTGTAACGTTGGACTTATGAATCACATGACAAACTGGTTAGAGGAAGCATTATGCAGTTATAAAGTTATATCTTGTACATTTACATTTAACAAATAATGAATTAAAATCTCCCAAATGGTAGATTTTGATTCAAGGTGAACAACTTGCAGCAGCAATCATATTGTGAGCCCTGTCTGTTCCTATAGTGTTGACCATGTCTGCTATCTCCTTTTCAACTTGACTAGCACATGCTTCTGCAAAATGTCTTACTTCTGTTTTGAACACACTCAAAGAGAATGAGTGCTGTTGCCATTTGTCATCGATTAGATGTGCTGTTACACAGGGGTAGTTATGGTTACTTACTGATATCCAGTAATATAGTGGCTCAGTGGTAGGTGTTTCGCCTGTCATGCGGAAGGCCCGGGTTCGATTCCCAGCCAGTGCCCAAACCCTAGCCACTGGATGCAGTGTGTGAGGGTTGTGTCAGGAAGGATAAAAAAAAAAATTGTAGTGCGGACTGGGTATTTTGCTGTGGCGACCCCTTGCCGGTAGCAGCTGAAAAACCAACAACATTTAATGTATTTTTGTAAAAAATAGTTCCCCTTGAATGTAGCTTGAGCATTATATCATTATATTATCCACATTAAACGTGCCTTTATTGCACACAGCCGGGTAACACAAAGAAAATCAGCACCTTCATGTTTGACTGAAATTTGCAGCCTTGGCTCCATGACCACATAGAAGTCTTCAGGGGGAATGTTTTTTCCCAAAGATGTGCTTGCAAGGTGATGCATTCAACCCTAAGAACACTGCAGAAAGTGCATGGAATAATGAAGAAAAAGAAGAAACACCCATAGAATTCTTGAACATAACCTTAAATCATCAACTGGACTGTTGAAAGTTTTATTTCAAACAAAATGAGTGTTCCAACAACCTTTAAACTGATTGGGAAAAAGCAGGCAAACTTTAAGCTTTTGGAGGCTCAACCCTATTAGAAAATCTGTGGGCAGGATTGAACAGATCTGATTGAGCCCTTTCAGTTCTCTCAGCAACAGTGGACAAATATCCAACTAGAATTCTTCCTGAAGCTTGTTCATGGCTTCCAAAACGGCTGTTAAAGGTCAGACTTGGTAAATGTCATTCACTAAATATAATAGACGGGAAGCACCAGGGACAAGCAAATCTGATATCTTGATACCTAGGTGCTTATTTGATCTGTATTGCGATTCTATAAGTATCAGAATTTTATTCATATACTGATTTGCGATGATTTTTATATTTTTTTTAAACAAACTTATTAAATAATTTTGCCTAATATATGACTGCCATGGTGTGAATAGTTTAGAGTGCACCTACAGGAATACAAAGGAGCTTCACAATTTACCACCTCAAATGCAAACATCTATATACATTTTCTTGAAGTAAGTGTGGCGATACATGAATTGCCACACAAAAGAATTACGATACATCACTAAACCAGTTTATTTTTATTTTTTAAATTAATTATATGAACTGAATATTAAGTGTGCTGTATGTATGTTTGTGAACTTGTTTTAATTTCTGAAATCCCCAAATAAATTTAAACTTGTGCTTCACATTCACAATATTTTTGGTGCAGAAAAAGACCAGTTAAAAATTGTAACTTCAAGCCCAATCTCAGCATGACCTTCATGTTCATGATGAGCGTATGTAAACTTCTGACCACGACTGTATGCGCAGGGAACGCTGAGCAAAAATCCAGCCACCAGCTGCCTAAACACAGGCCAAGCTGATTAACGGAGAAGGCTGTTTCTAAATTACATATGACAAAAACGCAACATCTTAATCATTTGTTTTGTAAAGAATATAACAGAGATAATAAAAATCTCAAATATTAGAAAATATCAGAAATGTGTTAATCTACAGGTTGTAGAATGTAATAATAAAATAAAATTTCTCGAATAATTTTTTGCTTAAAAGTGTTAATCACACCTGTGAATGGAGACTTCTGGAACGCCCTGTGTTTAGCTGGCAGTAATACGCTATCAGCTTGACCAACTCAGTGTGTGTTTTGGCTGATGATATCTGGTCAGACCAAGCATGCATTTTCTAAAGGGCTGCTTTTTATACTGTAGTAACCTAGTCTAAACATGACACAAAAATGATATTTCTGAGAAGACTTTTTCTCTGGAAGTCACTTCTACTCAGTATTTGTAATCTTGTTGTAGTAAGCTGAAAAAGGGATTGGCTGTGAGGAATGTTGGAGCTCTGAGTCCCTGAAAAAGCACATCTAGCTAGCATGGCAGTGCTGTTTAACCCGATAATAGCTAGTTCTGGTCAGCGGTATCACATTCTCCTATATAGGTGTGTGAGATACTAGCATGACTTACAGACATGCTAATACCGCAACAACATGTACCAACGCAGCATGCTTCAGACAGTAGGTGATTACATTGTATATTCTGCATCCTCCCTGGGGAAAAAAATGAGTTCACTTGAGTCTGATTTACGGGAAGTTTTTCAGGGGTCACAGCAGGACACATGACGGATGCGATAAGTAAACAGGAATGCAGTTTCATTTTATCAGTGTTTCAAAAAAAAAAAATCAGCCTTGAGGTCACCTATGTAAACGTACACTATGACTAGTCATGACATCGTGACAGCTTGGGTTGTATGTGTGTGTTAGTTACTTGGGATTGTTGCTAGCTGACGAAGATTGTATCTTTACAGTACTGTAACACCCTGGATTACCAGAAACACTCCAGTCCTCATATTTAGCAGCGTTTCTCTTTCTCACAGTGATCACTTGTGGCCGACACACAATCCGGTTGTGTGAGTGGGAGAGAGAGTTGTTGCTCGCCTTGATTTGCACTGGGTCTGATCAGTTATAATTGCATCACTGTTTGTCTGACACCTCTATGCCTGGAGTGGCTTTAGATAAGCAAGGAAACGCGTATGTTTCCTTTAGCTATACGTTGTTAAGGTTGTTATAGTTATCCCATGATTGTTGCTTCGCGACAGTTGTGTAGTACCTCAGATTGCAGTGTAAAAAAAGATAAACATTAAACTGGACCCTTTCTAAATCTCTAATGTTTGGCGTAATAATGCTCTGTAGCTCTCTCTCTCTCTCTCTCTCTCACACACACACACACAATAACTGCACTTGAGTAGTGTTTGCTTGCTCAATGTTTTACATTAATCAATGTTTGACATTTGTATTTTTTTTAAGCAGCCTCAATTTTAAATGAGGACAGAGACAATAGCAGCATTGAGGCTCGGCTGGTAATTAAGATTAAGCATTTTTTAGTGAAATAATGTGTATGGGGCTAAAAAGTTGAGCTACATTATGAGGTCTTGTTATTTTTGAGCTAATTATTTAATTTAAATGTTTTTTTTTTATCTTGCAACCCAGATGAGCACAGGGCAGGTGAGCGTGCATGCACAAGAGTTTGACCGCGTGAAAAAATAGAACTTGTGTGAATGCAGAACAACAGAGGTTTAATATAATAATATACAGCAGCAGCAAAACTGTATTTCAAGCTATGATAATAAAACTTTGCAATTTCTATGGTTCAGATGCAAAGTACCAAACAGCGAAGAGAGATCTAATGGATCACTGGTCAACTCGTGCTGGGCGACATAATCTCAAATCAACAATCATGATTAACCAAACAGTTGAATATGATTGATGAGCAAATGTTTTATTCATTTATATATATTTATTGCCTTCATAGTTCACTGATAAGGTTTTGTACTGTAAATATGCTCAAATGTAGTAGCTGGGAAAGACTTATCCATGCTACTCCCATGCTGTAGACTGGACTGGGTGGAGTCATGTGACTACACACGTGGTGGCATGTTTTTAAACGGACAGTACATGAACACACACACACAATAGAGAAAAAATTAACAGAATAAACAAATAATAAAAAACGTATAATTGGCGTGGGTGGGATTTTATCGATTAGAAGTTCTGAGGGTCTGTTTTGATTAATTTTCTATTTATTGCCCTATGTTTAATAATCACCAGTTAGACTGTTTTTATTTACTTATTTATTTAAATGTGCAACCTTACTGATGCCCCAAATGTTATTTAGGTTTGTGACCATTTTCAGTACAGCACTGACAATGTCATTGGCCTGATGAGATGTACGTGGGTGTGTCAGGAAGGGCCTTTGTTAAGGTTTTAAAACCTTAAACCCAAGTTCTACTGCTGGCAAAAAAAAAGTTCACTGGGCAAAAGTAGTCACAAACACACCCATTGATTTACAGTCTCTAACTGTTTCTCTACCATTAATGTGCAATAAAGCAGCCAGTAAGTGTAAGTGCCTAAAAACCCCAGCGGCTCTCCTGAGCCTGATGCACTTCTTTCATATTAGTGTGACTTTATTCATCATTTAAATTATCTCTGCCCGGTGGTACTCACTTTTCCGAGAGGTTGGCTTAGGATCTTTTAACTGTTGTTTCTTCGCGTAATGTTTAATCTAAACGTTGTTAATAAATGAATTATAAACATAAGTAAAATAGAGTCTGGCGTTTCAGTCAGCACATTCCTCTCTGCTTCCCCGTAGAGTAAAATTTATGAAGGTTTTTAAAGTACTAATGCTATTTGTGATACAAAATAAATACACTGTCAGGTTGTAGATCTTGTGGCCAATACTAATAAGTAGTAAACTTTTGCAGCAAAGTTAAAATCATGACCCATTGATATTATTAAAAATACCGTTAATAAGTTATATTAGTGAGGAAATACACTGTCTGGCCAAAAAAAAAGTTTTGCTTTGATTACAGCACACAATGTGGTGTCCAGTTCATGTGTAAAAATGATTCCTCATGCTTTTAGAACCACTCTTTCACAATTTGAATCCTGGATCATACCTGTGCAGTCAGGGAAGAAAAACTCCATTGATGTCATAACCTGGTCATTCAATTACATTCAGGTCATCAGTTGAACCCCCTGTTTTTTTTTTGTTTTTTTTTTCCCTGAGCCTAGACCTGACCAACCACAGACCATAACACTGCCTCCAAAGCTTGAACAGTGGACACTATGCATGATTGGACTCACTCTTAACTCTGGATTAGTGGGAGTTTGGACTCATCAGATCACATCACCTTTTTCCAATGCTCCAAATCTTTATGCTCAAATTGAAGCCTTTTCCCCCCCTGATGTCCTTCATTAACAAGTGGTTTTCTTATGGCCACACAGCTGTTTGGTCCCAGTCCGCTGACTTCTCATCACATTGTGGGTGTATGAAAATTCTTTTACTTTCACTATTATACAGGGCTATAATTTTTTGCTGTTGATTTTATTTCACCATGCAACATCAAGTGTTTAAAGGAAAATCTTTTTTTCCAACCACATTTTTTTCTCAACTTTGACAGTTTAGCACCACTCTTCCAGGTTTTGATCATGTGTTGAAGGATTCTTAAACCAGTTCCAGGAATTTAAAATCTTATCGGTTGTTTTATTTGCGAGATGCAGCACAATAATTTAACACTTCTATATTTGCCTTGTTTATCAGTTTATATTGATGAAGGAGTTTGTACTGTGCTCACAGGCATAAAGCTTTTTTGCTTATTTGGTAAAAGAAAAATATTTAAAAACATACGTCTTCAGTTAAGACAAGCTGCATTTAAAATGTGTATGTTAATCTTCCTGATTTCCAGTCTAAACTTCTTAGCTTTTTGAAAGCATGTTTTCTCTCACAACATTAATTTCAAATGGGATTTAATTTGCTGCGATTCCTGCGAAGGGAAAGCATGTGTTTTTGTGTCTGTGTTCCTTTGAGGCTTACAGAAAATACAAGCGAAATGATTTTACTACACGCTTAATCAGTGCAATTTGTAAGTTATTTAGTTCCACTTTTACGAGTGCATGAATCTGGAATTTCCTTTTTGCAAATAGCAGCTAGGAAACACAGACTTTATATGTGTCCAAAAATGGTATTGGTTGGTCGTGTGTGTGTGTGTGTGTGTGTGTGTGTGTGTGTGTGTGTGTGTGTGTGTGTGTGTGTGTGTATATATGTGTGTGTGTGTACAGTGTAACTTCTCGGGCTAAAAGCAAACCAGAGCATCAGCTGACTGGTCACTTCGGGTGCCTGTGTGGACAGATGGTAGAGTAGGGGTATAACTATAGTTGTGCTGAATCCTGCCCGTCTAACAGAACCTGCTCCCAGTAGGTTGAAGGCAGTTGGCAGAGGGAGCCGGAAGCCCCTGGAGCTCCTGAAGGAAAAGTGTGTCTCGTCTCATTGGCTCCTGTGATGCAGGATTCAGAGGGCCAGTGGAGGTGGCACTACCTTTTGCCGCTGAAGCATGGGGTCTTAAATCGCTATCCTTCATTTTTAATTGGTTTAAGCCAAACACGCACACAGCACTACAGGACTCGCGCAACAAGAAGTTTTGATGATCGGTTGATTTAGAAGCGTCCATAATACATAATCTTTTAAATGGAGAAATTCTAAACGAAGTGTGTCTGAATCCTAAATCATGCATTCATGCAAAAGCTGTGTAACATGTGTAAGAGAAGACATGGAGAAAGAATAAAAGTGGAGAAAACAGGCAGTAAGGATTGCCACGAGTACCTGTCGAACCTTTTCGTTATACTGTACGTCACCAGGATTCATGTTTGTTTTAGAGATGTTAATGATTAATTATTAATTGTCAAAAGGACTTTAACTAATTACAAATTTATTAACCAATACATTTCGTTTCACATCACTACTATTTTCAACTGTTTAACAGCACAACTGTCATATGATTACGATGCCAAGCCAATGTGTGCGCAGAGAGGAACAGGGCTATTTACAGACATCGCGAATCAACGCAATGTCTGGTTCAATATGCATGGTTAAATATGATTTTATCCATTTTTAAATAGTACCAAAATTAATGAAATAATATGTGGAGGTCAATGTTGGTACTGTGGAAAGCCATCATAAGTCAATATGAGGGAGACACTGGATTGTGCAGCTAGAACTTAACCTGAGAGGGAAATGTGCATCTGGTTGATCATTAATTATTAATGATTAATTGATTATTAATAGGGCGGCACGGTGGCGTAGTGGTTAGCACTGTGGTCTGGCTCCTTCAGGGTCCAGGGTTTAAATACTGATTTCAAGTCTCTGTGTTGAGTTTGCATGTTCTCCTAGGACTTTGGTGGGATACTTTGGTTTCCTCCCACAATCAGAAAACATGCAAATTAGGCTTATTAGCACTTCCTACATTGTATATACATATAGTGTGTGTGTGTGCGCCCTGTGATGAACTGGCACCCTATCCAGGGTGTATCCCGTCTACCGCCCCAAGCCTCTTGCGTTAGGTTTCACACCTCCTGTGACACTGTACAAAATAAATGTTGTAGAGAATAAGTTATTATTGATTGTTAACTATGGTTTAGGTCGCAACCCTAGGTTTTTATTATTTATTGTTAAGCTGTTCCCAACAATCATTCGGGTATAACATGACCAATCCACAACTCTTTATTATGCTTATATTTGGTCTTTATGGTCCCAGTAGATGAATTGAGTTGAGGTTCTCTTGGGCTCTTATTATCTCTCTCGCTCTCTCTTTTTTTCATTTTTATTTATTAATTTTTTTTTTGAACTTAGTGCTATTTTTCAGGCTACTAGACACATCAGTCTTCATTGTCTAGAGAATCAAACAAGCTTGAAAACATGAGCCTCTGGAATCGCTGACAGACTCCAGAAAGCCTCTCTGCATGAGCACTCTTTGTGGGAGAGTGAGTTGTTAAATTAGTTGGACTCCGGGGCTGAAGTCATGCATTGTGTCACTAGTCTTTGTGAGGCACTATGCAACTCTATTCACAGAATGTTATCACTATAGCAGTAGAACCAGATTTCCTTCATTATGTTACATTATACGATCTTCACAAGACTATTAAACAGCACTAGTACGGCATGCTGGTTTGCAAAGACAAATATTTTTTTTCCATGTCTAATCCTCTGAAGCCTTGTTTATCCATCAATTTTCATTCTTAGCACACAGTTGCCTCCCTAATTGTTACAAACAGTTAACTGTAGATCACAGCAGGGAAAACCGGTTACTTGACTGAATCATGTCCATATGCTTTGTACTTTGTTCCTTTGGCATCCTGCTTTGTCAGTGGGGTGCTAGCATGCTGTCATGCGAGTCGATTATTTTGATGTTCACACAAAACAACTGGTATTAAAACACATGGCGAATGTAATGATCTGAAAGTGCAGATCAGCATAATAAAAAGGATCCTGGTGTGTTAAATGTTAAAGTCACTCCTGTCCTGTGAGTTGAGAAAAATGCATCAAGTAGGACATGCTCAGCATCTGCTCCTGTCAGGCCCCTCGTGAGGCCGAGCATGTGACTTTTGTTTTTGTGAATACTGCTGGGCCCCGGTGGGGAGAACTAACTCTTCATTCTGTAGCAGAGAATAGAAGCAATGTCTGCGTGGACACATTAAGCCTTGTTTGCTCAGATAGTTCGCTGGAATATAGTTCATGAGAAACTAAAAAGGAAACCTTGATTCAGATTAGACTCCTCCTTCTCTGGTAAGCATTTGGCTGATGACCATTTTGTAAGAGCTTGAAAGTGGAGGCTAGGTTAAAAAAAAAAAAAAACGGACACTAGACTGTTGCTGTTGTTTGCCCTCTTGAAATGTGTATAATGTAAAGCTGGCCTGTAGCACACAGTTATAGAAAAAGAATTATTTTTAATCACATGCACCATGTCATGCAGATGAAGCCTGGTTCCCTTTTGATTCTGGTTCCTCTCGTCCTCGTGTCGCCTCAAGGAAGTTCTCTTTGCCCCATTCTCTTTTCGGGAAAATATTTATATCTGGAATTTGTATTTTTCCCTTAGGCTGCTTTGTGTCAATATCCATTGTAAAAGTGCCCTATGAATGAAAACGAACTGAACTGAATTGAATAACAGGATCATTTTTGTCTTTCTGATGTTGCCAGGAGACACGCAATGCCAGATCTACAGCCTAAGTAGTGCTGAGTGGAGAGAGCTAAGAGCCAGGAGCTGGGAGCTCAACGATGGGGAATATAGCGACCAAGTTTCGAAAGGCACTGATTAACGGAGATGAGGTGCTCGCCTACCAGCTCTACGAGGGCAACCCGCAGTTTAAAGAGTCACTGGATCCCAACACCTCATATGGGGAGCCTTATCAACATAACACCCCGCTCCACTATGCTGCTAGGCATGCAATGACACGGATACTCAGGTAAAACAATATCGCTTCGCCTCAAGGTTAGATGCTAGTACTTAATGGTGACAGTAATGCTTTTGGGCAGGAATATTTGTGCGTATATGAGAAGTATTAAAATGTACAGGCTCACGTGAGTACTTTTAGATGCTTGGCTACAGTATGCGTCACAATGTAAATGTTTAAGCGATTAAAAGTATAGTTTTGATTTAAATTAATCTAAAGTTTAAGTTAGTCTAGTTTAAATTAATCTAAAGTTGATTACTTTTGTATTTTTACACAGGTACACATGGATTTGGGTGACTTTTACTTGAGTAATATTTGTCTGTACTCTACTTGAGTAGTTTTGTTAAAGGATACTTTTTCCTTTTACTTGATTCTAAAGTACAGCAAATATCTGTATGTTTACTTAACTTTATTTTTCCATGGTGTCATGTTACCCAACGACAGTGATGTGTAATATTTGAAGCGGGAATTATTTTGTAAGTTTGATACTTAAGTAAATCTGAAGTTGAGTACTTGTATACTTTTACGTAAGTACCCAAGTAAATGGCTCTATTTTTGTAATGTTTGCCCCAGGGAATCTCTAGGAAAAATATTTTATTCAACTACAGGATTTGTGTACTTTGCCCACTTTTGGGTGCTGGTGACTTAAACCATAATTATTGTTTGAATATAGCTTTAGCTTATGGCTAGTTTATAGCTAATTGCATTTAAGTACAGCATCATATACAGTGAGGCAAAGAAGTATTTAGTCAGCCACCAGTTGTGCAAGTTCTCCCACTTAAAAAGATGAGAGAGGCCTGTAATTTTCATCATAGGTATACCTCAACTATGAGAGACAAAATAAGAAAAAAATCCAGAAAATCTGTGACTTCTGTGAATGACCTGCAGAGAGCTGAGACCAAAGTAACAAAGGCTACCATCAGTAATGCACTGCGCCACCGGGGAGTCAAATCCTGCAGTGCCGAGATGTCCCCCTGCTTAAGCCAGTACTATCTAAAGTTTGCTAGAGAGCTTTTGGATGATCCACAAGAGGATTGAGAGAATGGTCAGATGAAACCAAAATAGAACTTCGTGTTTGGAGGAGAAAAAATGCTGAGTTGCTTCCAAAGAACACCATACCTACTGTGAAGCATGGGGGTGGAAACATCATGCTTTGGGGCTGTTTATCTGCAAAGGGACCAGGACGACTGATCCATGTAAAGAGAAGAATGAATGGGGTCATGTATCATGAGATTTTGTCTGAAAACCTCCTTTTATCAGCTAGGGCATTGAAAATGAAACGTTGCATGGCAATGATCCCAAACAGAAGCATTTCAAGGTCCTGGAGTGGCCTAGCCAGTCTCCAGATCTCAACCCCAGAGAAAATCTTTGGAGGGAATTGAAAGTACGTGTTGCCCAGCGACAGCTCTAAAACATCACTGCTCTAGAGGAGATCTACATGGAGGAATGGGTCAAAAAATACCAGCAGCAGTGTGTGAAATCCTTGTAAAGACACAACATAGGGTATATAACAATAATAAGTATTAAGATGTAATTTTGTTATTGACCAAATACTTATTTTCCACCATAATTTGCAAATAATTTAATAAAAAATCCTACAATGTGCTTTTCTGATTTTTTTTTTTCTTTCTTTTTTTCTTATTTTGTCTCTCATAGTTGAGGTATACATATGATAAAAATTACAGGCCTCTCTTATCTTTTTTAGTGGGAGAACTTGCACAATTGGTGGCTAACAAAATACATTTTTGCCTCACTGTATACATACAGTACTTCACAGTGAAATTCTTTAATTCTTGTGTGCTAATTAGCCATATTCTTTTAATGTGTGTGTCCCCTTTTCCCACTTACCTTACTCTCAAGCTCTTCACCACACACTTAAACTCAGTTCTTTATTTTAACCATTTCAAATAAACTCCCACAATTTCCATCTTTAAGCTTTAATCAATAGTTATATTTTACTGTAGCTGCTTTTTTGTTTTTGTTTCAGAGTTTGTTTCATCAGGAAAGTTCAATAAAAAACATTAACCTTTTTTTTTTTTTTTTTTTTTTTACATGTTTTCATCTTTATCTTGAATGTTAGTTACCACATGCACAAAACAGGCTAAATGTAAAAGCTCATTGCTAAATAAGAGCTATTGAGTGAATGCGCCATTTGTTATCTGATTAATCGATGAATTAATTCAATAATTGTTAGATGAGTCAATTATCAAAATAGCAGTTAGTTACAGACCTACTTAGCGGTAAAGTTTGGGGATTCACAGTGCTCTTGCCCGCCTGTAAAGCTTAGTTTATGTCTCATCAGTGAGAATGGGGCTTAAAAAAATAAAATAAGGAAATGTCTGTTTCTTTTCACTAACAAATTCCTTACATTATTTTTGGCCATGACCTCATCAGCCTAGAGGGGAAAAGTGGAGAGTTCTCGACTGACCATCTGCCTCGGGCGGCCCAAGTAGCAGGATGTAATGATGAGCGTAGTGCAAGCCTGACTGATCATCCGCAGGGGAGATACGTCCATGTCTGTGTGTCACAGGATGTTTTTGCAATGCGAAATATGCAACTCTGCCCCTTCAACAGGATAATCGCTTGTCCAAATGTTTTCACCTAAAATGGTCACATAGGAAGCCTTCTGAAATATTGAAATGAAGTTTTATTCCAAGAAGCCCTCTGTTTCTTTTGTTAAGTGTTAGGAGTTGGACAGTACTGTATTGGTGCATCTGAAATCTGTTGATATCTGATGCTTGTGTTCAAGTCCAGTTTGTGACTCTTTGATAAAGAATATATTTATTACATTGTTTTGTATTTCATCTCAAATTTTTTTCCTTCACTGTAAAGGTACCCTGAGCTTATTCTGTCTCTCGGTGAAGATCTGGGACGTTTCACTTGAATTATATTTGTGTGCTGCGTGAAATTAAAATAAACCTCATAAAACAAATTCACACAGGATGTGCCCTGTAAGCAAACTTAGTGAAAACGACCTTTTGTCCATTTCACGAAGCGGTGGCGTTTGGTACTGTTTGTCCCGTGAAGAAAAACGACACAGTTGAACAAGCTGTAATTACAGTGGAATAGTAAACAGACCCCAGTATTATGAGCAGCAATGATCTAAAGGACAACCTGTAGTCATAGCATTTGAAAACTGATTTCAATATATTTTACCAAGAGTGGGAGTGTGATTTGATGGTCCAGTAGAGTTTAGCCTTCACCAATATGTGCAAATGAAAAACATTTAGACAAAGGGATGGAAAAAGGATTCTGTGCGTCTGCGCAAATGGTGTGTCTTCCAGATTTATGTGTGGGTTAAAATAGAACACACGGATAAAACTATGCCTCAGAAACCTGTTTTCCTAGCATTTAGCAACCACATGATTGACAGAATGACATTGGAAAGATAATCAGCCCTTACAACAAAGGGCAGTTCAGACTGACCCTCTTCCAGAGTGATGGGTGCATCAGGGTCAGAAGGGAAGCACATGGAGCATTTCACCCGTCATGCACTGTACAAGTCTCTGAAGGTGCTATGATGTGGGGATGGTCAGGTCTAGGCTCAGCAGCGTTAGGTGGCAATAAAGTAATGATTTGGATGTACTTATTGACCAGGTTATCACATCAGCTGAGTTTTTCTCTCCTAAAGGCGCAGACGTATTCCAAGACTCAAAATCTAAGAGGGACATTCTGAAACATGGGGATTTATTTTTACACATGAATTGGCCACAGTTAAA
The DNA here is from genome assembly GCF_024256425.1 of Clarias gariepinus. Classification (NCBI taxonomy): domain Eukaryota; kingdom Metazoa; phylum Chordata; class Actinopteri; order Siluriformes; family Clariidae; genus Clarias; species Clarias gariepinus. The sequence goes on along the minus strand of NC_071103.1, from coordinate 15,106,173 downwards.
TGAAATGTTAGTGTGATGATTTTTTTTGTGTTTTTTTTTTTTTTGAGTGGTAAGTATACATTCATGTTGTTGCTCAAAACTTTACTTTAACAGATTTGACTGTCCATATCCTGATTTGTACAAGTGTATTCTTTCTTTCTTTTTTATTTTCTTTTTTAAATTTTAAGGAGAGTTGTCCTTTATTTATTTTCTTAGCATGTTTTTATTTATAAATGTTATTTAAACGGTCTATAAAACAATAAACTGGCTGTTTGTTAGGATTTTCTAACCTGTTTCAGTGGCGCAAAAAACAAAATGCACGCCGTTGAGTTTTTTTGCTTGTCAGTTGAGATCAGTGGTTTTAGACCACGTACTGTGACATACCCCCCAGTGACCAAATTAGTGGAGTTGTGTTCGTGTCTTGACTTCTGTGGGCAGCATTTTTTAAAAGCTCGGTTTAAAAAATGCATCTGTTTATGTGACCTCATTTTCTGCACAAACCCGGAAATCATTCTGGTTGATTCAGTAAGCAGAGCATAGTTATTTTCTTTAATCACGGTCCTATATTTAGAGGAGCTTCATCGTATAATCTGACATGGAGAACACATGTTCTTCACTAGTCTGTTTGAAAATTGGGACAAGATTTTATTGGTATGATCATGTACATTTTTAATGGGTAATCATGTTAACACAAAATAAAGTTTAACTTTATTCATGTTTATTTTACCTAAAATGTAACTGGGCTCTTTTTTTCTCTTTTTTTCCCCTCTGTTCTTTTCCACTCAGGTCCTTCCTTTTCAGCAAGGATGGCAACCCCAACAAGCGCAACGTGCACAACGAGACGGCGCTGCACGTGCTGTGCATGGGACCGCACATCTTGCTGGCAGAGGGGACGTTGCAGCCGCGCCTGGCACGGCCCTACGAGGATGAGCGGCGGCGTGCCGACTGCCTCCAGATGATCCTCAAGTGGACCGGTGCCAAGCTGGACCGCGGCGAGTACGAGAGTGCTGACGTCAGTGCCACTGACAACAAGAAAAACACGCCACTGCACTATGCCGCTGCCTCAGGGATGAAGACGTGTGTGGAGGTGGGCAGGCTTTTCAGTGAACTTTTACAGTTTCAGCTATTTTACTTTCTAAATCTGATCTGATCAAAAAATCGGAATTGAACGACGTGAGTTGTAATGTGAATATACCTGTACTAACACTTATATGGGGCAGCATGGTGGCTTAGTGGTTAGCACTGTTGCCTTGCACCTCCAGTGTCCAGGTTCGAATCCTGCCTCGGGGTCTATGTGCATGGAATTTGCATGTTTGCTTGATGGATTTCCTTTGTGTGCTCCGGTTACCGCCCACAGTACAAAGACCTGCAGATAAGGCTAACGGCCCTTCCCAAATTACTTGAGTATGTGTGTATGTGTAAGTGCCCTATGATGGTTTGGCTCCCTGTTAAGGCTGTACCCCGCCTCGTGCCCCAAGTCTCCTGGGATGGGCTTCAGGCCCCACGCGACCCTTCTATACAGGATAAAGTGGTATAGACGATAAGCGAGTGTGTAACTAACCCTCAGTGTGTTTGTGTTCTGTCAATTTTTGCTCCACACAGTTCCTGGTAAAGCGTGATGCTGACCTGTTCGCTGAGAACGACAATAAGGAGACACCATGCGACTGTGCAGAGAAGCAGCATCATAAAGAGCTGGCACTAAGTCTGGAGTCTCAGATGGTCTTTTCAACAGACCCCAATGCTGAGGACATCGAAGCCGAGTATGCTGCCCTTGACCGCAGGGAGGTGAGCAGCATAATAGCCTTTGTGAAATGATGTCCAGCTGTTGTAGTTTTAAAATCATACTTACCACACTTTTGATTAGAAGGCTGTGTTTAGTGGGGGTGTTCATTTAGGATGCAGAATACGCGGATGAATGAATTTCTCTCTCTCTCTCATTGTGTCTCAGTTTTACGAGGGCTTGCGGGTCCAAGACCTAAGAAGGCTAAAGGACATGTTGATCGTGGAGACAGCAGACATGCTGCAGGCGCCTCTCTTCACTGCAGAGGCTCTCCTCAGGGCACACGGTACGCCGGCCATACTCACACTAATATATCTCTGTTCGGACCTTCTTTATTTGGCAAAGTTAAAAAAATATTAATTGTTTAAACACAATAATATTGAACATGTTAAATCTGCCTATTCTAATAATCACACTAATAAAATTTGAACCTTGATTTTCCATGAAATCTTCTTGAATTTCTTTGACATGTGATGTGCATGAAGGACTGGTCCATCTCCTGCATTCGCTATTGCATGTTGTAACAAATGGAATTAATGGCTACAAGATAAACGCTCCCTGTTGCTACACTCACAGTTAAATTTATGCTTTCTTGCTTGCTTTAATTATCTCCAATTATGTGTTCAGGCCTTTGGCAGGCCTAGTTCTAGATGAGTTGCACCCATGGGGAAAACTGGCAGACTTCTGTTTCACCATGCTTGCTATTATTACAAGTTTGTCCTCTTTGGATTTTGCTAGCGCAGGCTAAAATATGGGGCCTCTCCTCCTTAAAATTTGTTTATTTAAACTAGGAACGAAAACAAAAATTAACTTCAAAGTGACGACAGTGTTAGTTAGTAATTACAGGTTATTTTGCAAAAAAAAAATCTGATAATTCATTTGTCTTTATTTGTTTTGTCAAACTTCCAAATATTTTTGATTTAACATGATTTATCATTACTGTAATATTTATGTTATATAGCATAAACTATATATAATATTCCATGGCTGAAATTCCATGAAACTTATCATTAACATTTTCTAATGTAAATTCTGATTATGTATGTTTGCTTTGGACAGATTACCAAGTGATTAGTTGTTGCACTGTGTGTGTGAGAACAAGAGAAGGAGTGCCTGTGTATGTGCGTGGGTGTCTGCGGGTCTGTCTGCGGGTCTGTCTGCGGGTCTGTCTGCGGGTCTGTCTGCGGGTCTGTCTGCGGGTCTGTCTGCGGGTCTGTCTGCGGGTCTGTCTGCGGGTCTGTCTGCGGGTCTGTCTGCGTGTGTGTGTGTGTATATGTGTGTTGGGTTGGTGTCCGTGCGCATGTCCGTGGGTCTGTCTGTGTGTGTGCTGAAACAGTATTTTTCTTTTTAGTGGTTTCTGAGGTTTGGATGTCAGTGATTTATATTAGTTTTAATATGTTATTTATTTAAGATCAGCCTGCTTTATAATAAGTAACTTTGTTAGTAAACGAGTAACTAGGAAAATATAATGACAAGAGATAAATGTAGCGTCTCCCTACCTTTCCTCTTCTTACTCTTAAATTTTAAACCTGAGTTGTAATTTTGTTAGTGGTATTATCATCAGGACGGTCATCATCCAATTATTAAAGACTACTGAGGCTGCACTGTACCTGCAGTCTGTGTGAGTCTCTTACTTAGTGCTTCAGCTAACAGCATGCACCACTTTGGTTTAGATGTTTTGGCTCAGGCCTTATGTTAGCTGTGGGGATTCCCTCATGGGAAAGTGATGTGAGAGTACGGACTCGAGTACACTACAGCGCTGTGTTAGTTGTTCAGCTTGACGAGGATGAATGAGCAGGTTTTGCATAACAGCACGGTCACAAAGTTAGATGACTGGACTTTGTGCTTCCCCAGTTAAATCATGTGCATTAAGCAGATCCTCATTGTTCCTTGTGATGTGTGTGTGTGACCTGCTTTAGTTTACTAGTATGGGCCATATAAAAACACTTTTGTTTGAATATTCTGTGCACCAGAGATGTCCAAGTATTTGATGTCAAATTATATTTGTAAGTTCATCCGAAACTAAAGGTTTCCTAGGACAGTATTCTTTACACATAAAATAAAATAACATGACTCGGTGCTTAAATTGAATTCTGAATCGAAGTCTTGTATTATCATCATACTGTATATTGACTTATCATACATTGCAGTGATATGATATACTTGTTTGTTACACACTCTTCTACTTCTACACAGACTGGGACCGAGAGAAGCTTCTAGAGGCATGGATGTCTAATGCTGAGGACTGCTGCCAACGGTCTGGGGTTCTGATGCCCACTCCTCCACCCAAAGGCTACAACGCCTGGGATACTCTACCCTCACCCCGTACGCCACGCACCACTCGCTCCTCCATCACATCACCCGACGAAATCAGTCTTTCCCCCGCAGACGACGACCGCTCCCTGGTAAGAATACAGAAACTTATACATAAATATATGTTAAATAATGTATTTATGTATTCATAAGTATACATAAATAATTTTTTGTGTGGAAGTCTTCATTAAGGCTACATTCAGATCAGTTCTGAATAATGGTGATTCGCGTGTATTTCCCTGAATCTGGAAGGGGGTACATTCCGACGACCGGTTTCTGATTGGCTCCATTTGATGTCAAAGTTTTCTTCTGTTCATGTTTTTAGCAGCAAGTATACGTATTATTACTTGCTCGTCAAATGTGTTAGTTTTATTTTTATCAGAATAAGTAAAATGTCACTCACAGATTAAAAACACAAATATATACAGTCTGATCAGAGACCGGCATGCGCAGCTCTAATTGGAATATAACTTACTGTACCAGTTAATTAACACTTAATACGAAAATACAAAATCTGTATTTATTAACAAACCCCACGACATTTACATTATGCTGATAAAAATAATAACATAAATTAACGCATGCGAAAGGTGATGATTAATAGTTGTTTTATTTAACAACTGTTATAACCCTGTTTATGTTCAAAAGCTTAATCATTTTAAGGTTTCTACAATAAGAAAAAGTCATTTTTTTTTGTTTCTAAAGTTGAATTTCCTGTGTAAAGCACTTTTTCAGCCCTTTTTTTTTACTTGAATGCAATAAATGTTTGAATGTTGTTGAAACAAATGATAATTGTGTAAGAGAATTGTGATCTCAATTCAAGAATTATATTTTATATTTTACAGCCCACTATAGTCTACATCACTGTACTGCTGTTTTAACTCTGTCACAGTGAGGCCTGTTATACACTTTAGGTCCGTTTATATGCACAGATTTAGCAGATAAACAATTTTCGAATTTGTCCTTTTGGATTAAGTGTTTGTCTCTATTTTTTTAAATAAACCTGATCAGCTTTATAGACAACAGCGTCCTCAGTTAGCACTTTATAACTTGAGCCTTCAAATGAGCCTTTTCTATAAGAGGGACAGTAACTTGAACACAGTCAGTCTGTGAATGTGTCAATGCGCACACTGTAGTCAAACAATGGCCTTTTCACAGCTGCCAGAGTCTACTGTAAAACCACCAGTCTTGAAGATGGAGGAGATTTTTAGTCGATGACGGAATGGATAAAATAATGTTTGACATGTCAAATATGCTGTTTCCTTCAAGTGTTAAGTCACATAAAGCTGAGAAAAGCTGAGCTGTCTCAGAAACTTAGAACCGCTCACGCTATATGGTTTAAATCAGTTTTTTTCTTAAATATAGCAGTGTGCACACTACTCACGCTATTGTAAGCAAGGTTCTTCTACAAATAGTGTTGTACAATTAATCAAATCAATTAATAAAAATAATATTCTGTATAAATAAATAAAATAAATAAAAAACACAATGTGGACCAGTGCAATTATGTAATCGCAAAAGGCTGCAATTTTTTACAGGTAATATACACATACTGTAGTTGAAAATTTAAATAGTTTGTCTATAATTTAAGTAATTGTTTTTTTTTTTTAATACTTCTTACGTGATAAGTAATTATTGGCAAACATCCTCTGAGATATAAGATCATTTGTCTAATTGTTTGCTGTTAGCCTAAATAAATACTTTTGAATATTAAAAATGGTTTCATTAATAGTTACATATCGCAGTTAAAATCGTAATCACAATGTGTCAAAATAATCGCAATGTGATAATGTGATTAAAACACAGATCTTCACTCAGAGATCCTTAACGAAGTATATTGTGCTTTCTTAAAAAAAATAACCACAAAAGCTATGTATCCTGTGACTTGGGCTTTGATGGTTCTGAGCTTTTTATTTATTTATTTATTTATTTTCATGGAAAACATAAAGAGAAATATGTGGAGGAATGTTTGGTTTGTTGGACACAAGCAGTGAAACCTGTGTGTTCTTCACAGAGAACCAGGAGTATAGTAGGGTAAAACCTTTTAATTTATTTTTTATTTTTATTTTTTTAAATGGCTCATTGTCTGCTTGTCTGTGTTTTTAAATAATGACATCATGTTATTGTGCTTTAGATGAATTCATTTTCCCTGTCAAACTTATTGGTATTCACACTGCACAAATTGTGTTCAGGATCATCAAATGTTCGAAAATATGTGACAACTTGTGTGACAACTTGCAGACTGAGAAACTCTTGTCACTGAAGCACGCGGGACTGTGCAGCGAGTTGTCCTTACTCTGTTCAGTCGGGAATCTGTGGCTATGAAATTAAGGAATCGTGTGTGATGTTTCAGATGCTCTGACACTTCAGACATAAATATTGTGTCTATTCATATCTGCAGCACTTTTTAGATTTTTTTTATTTTTCCTTATTCCGCCCCTCCTGCTCCTCCTCCCCCACTTGACCTGGTCCTGGTATGAAAGTGTTTCACCTCAAAACATCCTGAAAGCCTCTCACTTTGATTGTTGCCTTGTGTTTATTCTTTCAGTGCGGTATATGCATGTGTGCCTCCTCCATGTTCGAAGAGCCTGTCGATATTCCTTGTGGACACGTGTTCTGCAGATCATGCTGGGAAAGGTGAGAGTTGTTTTTATCCCTGTTGTTCCACAGGTCCTCAGTCACTACTAAAATTAAATTGGGCTTTTAAACCTAATTAGATGCACGATGCGTACCATATGCTACCTTGTGACAGCTGTTCTATTATCCTCCACCACTTGGACCAACATGTCCAGTGAAGTCTAGACTCATTTGTTTAGTAAAGTGTCATACTTGGCAGCTTTTTGAATTTGAAGATCCAGGAGGGAGAGGCTCATAACATCTTCTGCCCAGCCTATGACTGCTTCCAGCTGGTTCCTGTGGAGGTCATAGAAAGTGTCGTGTCCAGGGAGATGGACAAGCGGTACCTGCAGTTTGACATTAAGGTAAAACCTTACTATGGGAGACAATAATATATTGTATGCTACATTTTATAATCGGTTGTTTGTCCTTTGAGAATGCAATATGACACCTTGCAAGACTAAGCCTAAGACTTATTTGCACTTGATGTTTTGTTTCAATCTAAATTTGTCCTCGAGATATGAAATGAATCATCTGTTGCTCCACCACTGACATTTTTAATTTAATCGCTAGCTGTTAATTTGTCACTGCTCAGTAACATTCCCGTTACGTTCTCCTAAAGGAACTTCGATGCGTAATGTGACATTTGGCTAAGACAGCTAGCATTAACCCTAAATGTGAGCTATAGGGAGAAAACCACAGTAATGATCCACTGCCCCTGCAATCTGAACATGTCTTGGAATGATGCGTCTCATGCTGTGTACCCAATAACTATTCATTATGTTGCCATAACAACTCTGAATCTTTTCCTGGGATGCTTTAGTTCTGCCGTAATGCTGGTCAGGGTAGAGGTTACTAACGGACACGATGACTGTCTTGAACTGCTAGTATAAAATTAACCCCATCTTTACTTTAATTCTAAGCACAACTGTATTATAATAAAGAATAATTGTGGACAATAATAATATTATGTATAATAAAGATTATTTACATTGTGCTATCCAATAATTCGCAGTTTACGTATTAATTATGATTAGGTGACGCGTTACTACACATTGTAAAACACAGTTGCTAAGCTAATGTAAAAATAGGATTTGTTTTTTTTTATGCTGCTTATGAAAATAATAATAAGAGTGCTGGGTTTACTTGGTCAATATTTATTTATGTCCTTCTCTCTTTTCTTTCTTCCTGTCTTCCTCTCTTTCTCTCTCCCCCCCATCATATGTTCTGTGCCAGGCCTTTGTGGAGAACAACCCTGCCATCCGGTGGTGTCCGCGGGCAGGCTGTGAGAGAGCGGTACGCTTAGCGAGGCAGGGGCCTGGTGCCAGCGCCTCCGACCCGCTCAGCTTTCCTCTGCTCCAGGCCCCGGCTGTGGACTGCGGCAAAGGCCATCTTTTCTGCTGGTCAGTGCTGATTCCTGCCACAGTGCCAAAATTAGAGTCCTAAAACTACCACACTGCTACACTAAGAGCAGAGTTACAAGTTACTTCTTTATGGCTTTTGACAAAAAAATTATTGACTTAAGTGTTACAGATTTGTGCCTTTTTAAAAACTATGTTTACATGCATCTGCATCTTATGATGTGTGGTATATAATTTGCTTTCATGGCATTACAAATCACTGATCATCTCTTGTGGCTTTATCCCTTCTGTTCCAACTGCACACATGCACAGTCTTCAGTTATGCGTCTAGTACTGATTGTGCCAGGTTTCATTACACTTACCTCAGTGCACTTTTGTCTCCATTCCACCATATGGCATGTGGACATTCGCTCATAGCTCTGTTTATCTACAGTAAGTATGACAGGAACATAGCTCTGCTGTCTCTCATATTACTTCATTTTCTTAACAGTCCCTCTCACAAACAATTAATTACCACTCTTCAGTTAAAGATCTCGGCTTTTGGCATCAGTACATTCTCAGATGTTCTCACTAGTATACCAGTTCAGAATAATTATTGTACTTGTGGTGGGATTCCAAACTTAGATGGTTATTTCAGTTATATGGCCTTTTTTGACAGTCTGTGACAAGTTAAATAATGATGAGTGCCTTTTTTTTATTTTTATTTTTTTTAACTGCTCCACTATGCACATCCTTCACCCCGTTTTGCAGTCTCAGTGTTTTTGCGTTTGACTCTGCAGGGAGTGCCAGGGGGAGGCTCATGAACCCTGTGACTGCCAAACATGGAAAATGTGGCTGCAGAAAGTCACTGACATGAAGCCAGAAGAATGTGAGTATGGCTACGCGGTACATATGAACAACAAGTGCGTAACGGGTACTAACCGGAGTTTTAATGTGCAGTATTGGAGCTGTTTTAATGTATTGCCACACATTTGCCTTCATGCTTGGATTCTGTATATCAGAACTGTAGAACAGAAGTTTGTCAGATAGCAAGATATAATGTTTAATCTTTTTAGTGTTTTTCTCCCATATTGGATTAACAACTGGAATTTTCTTGAATTGGATTGAAATTTGTGCCAACAATGTCTCATGAAACACACGCACAAAAAAAATTGTTTCTAATTATATATTATTGTAAATAAGTTAGCTTTTTTGTTGTCTGTGCTTGAAACAAGACAAATATCTATTTTTGTCTCTTTCCCCTGCAGTGGCAGGTGTAAGTGAGGCGTATGAGGATGCTGCCAACTGTCTGTGGTTACTCACCAACTCCAAACCCTGCGCCAACTGCAAGTCTCCCATTCAGAAGAATGAAGGCTGCAACCACATGCAGTGTGCCAAGGTGCTCTTTAGTTTTTGCTCTGAGGTGCCAGGGCATAAATATCAAACCATACTCATGACCTTAATACCACCCCCCCTCCTTTTCTCTCTGCAAGGCTAAAATGATAATATGAGCTGTGCTTATTTATATCTGCATTGTGTATTCTGATGTTGGACATAAACTAATAAATATATATAAAATCACAATTTTATAAATATCCTGATTTAAACAATACAAACAAATTTTAAATATAAGAGTTAAACTAACGGAAACAAAAAGCTACATTTTGCTGCAGCACATGTCTGTTATGTCTTTGCTACAATAGTTATTTCTTAGCAAATAATTTACAAACATGGAAAATAATTCACTCCTACTACGCAGGTTGCCATATGGGAATAGTTCAGAGTCTGCTACCTTTAGGATTATAAAGAAACTGTTTTTTTTCTTCTTCAAATGCCTCCAAAGTCTGTGTATTGTGAGCATGTGGGTGCGTGTGTGTTCCGAAAATATTTTGTACTGGATGTTTTGAGATTGGTTTAAATGTGTGCAATGTCTGGGTTTCAGGCCCATTGGAGGCTTTTTAACACAAAAAACCTTTCATAAAGTAATGACATTAAAATGCGTTTCTGTTGCACCCCTAAGAAGCTTGTGCACTCTGCACATAAACGGATATAGCCAAGGCTGATCGGTCATGGCTGATCAAACTGAAAACCAGAAGATTCTGGCCACTTGTTGACCACCAAGTGGATCTTGATTGTTCATGTAATAAATCATTTAGAAACAGGAGTTTTTTGGAGTCGATGTGATAATACGTGAATTGGCACACATCTTCATAAATTATATTGTTATTAAGCTACATAATCTAACGGTAATGATGTATGGAAAAACAAATTAATTTAAGCAAAGGAAAATGGTTGATGATGTGAATTCTGTAAGTAGACATTTATTTCACATTTTTGAAGGAATATTTGGTGCCAGTTGTTTCATGGCAAAATGCATTAAACGGAGCTAAATGATTTATTAATTTATCACAGTAGGCTTTTTATACATTTTAATAAGCATTGTCATAGTGTATAGTCCAAAGCGATCATATGCTGCCCTTGTGTCTTCACAGTGTAAGTATGATTTTTGCTGGATCTGTTTGGAGGAGTGGAAGAAGCACAGCTCATCCACAGGAGGATATTACCGCTGCACTCGCTATGAAGTTATCCAGCAGGTGGAAGAACAGTCTAAAGAAATGACTGTGGAGGTAGATGCATTTCTATTCTTCATACACATTTTGTGTATAGCTATAGAATGTGTGAATTATTCATTTTAGTCTAAGGAAAGAATATTAATCAAAACCTTTCTTTATCTCAGTTATCTGCTCTGATTATTGTAAAAGTTTGTCTGATTTTATTTAAATATGCAGGCCGAGAAGAAGCACAAGAGCTACCAGGAACTTGATCGCTTTATGCACTACTATACACGCTTCAAAAATCATGAGCACAGCTACCAGGTAAGGGATTGCTTTATACAGTTTTTCACTGTAGTAGGGTTCACACGGTCCTAATGTTCCCTCTAACCATTTCATTTAGCTGGAAGAGCGTCTCCTGAAAACGGCCAAAGACAAGATGGAGCAGTTGAGCAAAGTCCTGAGTGGAAGTAAGGCTGTGTATTTGTTTCACACAATTGCCTCTGGTCTGAGCGGTAGGTCTCTGAGCATTAGAGAGACAGAATGAAACACTTTACCTTGCTCTTGCAGGGGAAGGAGGTGCTCCAGACACTACTTTCATTGAAGATGCAGTCCATGAACTTCTTAAGACTCGTCGTATCCTCAAGTGCTCTTACCCTTATGGTTTCTTTTTGGAGCCCAAAAGCACTAAGAAAGAGATCTTTGAACTTATGCAGGTAAGGCCCCATCCATTTCCACTTGTCTTAAAGGTCCCATATTTTACTATTTCGTTAGCACAGGACTTGGAGTCCCTCTCAGTGTGTGTGTGTGTAAGGTTGTGCATTGTTTGGGTTTTTACGGTGCCAAATCGATACTTTTGAAACGGTACCAGTGCTTAAATGGTGCCATTCCACAACAAATGGTGGATAGGATTAAAGAACATCTTTTTATTTAAAAAAACTAAATAAAACATAAACAATATATTAAAAGTTTTAAGTAATTATTAATATAAGTGAATACAAAACATAACCAATTTACAGACTCCCTAAAATAACTACAATACACTTACCTAAAGGATTATTAGGAACACCATACTAATACGGTGTTTGACCCCCTTTCGCCTTGAGAACTGTCTTAATTCTACGTGCCATTGATTTAACAAGGTGCTGAAGGCATTCTTTAGATATGTTGGCCCATATTGATAGGATAGCATCTTGCAGTTGATGGAGATTTGTGGGATGCACATCCAGGGCACGAAGCTCCCGTTCCACCACATCCCAAAGATGCTCTATTGGGTTGAGATCTGGTGACTGTGGGGGCCATTTTAGTACAGTGAACTCATTGTCATGTTCAAGAAACCAATTTGAAATGATTCGAGCTTTGTGACATGGTGCATTATCCTACTGGAAGTAGCCATCAGAGGATGGGTACATGGTGGTCATAAAGGGATGGACATGGTCAGAAACAATGCTTAGGTAGCCCGTGGCATTTAAACGATGCCCAATTGGCACTAAGGAGCCTAAAGTGTGCCAAGAAAACATCTCCTCTGACCTCTAGCACCAACAAGGCATTTTCGCCCACAGGACTGCCGCATACTGGATGTTTGACCCTTTTCACACCATTCTTTGTAAACCCTAGAAATGGTTGTGCATGAAAATCCCAGTAACTGAGCAGATTGTAAAATACTCAGACCGGCCCGTCTGGCACCAACAACCATGCCACGCTCAAAATTGTGTAAATCACCTTTCTAACCCATTCTGTCATTCAGTTTGGAGTTCAGGAGATTGTCTTGACCAGGACCACACCCCTAAATGCATTGAAGCAACTGCCATGTGATTGGTTGATTATTGCATTAATGAGAAATTGAACAGGTGTTCCTAATAATCCTTTAGGTGAGTGTAATTTAACACCAGTTGCAACGACATGGTTAGTATACTTGATGTGCTACAAACCAGCTTCAAATTTCAGCAAACCCTTTGCAGAAATATGACCTTTATTTTGCCAGAGCATCTTATCTGGCAAAATACGACACTCCTTACTTTGGGCCGGGGACGCCCACCCTGCCAGCTAATGTCCGCAAGCTATTAAGGATAGTCTAATTTCCTGAGTTGTGCTTTTAAGTTGCAATTCTGAAAACAACATGGACTCTCAAGTTACTACAAACAGTAGCTGGATTTGTATTATTAGAGCTTTTCACGTATTTCACGTATTTTTTCACTCACCACCCGTAAAAAATTATTTCCTAACAGCTGTTTAGCAACTAGTATTTCAATCGATCGCTCAGGCATTTAAGTGGCACCAAAACCCTTTACCGATGGTAGGCACCAAAGTGTGGCACCAAAATCTGGTTTCAACCCTACAGTATGCATGTCTCTGTTAAAGCACCTCAGATTTGTATACGTCTAAATCCCTTTATTTCACTCCACCAAATGAGCTGATCAACAAGCTGGGCGAGAGGTACTTCTTATATGAGGTCACAATAGGAGGAAAATTAAAATTGCCTTGTTTATGCCCTTGGAAGCACAGAATTATAAAATGGCTAAAATTAGAGAGTTAACACAGTGGAGACCAATATGAATGTTAAAAAATACTAAAAAAAAAAAAATACTAAAAAGTGAATTTCGTGTAATAAGTCCTTCTACTATTTAGTCATTGTGCTGGACAGCAGGGTAGAAAAGTGCAGTCTTTATGAATACAGTCTTGTTGCGCTCCTCAGACTGATTTAGAGATGGTAACGGAGGACCTTGCCCAAAAAGTGAACAGGCCCTACCTCCGTACCCCTCGCCATAAGATAATCCGTGCCGCCTGCCTGGTGCAACAGAAGAGGCAGGAGTTCCTGGCCTCTGTGGCTCGAGGCGTGGCACCAAACGACTCCCCAGAAGCCCCACGACGCAGGTTTGAAAACCTCTCTTTCTTATTTTATCTCCGCTGCACAGATTTATGTATGTCACCTAGATTTTTCCCATGTAGGTTAGCTTAGGAAATGCAGCAGTTTTCAGTCAGCAGTTTAACAATAAGCTTTAAGAAGATGTGGTATAAGGATCCTAATTAATATGTAACATTATCCACATCTGTATCTGAGACGTTTCAGATGTGACTTCAGTTCCTTCTGCCCTATATTCTGGTATTGGCAAGCAGTCTATTTATTATATAGATAGATTTTTCTGACAATCTTCTGATGTTTCACTGTTACATATGATGATCTGTTTCAGCTTAGAGATGAACCATAAGTTAATTGCTTTCCAGGAAGAAAAAAAAACAAACTGTTGTATAGGTCTTAAATGTGGAAACTGACATGTGGTCATGTAGATTGTAGTATTGCATGTTAATCATTTCTTCCATTTTCACAGTTTTGCTGGGGGCACTTGGGACTGGGAGTACCTGGGATTTGCATCTCCAGAGGTAATATATTTTTTGTTGTTGTTGAATCATGTTAAATAAATGGTATTTGCACGTTGGCCTAGTGAAAATAATACACTTAAAGGGAAATGTTTTATTTCTTTCTTAACTACCAGAATAACATCTGGTTTAATTATGTTGTTAAATTTGCATTCTCTATTTTGTATCATAATAGCAGTGCATCATTATTATAATTAGTATGCTTATTCTGATTATTCTGATAATGATGATGTACTAATACCTCACTTAGTTGTTCAACAGTCCTAAACCAGTTTTGAGTAGACTTGGAGTAGTAAAAGTAGCTTTAGTTATAAAAGTTATATATATAATAGTTTTGGAAACATTTCTCTTATAGCAATATTCAAAGCAATATATAAATGATGCTGAAGTACATTTTATGTATGCATTTTATTACTATTTATCTATTTGATTTATATTCAAAGCTTGGATTTAGTATATTTAATAAAACTACAGGCTTTTTGCAAGATATTCTTTAAAGAGAATCTTTTATCTTGCCAGAATGTGGGAGGGCGTGCTAAAGATGTCTGCCATAAAGTATTTAGAATAATACTTCCCTTTGTGTATTATTTGTGCAAAACCTGCTTTTGGTTGTGGATAATTGATTTAGGGTACTGTTAACCTTTCAGAGTGCTAGGTAATGAAGTAGCTTCTATATCAGAAATAATTGAGTTATATTGTTTACTTGTATTTGCTTGCATAAAGTTTTACTAGTACATAACGGACTGTAGATCAAACCAAGCATGCTGAGATTTGAGGTTCAACACTATTTGGATGTCTGAGTTATGTTCATGCACAGCTGAATGGTATTCCACTGCTATTCTGTTCCAATCCAAAGATCCAGGAGAGTCAGGCAATTCTCGGAGGAATTGATCCGAGAGTCCACATTCAAAATGCAGGAGGCCAGCGGCAGGTATTACTGAACCCCATTCCCCCCAATATTCTTCCATTTTAGGGATGGCAGCATCAGCAACGGAATGGCACCTGTCATCTGCACTCCATCAGTCTTTTCATTGTTCGCTCTTTTATTTGGCAGCATGCTCCTTTTCTTTTTTTTCGGTTGTGTTCTCTGCAGTTGACTTAAAAACTATCTCATGCCTGAGAGAATATTACTTTTTGTTTGTTGTGGAGTTGCATCTCTTAGGGAGCCCCTTAAAAAAGAAAACCA
The DNA here is from genome assembly GCF_024256425.1 of Clarias gariepinus. Lineage (NCBI taxonomy): Eukaryota > Metazoa > Chordata > Actinopteri > Siluriformes > Clariidae > Clarias > Clarias gariepinus. Next base: position 15,091,029 of record NC_071103.1, on the reverse strand, counting down.
GCTTTGGTTTGGTATTGTTGAAAACCTGCTCCATTCCCTTGCAAGCATGTACATGAAACAGCCATGTACATACTTTATTTTAGAATATTGTGGCTCCCAGAGTATGACATGGTAAGATTGAAACTGTGGTGTAATACCTGGGGTGTTTTGCTTTTTATGTTTTGTATGGGTGTAACGGTACGCGTTCGGTACAGGAAGCTCGGTTCTGGGTTTTTAACTGTTTATCTCTGATGGAGAGTCGACTAAAACAGCGAATAAAGGGAATGTTAGCTAACTAATACAAATGAAAATGCAACAAAGCATTTTTTTTTCCTTCTGAAAACATGTATTTCTGAAGTTTTCATAACTGTTTAGCTGAGCATGACATCTGTCTGCTTCTGTTTTTTCACCGAATAAATGGAGGTTTGGATTGAGTCTTCATATGTAAGTGAATTAAATAATTTAAAACACAACCTACTTGTATTCACTTTACCCATAAGCCTTAATGCCAGGTTAGTTTTTTTTAATAACCTCCTTTTTTTTTTAATAGTGTTTAAAAAAAAAAGTAAAAAATAACCATGTACATTTTTATGTCCATTGAATATGTTTTTAGGAAATTATGGCCAGTCTGGCAATGTTCACCAGTTAGTACAAAGCTGTGTTCTGTTAAGTTAATGTTCATGAATGAAAATGAATTGTAATTTTTTAATGTAATTGCGCTTTACTGTAAACGTATCGAACTGTAACTTCCAAACCAAAGTCTGTACCGAGCCATGAATTTTGCGTACCGTTACACTGCTAATATTTCCAGCACCTAAAGCTATATACACTTAGTAAGAATGAGATAAAAGCAAGATAGAAGAAAGGACTACTTCCTAATCATGATTCACGCAATGTAGTATGTTTTCTTTAGAATAATTCTTTAAGCCTAGACCTTTCTTTTGCATGCAGCTTTGAGTGCATTCAGTTTTAATCTAGTTTCATCTAGTAAATATTGTGTTCAAATGACAAATGATGGCTAAAATAGATTTTTAGCAGTTTGTCAAAATCTTGGTTATTTTTCTGTTATTATTATATTTTAAAGGTAACTTTTCTTTATGCAAGTTGCTCGTCCTACTTCTATAATTGAAACAACTACTGTTATCTGATTGCTATAAGTTAATACCCTTGTTTTTGATGGCTTTACAAAACAGTTAATTACTACATACTAAACACTTTCCACAAGTCCAGTCTTGGAAAGCCACAGTACAGTTTATTTATTTATTTATTTATTTATTTATTTATGTATGTATTTATTTATTTCTATTCTTTTTGACTAGCCTGCTAGATGTGCTGTGGTCATACAGGTCTGGATTTGTGTCTCAGTTTTGTCGAGGTTGCTTTGAGGTTTCCCATGAACATGTTTTTAACAGGCTCTTCTTCAGCAGGGTAGGGGGGGAGTCTTCTGTGCATGGGCTCAACAGCTCCTCTGAAGTGGTTGAGTGCCTTGTGTCTTGTTGTGTTCCATTGTAGGAGTATGCAGAGTTCCAGTATAGACGCAGACACAGACAGCGGAGGCGTGGAGACATGACTAGTCTGCGCAGCAACACCCCGGACTCCGAGGAGCCCAACCCCAGCAATTTAGGTACTGTAACTTCCAGACCCAGAACACTGCGGTAATCCTTTTTTTTTTGTAATGCTCAGCCTAGCTTCTGCTGACTTACAGGAAACGACTTGTGATAGCGCAAATCCCTTACCAGGATAAGGTGCTTTAGTGTTACTCATGTTACTCTATATGGCTGTGCTGTAATTGTAAATAAAAGCTTAATAGTGTTAGGAATTATGCTTCGATTAAGAAGAGAAAAATGTTTTTCGTAAGTTGATGTTTAATGTTTTTTTTTTTCCCTTCCCCCTGCCCAATCTCTTAGACTCAGAACAAGTTGGTTGTAGTCAGAGGCAAGGATTACCTATGGTAAGTTTTGCTACTTTTTAAATCATACCTTCCGTAAAGAAAAGAAAAAAAAAATGTAGTAATTCCTCCTTTTCTTTAATACTGCAGCCCCACAGTTCCATGGATGAAGACGATCCCAACATCCTGCTAGCCATCCAGCTTTCTCTGCAGGAGTCTGGGATGGCCATGGGGGACGTAGGTGCTGTAGACACCCAGGAACTGCTGGCTCACGAGGCATCTCTGGGGGCCATCGGCACTTCTCTTCCCTCCAGACTGGACCCGTTGCTCCATGGCGTGGATGTTCCCCGTGCTGCTCTGAGCAGTTCTGAACTTCTGGAGCTCGGAGACAGTCTAAAGAAGCTGGGTAACATGAGTGGGCAGAACGTTCCACCGCGCTTTAACATTGTGGGCAATCCCAGCCATGAGCCTACTGGAGGCCCTTTTCCACCTCACTCCGGACATGCGGACTCTAGTGAATTGGACTCAGCTGACAATGCTAATCTTCTGGGCAACATCATGGCTTGGTTCCATGACATGAACCCTCAAAACATCAGTCTGGTTCCTTCGGCCACACCTTTAGACCCAGAGTTTGGAGCGCAGCTCGGCTCCGAGCAGATGACGGAAAAACCCTTTCAGCAGTGGACAGCAGAGAGCGAGCAAGAGGATTGTGAGTACAGCAGCACGCTAGAGAGGGAGCCCGTTCGACCCACTCAGCTGGACCTGGTGAGCGTAGATGTGCCGTCTGCAGCCACTCTTGTGCCCCAGATGAGCGAAACCGTTGGCGCCTCTCAACCAAGCCACCACGGTGACACTCTGAAATGTGACTCGGACCCTGAACAGCCGAGCAGCAGCTCTTCTGAGTGGGAGGGTCAAGTGCACCTTGTATGAAATCAAGCCTCCTCCTTCATAACCACTTTTGATGTGAACGAGCTGACGAAGACATCAATCGTGAGAAGAGATTCATTCGTATACTGACGTGATTCGAAATCAGCCGAAACCCTATTTTAAGAACACTGAAATTGTCTTGAAATGTGTCTGGTGTCTCTTGCTGCAGGCCTGTGTTTTGTGCTTTGAGGACATGATGTGTAATTTTCTAATTAGAAGCAGACAAAAAGCAGAGTTTCACAGTCTTGAAGAAGTGAACAATTATGAAAAGGAAAGCAGTCGAACCAGAAACCGCGAGGAGAACAAAATACGCCCGTCTGTAGTCTGTGGCAGGGAATAATTAGAGTAGTGAGCTTCATTATAGACCTGTCAGATCTCTTTCACAGAAAAAGGTCTACTGTAAGGAACAGGACTACTCGGTCTGGTTTGTGTGAATGTCCTATGCAACCTGAGCAGGTTGTGTTGTTTTGTTTTTTTTTTCTCTTTTTTTAGAAAGACCTGCCATCTTAGTGCTAGGTGTTACTGTAGGTGCCATAAACACGGGTCAGCACATGCAGAGTTCACGCACGCAGTGGACGGTGTGTTGACTGTGCCTGCTGCTGGGGGCTGAAGAGCCCCTTTCTAAACACAACCCTTCCTTTAAATCCAGTGTATAGTATTGGAGAAATTAACTCTAGCAGCTTCCTTCGAAGAGCTGGGCAACTCTGGGGTGGTGATCATGGTGAAGGAAAGCGCAGTTGTTGTGGTTAACTCTTCATTTCTTTGGTCAAACCTGATCACTGTAATATATGCTACTGGTATTTAAAAAAAAAAAAAAAAAAACGGTTGAGTTTGTCCTGTGCAGGAACACTGCAATGGTTACACTACACAACTTATTACAGTGCCTTGTCCCTGAACCTTCCCTCTTATTTATTGCCACATCTCTCGAGTGCTCACCGGACGACATGCGCTACCTAAAACTGCGCGTCGCTCTAATTTTCAACAGCACTGGGAGTAACAATTCACCAGATTTAGCATTTGTATTAACATTTTTCTATATCCTCGATCACTCTTTAGTTAGTCTCTGGGCTGCTTTTCCAGAGCTTTTTATAAAACCGTTAACAACGCAGGCTTGTGTGGGATCACTGAATTTCTTTTTTTTTTGTATCTCTTATCCAAACCAGTTTTAGTGGTGGTAAAATGAGTTCGAGATGATGTGTGTATAGTACATGACGCCATTGTGCTTAATCCATACTGTAAAGCGCCAGACCTAATATATTGCGAAATTGATTTTCTATTTATTTGAAATTTAATGTCTTTCATAAAAAAAAAGAAATAACAGATAATGTTCAAAAAATAAATGAAAGCCAATGTTTATCCATGTGTCAAAAAACTAAACAAAAACAAGGTCCTTTTACAGTGCCACTTTTAAATATTGCGCTTTAAACTAATTAATTGTTACTACTGAGGTGATTTCTTTAGTTTCTTTTCTTTTCGACAAACAAAAAAGCAAGATATTTTGGTATGGGTATATATTTCTATTTAACCCTCTCCTGGCCAAAATCTTTATCTTAACTGCTGATTTATTCATCCTGAATGACAGAGTTTGTGTTTTTTTTTTTTTTGCACTTAAATAATAAAAAAAAAAAAAGAAAAAAAGGAAGGAAACCCCAATTTGTAAAGGTATATATTAATGCAGATTAATGCTGAAGAAACATTGCTGTATTGCTGTAATGTCAATCAAAATTTAAGTCCATAGTCGGGGGGAAAAAAAAAACTCAAACCTGTCCTAAGTAGTGATAGAAGAATAACTGAAATACTGTACGTCTGTACACGTGACATCGTCTTATGTAGTTTGTACACGCATATAGTATAAAATGCTTTAAAGGGTTTTTATTGTCTTTTCATACCTAAATATAGAATCGATTAAGGAACCTGCAGTATTTCTTCAGTCAGCAGTAATGTATGTTGCCAAAGTGATGAAGCTAACATAGTAAAGCACTCAGTAAGTTTTTTTTTTTTTTTTTTTCCTTTCCTTCTTTTCCCCACATGTTTAGATGTGAAGTGACACATACTTTACATGACAGTATGCTGTGCATTAAATCAAAACACACGTTTTATTTTCTTGGAGCAAAAATATTATCTGAGTGGCAATTGGGGAGAAAAAAAAGGCAAGCACATTTTGTAACCCATTAAAAAATTTATATTGTTAAGTGACTAATCCTTGAAATGTTATTTGCACTTTCATAGTCTATACTTGATACATTCCCAGTTTATATGGAAAATAAATTATATAAATGGTTGATGTTTGGCCAATACATTTGACTGAACTGAGTATGAAACTCAATAAAGTTATTACACCCCCCTCCCCCCCTCCAAAAAAAATCTGTGCTTTCCACTTGAAATTATTGTACCATCTATAAATAAGTGTAGTCCTCAGTCCAAGCACTGGGTGCATTGTGTTTTTGGTAATACTTTCTATCATCTGATTTGCACAGGTTTCCTGTGGAGCAGTGGAACATGGAAAACCCTTAAAAAATGTGGTGATAATGGTGTGGAATATACATTTCCTGATGTGTAGTATGTGACAGCAAGTAGAGGTGTACACCTCAGACTTGTACATGATGCAATATGTTTTCAGTTTGCTTGTGCGTGATGGGATTGGAAGCTTTCTTCCAAGCCAATTCATTCAGAATCTAATGTGGGCTTGCTGTTAATTGATAAATAAACAACCATAATGTTAAGAGACTATTGTAAGTCACTATCGCGACTGTTGTGTCATCTTGTTAGAAACTAGTTTAACAAATTTTAACTTTTATATTAAATTATAATGGATAATAAACAATTTATGATTTTTCCCTTAATTACTTTTAACTGTTATGCATTGATCCAAAATCATCAGATCATTACACCCTTAATCACAAAGCTAGCATTAACTTAACTGTATCACATTTTTTATGTTTGGCTTTTACATTTCAGCTTGAAACCATTATAATGCAAACAGGGAGTTCAGTTGAACACATCCAAATGTTTGTGTATAAAACAAAAGAAATGCTACCCTACTTTATTATGTCTCCATAGATGATTGCGAGTATGATGCTTTCCAGGCGTTGCGCTGCCAGAGCTCAAGCATGTTTCATTTTGCATCGTTAGCTGGAAAATTTATGAGGTTGTGCTAAATCCTTCTCATTTGTTGGGGGTCAGGGATTTACGGTTTAGCAGCGGAGTTGATTTTAAGATATTAAACATGGCGGACCTTGGTCAACGTGATTAAAATGCTGTCTTGACAGTCCCACAGCGCCAACAGAAACGTGGGTCAAAGCATGAGTGTAATAGTCTTTGAAACTCAGGAGGGATTAGGAAGGGAGCTTATTAAGGTTAAATGTCAGATTAAATGACGGTACAGAGAAACTTTTATATGGTGGTCCAGCACGTCAGCATGGGGGTGGTGGAGCAGAGGTCATGCAGCACCAAGGATGGAAACCATTATTCACTTACTAGAAGAAGTAAAGATTCTTATCAGGCTTGTTAAGGATTGCTTATTCTTAAACACTAGATGAAACCTGTAGCTTGTGCAATCGAAGAACAGCAATCTTGCAACTGGGTTTGGTTTGATAAAAAAATATATATATATATAAATAAAAACATTAAGTATACATTTATGCCCGAAAACAGCCTATAACTAATAATGACTTCATCTCCAGATTTTCACAACTTAAGTGTGTGTGAAAATGAGAGCAGATGGCTGTTATACTCTTAAGATTCCAGTAGAGTGTACTAAGCTCCCACAGAATGAGTCTATCTATTCCGCTACTTATTCTGGCAGCTGTGTGTGTGTGTGTGTGTGTTGCTGGCAGACCCTCCTGGCATGCTCCTCCCCATACGTGATTTGGAGAGGAAGAACCAAAAGGTTCCTCTGGTGATCATTAAAGTATGTCGACATCCGGCTCAATATTCCCACAGTCTATCTATCACAAGTTCCTACGAGATACTGTACAAAATTTATTTGGTTATTTTTCCAGCGGGGCACAATAGTGGGTTTTGTTACAGTAGAATGTACAGTACTGTGCAAAAGTCCTCAAATGTGTGTTTTCTTTAAAAATTAATGAAGCAAAGTCCATATTCGGTGATATAACCGTTTAGGTTTAAAAGTGTATCAGCAGTCTCAGGTAGACTTTGTATTTATTTATTTATTTTTTTCGGTTTTAATGAGCATTTTCTAAGCCCAGGGGAATCTGAATGTTCTAGAATGTTATTTGTTGACCTGGTAATTTATTTACTTACTTACTCAGTGTAGTACTTGAGTACTGTTATCCCAAACATTCATGAGAAACCTGGAGCCTATCCCAGGGGACTTTGGGTATGAGGCGGGGTACACCCTGGATGGGGTGCCAATTCATTGCAGGGGACAAGAACACATACAGTATACTCGCACTTTTGTGGGCCTTTCGGAAACACCAGTTAACCTAATCTACATTAGACATATTACATCTAGTCTTTACCTATGTCCCACCAAGCACACAGACTTAAAGGTGGGACTTGAACCCTTGACCCTGGAGGTCTGAGTGCTTACCACAATGCCACTTCCTTAGCAATCCAGATGTCATAAATAAAGCATATATAATAATTAAAAAAGGCTGACTGAGATGTTTGCACAGAACTGTATGTAAGGTTACACATTTAAGGCAGTTGTTTTAGGAGAACAATTAGAAAACAATCTAATGAGAAGTAATAAGTATAGAAAATGAAATGAATAGAAGGTATCCTTCAGTGTTGGGAACAAAAAGGATGGTTTAAAAGGGCATTGGTTGTTGTTGTTAAGGCTTAGCACTGTCGTCTTGCAGCTCCAGGGTTAGAGGTGCGAATTTCGCCTCTGCTCTCTGTGCATGGGGTTTCCATGTTCTTCCCATGGTTTGTGGGTGGGTTTCCCCTTGTACTCTAATCATCCAAAGACATTCAGTGCAGGCTGAAGGAAACCCATCTTGTTTTATGCCCCGAGTTCCTTAGGTAGGCTTCAGGCCTAAAGCGGATAAGTGGTATTAATAGCAGGTTGGTGGGTTCCAACTTTTTGTTCTGTGTTCTTATGTACCATAATCACTTTAGTCCTTTTTTGTGTCCCATCTTCTTCCTTAAGGTACAATATTTCATCCCTTTGTACCTGTATATGTTGAGATTTCTTTAAAATCTACTTGTCTTGAATGGGGTTAGTCTAGGCCAGTTGAATTCACTCTGACATCTGAACAGCACACTTAGGCCCATATCCTGTAATTACATTCCCAATTTGCTGAATTGTGTGCATTTGTAACTGCCGTTACAAACCACACATACAGTATGCGTTTGCCAAGACTTCCTTCTGTGTGAACAAGGCCCTTTGGGTCTGCTATAGCTTTATTTATAATAAACACCACATCACCTCGAGCTTTACATCCGATTTCAGAAAAAGGAAAAAAAAACATGATTCCTTGCTTAATTCTGAAGTGTCTGCATAGTTTGGAAGAGATCTTCTCACTCTGTATGATGTTGATGTAAAACTCCGTGTTCGAGCTCTCTGGCAGTCCTTTGCTGCCACACACATACACATGGGTGGTTTTCATTCTAATACCAGGATTTTGGTCATTAGTTTACTTTCCTTATTGCTTTAAATTGGCCTGTGTGGTTTTACAGCCACTCCTAATTAGATGTTTTTCTTTGTAGCACACAGAACCTCATTCGCCTTCATGTGAACTTTGGACAGCAACTAAACAGATATTAGTTAAGCCTTGGGGCATGGCTCCACAGAACCTCTAGGCGCGTGCTGTAGCGTCTGGCACTGGGATGTTAGCGGGGGATCCTTTGGGTGCTTGGAGCTGCGAGGTGGGGCCTCCATCGATCAGACTGGTTTGTCTGGTGCGTCCCATGAACACATGATCGGATTGGGATCTGGAGAATCTGGAGGCTGGGTCAACAACATTGACCTCCTTGCCTTCTAAGCCGCAGCCAACTGTGGTGTACTGAGTATTTTGTTTCCTTTCTGTTGTGGCTGCTGTTGACTTTTTTTCGCCAGTTTGTGCTGAATTAGCTTTTATGTGAGGTCTGACCGGATAAATCTTCTTAAATAATGAAAATGTGGTGCTAAATGTATTGTAAAAAGGCATAACATGCTTCAGAATAAATGCCACCATTTTCCCTTTAAAACTGGAATTAAATACTGGCTATTCCATTTTTTCTGTCAAATGTAGTATATGGATTATATGAGGGGGTATCAAAAAGTTTCGAAATTAGCTTTGTTTACAAGCATTTTTTTCGCCTCATGTCCTCCCTCAGATGCTTTAAGACATGATGGTAGAATTCACTATTGACGATCTGGCTCCTGAGAAAGAATTCTCAATGCACAATGCTGCACAATGCTGGACAGTTCTACACATCTCGAAAAAAGACGATGAACATGCACTAGGTCGACCTGTGAACCTGCCGCGCCTTTCTCGGTCATGGAGATGATGGGCTCTTCCACTGTGGCTTTGTTTTGTCTCAGAGTCCTACCCGTACACCCAAGTTTCGTCACCAGTAATGATCCTCGGCATGAAGGACGGGTCATCCAGGAACGTTGACTGAGTTCTTGGCAGACTTTGACAAGATGTTCCTTCTGCTCCTGAGTCAGCAGCCTGGGGACGAACTTGGCAGCAACACGGCGCACGTTCAAATCACACGTGAGGATTGCCTGGACTGTTCCGTATGATACTGGCGGCAATGTTGTGGATTGTTCTCTGACGATCATCATGCACAAGTTGCTAAATAGGTTGAGCTCGTTGAAGATCATTGATCTCTCATCATCTTCTGGTGATGTTCTTCCGCTCTTGAAGCATGCGTGCCATGAGAGCACCTCAAATAACTCATAGCGGCATCACCATAAACTTGCCACATCATGTCAAATGTCTCTCTGGCAGATTTGATTGGTTTCATATGGAATTGTACTATCACTCTTTGTTCTAACTTGCTGTCCAGGATGAAACAGCGACGTGATGTGGTAACACACATGGTCAGGATAGCACTTGTTGCACAGCTCCTGATGTACACATGATGTTCTTTTGGCAAACTGGCTTATGAAGGTTGGTGATCCCTGTGACTGTGCATGCAGCATTGTGTTGCCATCTCTTTCTGTGTTACAAAACCTCTCTTAATACCACCTTGTATGTGAGGCAATGTGTTCATTCTCAAACAGTTACAAATAAAATAAAAGTGATGTACAGTTGGGGAAATGAATATGAGAAAGTTACTATGTTTCTCTTTTATAAAGGGTCCCAAGTATCTAAGTACCTTTAACTATGCACTATGCAAGGCAAATATTGAAACTGCTGAATAGGTGTTCATTTTTATGTGTGTAATTAACACAACATGCTATTAAACTTGTTTGCTTGTGCTATGAATGAAGCAAGTTTTAAGAGAGATTTGTTAAGTTGCTTCATTTTCTCGAAATCAGTAGGTCAGATTCCGTAATATTTTCCAAATCCTCATCAGGAAGTCCTTCTGTCTGCAATTCATTATCCCCACCTGTAGGTTCACCTTGTCTTAACTGAAGTGAATGGTTTATGAGGACTTCAGTGAGCCCCCGCCACTGCCCCGCCTGCCCCCTTCCCTGGTGCTTAAATGCCACTTTGGTTCCCTGGCTCTTAAATTTCCCCTGGTACAAAAAAGTAATAGAAGTAATAAGTAATAGAGTTTGTGGGAACAAACAGTGCGCTCCTCTTAGACACAAACTGAGAGGCCCGCAGGTAATACTGAACCCCTCGAGAGGTAGCCTCAGATGCCGGCCTGGATGAGGGCAAGTGTTGGATTACAGTTGCACAGTGACAACACGATTACCACACAAAGAACGTGCTTGGGCACAGTAGCTCAAACGCCTTGTATGTAATGAACACCGGGCACCATTACAACGTGATACCTAGCTGTGGTGAAGAACAGACTTCACCCGTCTTCTTCCAGTGCTTGGAACTTTTTCCTGTCTCCCCAAGATGTAGATCTTAATTGGTTCTCTCCTACACTTTTCACGAAAATAGAGGGATTTCAATTCGGAAACGGTCCCATTTCAAAGGATACTGGCTTATCACCGGAATAAATTCCCCTGGGATCCATCTACTGCTACCAGTAGATCATTCTTTGCAGGGAGAAGCTAAATAGTGTATGTAAACTAGCTGGGAGTCTTCCCCTTTGCTCCTTAACTCTGGCCATATGGGGCAGCTACAAGCCCATGTGGTTGTGATAAAGGCACAGTGATAGCTTCTCTCCATGCTTTCTCACAGCGCTTACTACAGAGACACACTGTTGGTTGGCGAAAGTAGGGCAGTCTTACTGACGACCACATGCAGTGATGAGGAACAAAAAGGAATCCGTGCACAGGTTTATGGCAATATGTAGGAGAACCACGTACATTAGATTAAGATTGTATGCTTTTATAAGAGTTCCTGAGAATTTGGTTATGGTTGATAAAATCTCTTTCCCCCCTCTCGTACTGTGGTTGTTGGCCTTGTAGAGCATTGGTCGAATGTCAGATTTAATCGGAATGCAAAGTCAGAGCTTCCAGCTTGTGCATGAGCATAAATTAATGTCCTATGTTTCTTCACAAAGAAATAACTGCACTAAGATTGCATACATTGGCAATGCTCACTATCAGACTGGCACTGGTGTACCATGTTGTACTGCTAAATGATTTAAGTATGTACTGGCCATGCACGATGTAATCCATGTTTTCCAGCTGGACATAATGATGTGCTGTGTTTGGAATAGGCTATACCTTTCATTCAATTTCTATTACATGCCATGTCTGATTAGAAGACGGAGTGCATCTCATGATGTACAGTACAGTGGTTCAGTGTTGAATGCAATGTAGATGTCATCCCCCCCCCCCCCCCCCATTCTTTTCTTAATACTCTTGTGTGGTTTCTGGACTACCCTGTAACATCCTTTAATCATCTTTTGTTACAGCAGATGATATCTGTTGTGTTCCCCCTTCAGTCTGACTACAGCTTGTTTCAAGCAGCTCCATCACAGCTCCCTTCATTCTGCATGCACAGAAATGAGAACTATTCTTTCTCTCCACAACATTTTCATCTGCGTGCTGGAATGAACCTTCGGAACAAATCACCAAAACATTTGCAAACATCTGTATGTCGATGTATGAGTCAGCCATGTATTCACAGAATTGAAATTCACTTTAGTTTGCTGAGCCCTTTCAAGGAAAGATGACTCCCTGGGTGTGCTGTTTGACTGTGGCTTTCCAAACAGCTGGGGGACATGATTTTCTGTTCAATGTCGCTTACCGAACATGCTCTGCTTCCAGCTTCCGTCAGAGGGTTCTCACAGGCACTGCTCTGACACACAATGTGGACAATAAGGACTCTGTAAGCCCCCCTTCATCGAGAGCTTGAAGCCAGCAAGAAGCATCAAGTTGGACCAATGCTAAAAGGAGTACTGTAGTGTCCATCTGGGCAAAGTAGTGTTAAACATGAGTTTGAGAGTTGTGTAGCTAATTTCAGTAAATATAAATTTCCTGGTAAAGATGAATATATCATAACTGCACATAACCCATGAAGAAACCCTGTTTGATCATTGATAGTGCCAAAAAAAATGATTGGTCTAGGAGGACAGGTTACCCCTGCCAGAGACAAACACTTTGTCTGGGGAAGTTTTGCCACGTGATACTAACAGCTGGATAAACAACTGTAAAACAGCTAAACTTCCACTTGTGTGCTCTATTGTAACGTTCTTAGCAAGTTGCAAGGAAGGCTCTGATGGGATAGACTGCATCACAGCCAGTCCGTGCATGAAAACTGTGAAATTTTATTATATTAAACTTCAAAACAAATCTTTGAACAAAATGATCAAACCCTGATTTAAACCATTGTTTTGGGCTCAAATGCCTTTTGGACATAAGCGTTGGGACACACACACACATACCATCTAATTTCTGCCACCCTGTTCGAAGAAAAGGTTCAAGTTAAGTGTGTGTGTGTCTTTTTAAATCCACCAGATTATTCACAGTGCCTCTCCTCTTTCGCTCCCCAAACGATATTACTACACTGAACCAGTCTGACGATAGCAGCTTCTAAACAATATTTCTACTGCGAAATAGCTCTTGGATGCCAAAAAGCCTTGCATAAACTCCAACTGCTCATGCTCGATCAGATTGACTGATCCTTATCCTTTTGATCTCTTCAAAGCTTTTGACACAGTTGTCATTAATATCTGACTTTTCATTTTAATTTTTCTGAAATCACAAGCTCAGCATGACTGAATGAAGTTTGATTTATACATCCTGTATCAGGTGAGATGGAGATGATTTCCACATGGTCTATGCAGTCTTTTAAACTTGTTTGCCACATCTTATATTTGTTTATATTGAGTTAGTGTTTTATCCTGGTTACATTTGCAATGGTCCTGTACCAGAGCCTTGGAAAGACTGCCTCCTCTGTCGGTTTATAGCTGTCCTCTGTGGACCGACATTTAATAGGAGCTCACCTTTGCCTATCAGCCACACCCCACATGAGCTGGCATTTTGGCGATACTTTGAACCAGTCATATGAACATCAGAATTTCGCTCTTGTGAAATTCTCTCGGATACTTATACTTTCCCTTTCATTTTTTTCCCCATTTTCCTGTCATCTTGGTCAAGTAAATGTTCCCCTCCTGACAGCTTCCGATGTAGCAAGATAATGTTTACCTGTTGGTGGTTATGATATTATGCCATGAAAGTGTACCTGAAAAATTTGCAGGAATCGCATGATGCAATCATAACAACATGGACCGGAATTCGAAGGGAAGGTTTCCAGCATCTTGTGGAATTCATGCCAAGGGGCTCTACCTGGTATTAGTATAATGCTTTTAATAAACTGTGTGGTGACTGTGACTAATCTTTGACATACTAAAAACTTTGAAGAAAAAATGTGAAGGCATATAATTAATGAAGTATGTATTTAGGTGAAGGTTGGTAGGAAGGTTGGCTTGACAACTTGTTTGAACCTTCATCAAAGCATGTAAGATTAAGCACTTAGCCTGCAGTACAACTGGGTAAAAATTATTAGACAATTAAATATGACCAATTTTACCATTTAATAAAATCTAAATTTGCATAAATGTTACATAATTATAACTACTGATCGGCCTCATGCAATTTACATTTAAAGCATGTTAAAGCAATCAATGCACTTTTTCCCACGTATGACTCAGCAGAGTTGTAGGCGTTACAGTCTTGTGTGAAAGTAAATAATCTGTGAATCATCATTTAATCATACCTGACACCTGAGGGGGTTCCTCACACACAGGGATTCAGAATAGCAAACTTGTGGCTTTGCTTTGACAAATGCTCCTTGTCTTTATCCTGTCTTAAAAGTTATTGTAAGGTTTCACCTCTGCCACCACTAGGTCCTTGTAGTCTCAGGGTGTGCAATGCTATCCAAAAGTCTAAAACCACTAAAGAAAATGTCAATTCAACAAAATGTTGCATAGCATTGTCACAAAGCAACTTTACAGAACCAATAGAAAATGAAGGAAATCAGGGTGAAATGTGTGAAAAGATATGTATCAATCAAAATGTCCCTGATGAGCGAGCCGAGGGCAATGGTGGCAAGGAAAAACTCCCTGAAAACTCAATAGGAAGAAACCTTAAATGAGCATGGATTCCCTTTAGAGTCTTGTTCGTCTTATGTGATCATGGACAGCAGGGATTGCTTTGCAGTTATACTGTGTGTTAGGCAGCTGGAACTTTAATATACCAGGAGATGTGTTTAAATTAATATTAAGTCCAGTTTGCTATTAGAGGTTCAGGTTGACCGTAGGAAATTCCAGTCCAGAATTATTGAGCGACTGCAGTCACAAGTCATCAAAGGACACCTGTCTGCATCAGCCAAGGCCAGGAATGTCTTCATGGTCCCCAGTTACCACACGCATCCCAAGCAGACCACATGAGCCCGACAGGTCCGGAGGGTAGAAATATATATTTCTTATTTAGAGTGATTTACAAACGTAATGTTGAAATGTTAATATCAGTAATAAACGGAATGCAAAGTAAAATTGACATGAATTAAAAAAATATTTGGTATGTCTCTTTTTTTTTTGTACTTGGTCTGGCATGGACTCGAAGTTTGTCTACAAACTGATGACTCCCATTAACATCAAAGCCATTGGGAGTGTTGTCTGGACATGTTTTTCAGTTGAAGGGATAAATCTCAAAGGATTTCTGTCCTTTTTCACAAAGGAGTCACAAATGTCACAAATTTGCTTACATTTATACAGTGACCAAAACTCATGCAGAATCTTGAACTTTATTTCAAGTTAAGATAAAGAAAAAAGAAAAACATAAAATTTAAACCCACACAATTTCAACATGGTCTTAGACTTTTTGAAGCCCAATGTATCTGTTTTCTTTTCCCATTCCCAGACATAGTTAAAGATAGGGATGGAATGACAAACACCAGGCGTGTTTAAAAGTGATGATAAACACTTCCTTTATTATTCATGACTAATATCACCTTCTAGGCATGTGTGCTTTGATCATTGATGCACAGCTTCCTTCAGTTCCATTCATTCCCATCCATCAGCGGATTCTCTGCAGGCTCACACACGGTTGCTGACTCACTCTTTTACGCTGCTTCAGTAAAATAATAATGAAAAGCATTCTGTCATTCACGTTGTCTCGAATTATCTAGTAGAATTCCAAGGCGAGAGTGATGTAAACTCTGTGGTTAATCATTTCAGTCAGTCTAAATAATTGAGCCACTGTACCGAGTAGATCTTTTCATCTCTAAGAGTCAGGCTCAGGGGATTCCAGTTATCCAAACTGTGGTTTTCTCTGAGCTATGATATACTGTACGAGATGTGATCCTTTACGCAGTGAGACTGTGGATGTGAACGGGATTCCAAAGCTCATAAACACACTGCTTAGGCAGAGTTAAAGAGACAAGGTTAGAGTAATAGATCCTACTGTCCTCTATCTGACCTCCCTCTGAAAAGCAGATACGACCAGGGTGCTAAAAACAAACATTTTCACCTTTTAAGTGGAGAAGACAATGTTTATTCTTTGACATTAGACTATAAAGAGACATTTGTTAAATAATAATAATAATAATAATAATAATAATGATACAATAAACTTTTTTTTGGAGTTGATATTGTATTGTGTTATGGTTGATATTATTTTAATAATGTCACTAATCTTTAAAAGTCCCATAATAACTAGTATAGTTGGAAGTGCTGTCAGGACATGTTTAAAGACAGTTTAAGCTATATATATATTTTTGTGTTAATTATTAGTAAATTATCAGCTTTAGTGGCATTAGTTTTAAACTGAAACATGACTCCTTATTTCATATGTCTGTAAAGGTAGTCAATACGAGCTGATACATTCATCATGAATGTTGCACATGGTATATAAGTGGGAATGAATTAGACTTTGACATTTGACATTGGATTGGACTGGAGGATGCTGGTGTAATCATACCAGGCTGAAGATCATGATAATAACTAATAACTTACTGTATGATTTAACAAATTTGAATATTGCTTTGAATGCGTAAGGTAACCACTTTAACATGCTTAAACTGCTAGACAGGCCATTATCATGTAAGGAAAAAAAAATGTCATTAATTTTAGTTGAATAAACGACATTATCTCTTATACTGTATGTGCTTACTGGACATCCCAGTCCCGATGTAGATTTTTCTCCTTAAACCATAAGTGCATTAGTGAGGTGAGCGCTAATGTCAGCTGAGGAGACCACGACCACTGTTGGGGTCCGGTTCATGCCAAAGGTGTTCAGGTAGGTTGTTCAGGCCACTCGAGTTCTTCCACTCCCTTTTAACCCATGTCTTCATGTCTTCAGGGCCTCTTGGTTCCAGTTGAAGGTAATTGTAATGCTACAGCCAACAAAGACATCCTATATAAATAAAAAAACTTTTGTCTGTACATTGGTCAGAACTACCTCTTTCAATGATACCTTTATCTTCCTTACATACCTCAAACGAGTCTCAGAAAAGTTTCTGCCTGTTTGTCTGTCCAGCCAGACCTTGTCACGGCATCACACAAGACTGGCTTTAGTATTTGCCTGACATTTAACCTGCACTATAAATAAAATTAAAATATTGAGTAAAGTTATGAACAGTTATTTGCTGGAATCAATTTAATCAACTTAAAAAAGCTTTCAATAAACTACTTGCTCACTGTAAATAAATATCCGCACCATTACATTAAAGCTAATCAACCTATTTCTACAAACTCTTTTCCCATCAGTGATGTGTACTTCCAAATTTATGACAACAGTTTCAGTAGGGCATACATATATGGGTGTGATGTTCAGGTGTCCACATACTTTGGGCCATATTATGTACCTGCTAATTAGGATAAGATCATGCTCAAGGTCAGTACACACTATTGATGTAACCAAATATAAATACATTAGTGGCTTTTAATGTGTGCTAAAGGAATACAATGTAGATATGAATAAATTACACAGGGCAAGAGGACAAAAGTGTTTATATGTCTTTACGTAATGACTGCCGGGTCACAGGGCTGTTACATGGTTTACATTTTTAAAGAATAGAACCAACTAAAAATATCACAGGCATGCACATGCACAGGATTTCCATAAACCGCATCTTTAGATAAGACCAAATAAAATGCATTGATGAAATATTGACAGATTGTATTATTTAAACAACAACAATTGTTCCGGTTTAGGACATTCCTGCTTCAAGTTAAAATTCATGTACAGACATGAATAGTTGGGGCACTAAACAGAACCAGACATTATTCTTGCATCATACCCCCAGCACACAGGAATTAACAGCACAAAGAAACTGTAACACAACCGGTATCCACATAAAATGGTCATACTGTATATAGTAATATATATATATACATATAGTTTTACATATGTAAAATATTTTGGGGATAAATATTTGTAGATTTGGACAAAAAGATTTTTTGGACAAATATCCTTGGAAATAAAGAAAGTACTGAGATGTTTGATCGAATGTTCTTTCTTTCTAGCGTCATTACTGTGAACACAGATCTTACTAGAGATTTTCCTTTTCTAAAAGGGCCTGGATTGTGTAACACCTAAAAGTACTGCCACTAACCTCCACTGCCAAAAACCACAAGCTGGTCGCTCTCCGCTGTGGGTAAAACTCAGGCTCCTCAACTAACGAGCAATGTGAAATTAAAAAAATGTTCAAAATGTTCTTGATCCAATTTGAAAGTACTAACATGTCAGCAGACATTAAAATTAAGTTGTGCGGCTAACCAGTAGGACTGCTGAGCACTCATTAATTAAGGCCCTAACAGGATCCAGAATTGCATGCTTAGCTGGTGTCTAAAATGGTGTACCACCGAAACAACAACAAAGCATGCTACTGGTGGTTTAAATATAAATAACTATGCAAAATTGTAGATATAATGCTGAAGTTTTCAAAAAAAAAAAAGTGTACATGCTGTTTGTTAGTGTATTATCAGTATTTGGTTATAAGATCATACAGTATGTCATTCGGGGAAGATTCAGCACTCAAGAGGGGAAGGTAGTGCAGGCATTTCTTGTTTGTGTCAAAGTCAAAATCAGAGCCTGGATTTAATTTGGTATTTATTAATTTGTAAAGCTTGAAATGAAATAAGTTCATCTTCTGGTGTGCCAGCTGAATTGTTCTTGTTCTTGTGCATGAAAAGGGATGAGCTTCCAGGAAACTTAAAAAAATGTGCAACCCCCATCAATCCCAACTACAACCCATCTTGTGGGAGAGAAACCATTGGTAGGTGGTCAGAACGAAATGACATTTTTCTGGCAGGAATTCGGCTCATGGGCTGATCCATTTCAGGAACTAAGTACTCCTATTCCTCTGATGCTGTTCAGTGTTTGTAAAAGTGGAACGCGACCGTTGTTTTGGAAACGCTGCACACTTATGAGGGTGTGTGTAAAAGTGCAATTTTGTGCGTTTTCTGCGTAGAAGAGTGGGTGTACTCATGGGTGTTGCTGTGTATGTGTTTCCTAGTTGCTCAACATGGGTTTGTTCCATTTTTTTTTTTCATTTTTTAACTTGACTGTTCTAAAACCCAAGTGTTTTCTCTTGTTTTGGATGATGGTTTGTTTCTAACCAATTTTGAGGCTTACACAACTTATTTGTCAGTGTAATTATTTCTCCGGCACTTTTGTCTGAAAAGTTGTGAAACAAGGTGATGAAATGTTAGGGGGGGAGCTGTTTAATGTAACATACAGTAGGTTGCTGAGCATGTTGTCATGCAGTTCCTGAATGTAATGTTGTTTGTTTTAAATAAATAATCAAAAAAACCAAAATTTTGCATTATAATACAAGGCTTTTGGAGATCAAGGCTTTCCTTGATGGTAAAATGATGCTCTGCAATGTGCCAATATGAAAATTGGCAATTTCTCAGAATAAAGCAAACAAATGAAAAGTGTTTCAAGTGTGTCTGGATAATGGGAAAGCTTAGTAAACACAGCTCTAATGGATCAAATAAACTGAACATCATCATACATATTAATTATATATAATTCTTAAATGTAAAAATCCAGGCTGTGAGTATTCTGTACATTGTTTCTTGATGATTTTATTGGTTTTGAAAATGATTCAATAATTAGATTTTTTTGGAAAAGGACAACTTAATGAACGCGGATTATCCAGCGGATTATTTATCCAGGAATAAATCAGCAGCGTTCGTTTGAACGTTCCTTTAATATAATAAGATTTGGGTCAATATCTTGTCTTTCTCCATCCTAAAAGCTTTGCATCTTACAGTTCTCCAAGCTTGATCAGTGTCAGAGACTTGGAAAAGGGCCGGCAAGTGCTCCCATTGGACCTCCTTCCACTGCAGAAAAATCTGACTGCTTACAAAAAGGGCTGAGTTTAGCCGGACCCATTACACTGTCTGGTTCCCTAAGAGTCCAGTTTTACTGATCAAATGACAAACTGGGCATAAAAACAAAGACCACAATAAACCCTCTCTGTATGCAGAACCTTGTATAATATTTCACTGTTGTAGTGACAAAAGACACCTAGTACAAGAGTGTGCCAGAATAAATCCCTAGTATTCTTGTTGTTTGTTTGGTTTGAAATATTGAATGGAGAGACACCGAATTGCAGGTTGGCTATAGAAGCAAAATGTCAGCAAATAAAACACATATATAAATAAATCAGGCATTAGATATAAAGATATTGCAGATAGAATAGTGGAATACATTCAAGCCCCCAAACTACTAAAATTAGTTACGGGTAAAACCAAGATTAGATGATATTATATATATATATATATATATATATAGACTAAAATAGAAAGTGTATTTAGCAGCTGTTCAAAAAAATGATTAATATATATATATTTTTTTACAACACCCAAGGATAAGCTGTCAGGCTGCAATTCAACAAGAGAGAGACAGAGAGAGACAGAGAGAGACGGATGATGACGATTTCATTCTCCAAATTCAGCCAAAGCCGCATGTCAATAAAAAGGATATCTCCTCATAAGCCCAAATGTACTGTAATATTATTTTAATACAAGATAAATGAAGACTGAAAATCATCACCTGCTCAAAAAGACAGCTTGGTTTGCAATTTCACTTCCGTTTTTTAAAAATTCATTTTTTCTTTTTTACAATTTTTTTTTTCTAGAAGTACCCATTTGGAAGCTTTTATATTTACATTATTCTCTTATATTTTCTTTTAAAACCAGATTTGGCAGAGGTCTTGCCTATTGTTTTAAAAACATCCTTTTAAAATTGTAGGAAAAGCAAATATGTGATTCATTGCATACATGTTGTTCTTGGACCTTATTTACATTAAGAAATATGCAATGAATTGTTCTTTCTATATATATGTTGATTCAATAAAAATGGATAAGACATTTTAAAAGTCACAGGGGACACATTCAACATGAAGTCATTTTATGGTCTTTTTATTTTAATTTTAATACTATTTAGGTTTAATACCACATAATACATGTTACATGACTAAAATCAATGATCCAAGTACTAGTTTATGTTTGTATAGTCAATTTGACTAAAACTATTGTTCTGAAGGTACTTTAAGTTAGGAAAATAACTTATACTGTAGGAGGGACTGAGGAACTGTAATTCCCCAAACTCCAATAGTAATTTATCTTCAGATTATCCTCTAATCCTTGGAAGCTAGATCCCTGCAGTATAAGATCCATTCCTAGTGTTTTTAAAAAAGCTAGACCTTGGCGCATTCCATAGGTACAGTTCTATATTCATATTCATTCATTTCACGTATGTCTGGGGTATGGAAACTGTGCACACCATAAATCCTCTCTTATTTCTTTGCTTCTCGACATTTAATTGTAATTCCAGCTCTATGGGTGGATTGCCCATCAAGATTCCTAGGGAAAAAAAAAAACTCATCATGAGGTTTTTGCCAATTTCATCCCTGCAGTGGACAGGGGTCAGAACATACATGAATCAAACATGAACTATTAGCGCCACATGCCTTTAATAAGACCAGTTTACTAGGATGTGATCAAGGTTATTTAAATTATCTATATTATTATTATTATTATTATTATTATTATTATTATGTCAGCACGGTGGCTTAGTGGTAAGCACTGTTGCCTTGCACCTTCAGGGTCCGGGTCGATTCCCACCTCAGGGTCTGTATGCATGGAGTTTGCATGTTCTTCCTGTGCTTGGTGGGTTTCCGCTGGGTACTCCGGTTTTTCTTCCACAGTCCAAAGACATTCAGAATAGGCTAAATGGCGTTCCTAAGTTGCCTGTAGTGGGTGAATGCGTGTGTGATTGTTGAACTGAGGTCCTACCAAAGTTGTAAACATGGCAATAAATCCAAAGGTCACCCTTGGCCTCCTTGTTTCCTATTACAGAGGTTAAATGGATGGATCAATTATTATTTTCCACCCAAACTTTACACTGCTTATCTCGTACATGGCCGCAGGAGGCCTAAGGCCTATCCCAATGGACTCAGGCAAGAGGCGGGGTTCACCCTGGATGGGGTGCCAATTGCAGGGCACACAAACACACACACTCATACTCAATTTGGAAATGCTGGACTCAAATCCTGACCCTGCAGGTGCGAGACCACAGTGCTAACCCCTACATCACCATGCTATAATAATAATAATAATAATAATAATAATATTTCTTTTTCTTATTATTATTATAAAAGAGGGTTTAAAATTTGTGCCTGCAATGATAGCGCACTTTGTGCTACCCTATGTTAGTGACTCTTATTTGCTTTGAAAAACTAAAAAAAGGGTGAAACCCAAAACATGCCCTCTATTTACTGAGAAAAAAATAACCCAAAGAATTCACAACAGTCACAACAATCATCCTACTCATTACAAAACAATATACCCAAGATACCAATTACTCTCTCCTCCTTGTCACTAAGCCACATAGTATTATGCTAGGCACATTAGGCATTTTACACTGTGAAATATTTTAGTGTTGTTTAGACTAAGGGGCTGCACAGACATACTGTAGTATCTGTATTATATTTCTTCCTTGGCTGTAGATAAAACACCAGGTATACACTTGGACTGTGAGTTTAATGGCTGCTGGCAATGTTTTGCTCTCTCCAAACCATGTGGACAAGTTCATTAAGTCTCCTCCCTTTCCAGGACCTGACTTATCATAAACTGCTATTTCTGCCTGGGCAACAGCATGTCTTTATCCATCTTATGCACCTTCCAGCTAATTAACCTACTGGTGAGGAGTTTTTGTAGAATTATTACAAATGAGGGCCTCCCTCTGTTCTAATCTGGTCTCATCCAGAGCTGACGTTTGAATTCCATGTTATTCAATTATCTCAAAGAATTTCTAGTTATAACTGATTTAGAGAGAAAATTGTAAACTTTAAAAAACAAATTATTATTATTATTATTTTGCTCCAGTATATCAGAAATAGAAGTGTATGCAAAGAGTGGATCTGTAACTGGATCCTGACCAGTGTGTGTATATTTATTCTGTGATTAAAAAAAACAAACCAAAAAAAACATCCATAACCATGTATTGGTATATGGAATTATAACTGAGGAGACCGTGACATATAACTGAAAAATCTATACTAAGTAAATAATCAATTATTATTTTGTAAAATCCAAATATGATTGCTATGCCCCTGGAAACACTAGGTCTGATAAGTCCTTATTTTCTCTATGCCAAAGGTGTGTGAAGCATGTGAAACGATGTGCCCCGACATGCTGACCATGCGGCCACTGTACATGCTTTTCAAGGCAGTATTATGATTTGGGGCTGCCTCAGTTGGTCAGGTCTGGGTATCATATTTATGTATTTCTTTCTTTTCTGATGGCACGGCATATTCCAGGATTCAAACTGTGAAAGAGGGAACATGAGGAATCATTTTTACACATGCCTTGGCCACCACATTGTACGCTGTCATCAAGTTAAAGGAAGTCAAATGAAATATTAGAGTGTGCAACTTTTCTTTTTTTGGCCAGGTGGTAGGTGTTCATCTCTAATAATGTATCCATATTCTGTCTGCAGGTTTCACAATGAATGATGAATCCGGTCAAGTACTAAGGAATATAAATAGTTTGGGCTTATTATATTCTATCTTTGGGAAACTTGGGACCGAATGGAAATTCCTTGGAATATTTCTTCTGACAAATATAAATGATACAGAGAAACTACAATTTGTTTTAATCAAAAGTTTGGGGGTTTAAGCTCCACCAATACTAAGCTTCCTCTGTTGGGCATCCTCTCTGCTCAAGGGCTGCTGCATCATGCATAAACTCTTCACTCTGATACCAATTTCCTAACAAGCTGGGATACGCAAAAAGAATGATACTGTACTGTAATGTATATATGATAAATAAAGGTTACTTATTCTATGTCCTCGTCCATGAAGGTATAAACAAATAAATAAACAAACAACAAATATTTGAAGTTTTTTAGCTCAGTCTCATGATAGTGCTCTTATAGAATCTTTTTACTGCGTCATAATATTGTCCAAAGACAGGAAGATATTGGAATTACAATATGACTTATTATTAACCTCTCTATGAACACAATAACCAGAACTTCAGAAAAAAAGGAAAACAATAAATTTCATAAAAATCACTGGCTGTTGCAATGTTTTGTTTTAATTCTTGGGTTGTGAACGCACAGCATGATCAGTCCATAATAAAACAGTTGTTTGGTTTAGATGTAAGACATCATGTCCCTCTTTTTAGTATCCTCAGCCCAGGCTTTCATCACGGCACTGATCTCATAATATGAATTTCAGTTTCACAACAGACGTGTTTCTAAACACTGGGCCACCTAGACCTGCTTTACTGCCTAATATATGTGTACAGTATATGGCTTTAATCTGAGGTGCTGTTAATCAGTGATTTTTGAGGTTGGTAAGTCTAAATGAACTTCTTCCCTGCAGCAAAGATAAGTTTTAGACTTCTAAAAACTTAGGTCTTCATGAGAGCCAGTTTCATCATAGTGCTTGCTGGGTTTTGGAAATAAACTTGACAATGCTGTTCTTGCAAGAACAATTTCAGAACAGCTGACTCTTTTTTTATTCAGTTTGATTTATGTAGCGCTTTTAACAATAGCCAGATTTACAGAACAATAAAAAATATGGAAATGAGTTTGAATAATGTGAAAAAGATTAGAAAATGTTGTAGACGTTAAGGGAACAGTCCTCTCTTGGCTCAGGTCTTATTTGACTACTTGTTTTCAATTTTTAGATGTTCAATGTGCAATAAAGTGAAGGTTTGTGTTCCACAAGGTTCGGTTTTAGGTCCACTGCTATTTTCTCTTTACATGCTTCCCCTGGTCAACATAATTTGTAAGCATAGAATTAGTTTCCAGTGTTATGCTGATGACTCACAGTTATATGGCTTAGCAAGGGAGATAGGAAACACCAGCTGAATAAAGTGGAAGAATGTCGAAAAGGCATTACACACTAGATGCAAATGAATTTCTTTCTGCTTAATTCTGACAAGACAGAAGTACTTGACTGTTGCTGTTGTTTCATATGACCTAATTCCATATGTGCTATTTCACAGCTTTGGCATCTCCGGCTTTGTTCTAGAATGTACAAAAATAAATCACAAAGCAAAAAAAAAAAAAAAAAATTATAATAAAATAAATGAATAAAATTAGAAGGTGTGTACAAACTTTTGACTTTTGACTGCTGTACGAGTTGTTGTGCTTGCTCAGTCCATGTTCTGACTGTGTACTAGAGTTTGCTCTGAGGATCTAGGCCTTCACCTGACACACGCTTTCTGACAGAATTGTGCTGAATGCCAAATGTGCTGTTCTGCATCCTATCCATATTGAAATCAAAGCAGCAGGCGTTCTGTCCTAGGAAGTTAATGATATGATTAAATGTTGCAAAATCAACGAGAAATGTTGATGTTACTGTGTTATGGTTGATGTGATACAGGTGATAAGGAGTGGAGAAAAAACAAGGAGAGAGAAAGCTTGGATTGGACAGCTAGGAACTCCACAGCTTGGGAATATTATCAGGGTGTAAGAATGACCTTACATCATGTTATTGTCAAGCTCTCTGACTCTGCACTTTCTGTGGACTAATAGATCAGAACATTAACAAGTGATCAAACTGAGGGAAAACAATAACCCTTAGGGGATCTTTACTAAGATGCCATTGTGGTTGGTTTGGCTAAACATTCTGGAACGAAAGGAAGAAAATCGTTGCGTAAGTGTCACATTTAATCATAGACACGATTTTCTTTGCTAAGCAACAACGAGAGTGAAGTTCATGTGACAGTAAAAGAAAAACTGCACTTGCTATATTAGATAACACAGATTTATCTCAAATTTATCATGAACTATTATATGTAGGCTTAAATCAATGTAAAATCTCTAAAATCTTCCAGGAGTAATTTGTAAACAATTTATGCGAGGCACTTAAATGTGCAATTTTTTCTTACATTTAACACATTCTAACTTATAACTAATAATAATTTATTAAAATCAATGAAGAACAGTTCCAAATTGTTAACACACTGGTTGTGTCACCTCCTGATCCTCAGGCTTTGTCATTAGTCATGTCAAAACAAACAAAATAATTCAAAGTTTTCATAACAATGACAAACTCTTACCCAGAGGAACATCATAGAGTGTAATCCAATGACATCTTTAAAAAAATGGTGGCCAGGAAAGGCAAAGCTTAAATAAACATATGGTTTGAAGAAACTGATGATTGCATTGGTACCATTTGACTTTTCCCAAACATATCTGGAATATTGAATCTTCAGTGTGTGTACGAACTCAGCTGGGGCTTCTTAGACTTAACATGTAATGCATAATCCCAAAAAGCAAAGACATGATCTAATCATTTCTGAGGACTGCTTACCTTAATGTGGAAAATTTGAATTCTGATATCAGGTTTTTATTTTAAGAATGTTAGCATTCCAGTTAAGAAGGATACCTAAATAATATGCATGAATTGTTTGCTAGCGTACTAGCGTGTGCCATGAAAACTGCTATAATTACAGTACAGTATGTCTTCATTCCTTTTGGCTTTTAAACATCACCATAATCCTGGGATTAGACTCTGAACTGGGTAGGAACAAAATTATCCCCATGATTGTGTTTGTTCAACTGATTTCGATTGCGTTGGTTTAACAACAATACTATATGTTTGGTCAGCAAATTACAGGTAAAAAGACAATCATTATGTCATATGATTATGGCACGATTCAGATGATAGACGTGTTTGTCTTTTAGCGTGAAAAAATGTTGACTGTAACCTAATAAATATGCTTTGGAACTTGACCTACAGTACTGTATGCTGCTGCTATAAAATTGAGTCAGGCAAAATCAGAATCATAGTATGTCAGCAACTCACAAAGCACTTTTATTAGGTTACCATGAACATTTGACAGAGAAACATCAGACAGAGCCTATCATCTGTGTATAATGTTATGTGATAATGGCTCGTTTCATATTTCTCTTAAATTAGATAATAAAACATTAAATTACATTAGAATAGATTAGTTCTGGAATCTGGAAAGTTTGGCAACAGAAATGTCAAAACTGTTAATAAAGAATTGATTTCTCTTTAAGAACAGAAGGTCAAGCTCATTTTGCCATTTGGCTCTGAGTATCTTATTTCTCAGTGTTATCCCAGACTTTACCACCAGTTCTCTTCTCCGATGTTGCGTCTTTAGGGACAGCTCTGAGTGGCAAGACAGATGTGCGCACAATAGCCGCTTCATTCAGTCTGTTGTTGAGGCGGGGACTTTTCTGGAAGGTCCAGTCGGTGTGAGATCATGTATACCACACAGGATGCTGATCATTTTTGTTTAATTGTCATATAGAGACGATACACACTTTGTCAAGATGAAGTAGTCAACCCATTCACTCAACTAAACAAGTTAAACAAATGCAGCTCGTAGTGTAAAAGATGATATCAGATCACGAGAAGCATGAGATTTGATAGTATGTTGCTTGCTGATAAGACAGAGCACAGGCGAAACCAACTTCTCTATGCAGGCTGAGTTGATTGTTCTGTGAATCTGCCTCCAGTCACTCTGCACTTATGAGCTCAGCTCTGCTGGCAAGTCTTACATCTCTGTGAACTTCAGCCAATCTGCATGGGCGCGCTTGTTAACCAGCTCCACCAACAAGAAACTGCATTTCTTTCTGTGTACCCCACTCCCTCTCTGTTTCCTCTTTCCGTTGTATTTTCTGGCATCCTATACCCAGGAGGACTTTCTCCTTATGCTCGTACTCTTTATTAGCTTCCGAATCAAGAACTACATGAGACTACACTTAACTAAATTGTACCATAACACAAGACTACATAAAACAAACAGTGATACAAACAGTGCAAGCCAGAAAATAAACAAACAAACAAAAAATAAATAAAAACAGAACACTGGGCACAGTAAAGGGCAGTTCTGTATAAACCATACTCCGATCAGACAAAATATTATGACCACTAACAAGTGAAGTAAACAACATTGATCAATAATTATATTCCAGTAAACTTGTAATGGGCACCTGAGGTTTATTTATGCCCACAAGGACCAAAGACCTGCTCATTTTGATCTTACAAAAAAGCCAATGCAGCTCAAATCACCAAAAAAAACTCAATGCTGAGCATAGCAGAAATGTACAGTACCAGAATACCCAGCTTGTTGCCCAAGGCCAAGGCCACCTACCTGGCATCCAAACTCCCCAGATCCCAATCCAATTAAGCACCCATGGGATGCACCTGATCCATGGAGGCTTCATCCCACAGCTCACAGGAAATTCTGGTGTCAGGTCCGGCAGCAAACCCCAAAAGGCCTTGTGGAGCCAACCCCTAAGAAGCAAGAGCTTTACCAGTGCACAAGGTGGTGGTTCAGAAGGTTAAGGCACTGAGTTACTGATCATAAGGTTGGCTGCTCAAGCCCTAGCGCCAACCGGTTGCCATTGTTGGGTTCTTTAGGAAGCCCTTTAACCCTAGCTTCTCCAGGGGTGCTGTATAATGTCTGACCTCAGCTATGCTAGGATCCCAAAACCAAGATGGTTTTAATGTTATGGCTGATCAGTGTATATAGTGTGAATTGAAATGCAAAAAATATTCATTTATTCTCTATACTGTTATCTTTTGGGCACAAGATGGGTACACCATGGACAAGGTGCCATTCCATGGATGACACACACTATGGGAAATTTGGGAACACCAGTTAGCCTAAACTTCATGTCATTGCAGTAAACTGCAGTCTAAACTGGAGTACCCAGAGGAAAGACAGAACAAACTCCACACACAGATCCAAGGTGGGAATCAAACCCTTCACCCTGGAGTTACAAGGCCACAATGCTAACCTCTACACTCCAATCCTGCCGGCAAAAAAAATACATTAAATTCTAATAATAATAATGCAGGTAGTAAATAGTTGTGTGTGTGCTTGCGAAAACGTATGCACGTGTGTGTTGTGGGTTGGTGTCAGTCTAGTTATTGAGGGGTCTGATGGCTTGTGGGAAGAATCTGTTATACTGTCCAACTGTGTGGGCCAGAAAAATTTGCTATCTTTTACCAGACACGGGAGGGTGAAAAGCTTGTGCGAGGGGTGCATGTGATCATTTATAATGCTTTGGCTCTCCAGATGGTGTTCCAGATGCATGTGGTGTAAATGTCTATGGTTGAGGGAAGAGAGACCTCAGTGTTCTTCTTAGCTGTCCTCACTATGTGCGACAGGGTCCTGCTATCTGAGGCTATGCGATTTTCAAACCAGGGTGCCCTCAATAGTGTCCCTGCAGAGTATGGTGAGTATGATAGTTGGGAGATAGGCTTTTCTCAGCCTTGCAGAAAGTAGAGATGTTGCAGAGCTTTTTTCGCTATGGGAACAACACAGGTTTTCCGCCTGACAAACACCAAGGAATTTGGTGCTCTTTATGATCTCCACTGAGGTGCTGTCAGTCTTTAGCAAAGAATGATCAATTCATGTTCTTCTAAAGTCAACAACCATTCCTTTTATTTTGTCCATATTTTGAGAAAAGTTGTTGATGCTGCACCAGTCCATTAGCTGTTGCAGCCATAAAACACACTAACCTACTTTGATTATGACTAAATTATACCTATATATGTAAGATAGTGACACAAAAGAAAAAAAACAACAACAATTGTTGGTGTCAAAGTGCGGCAAGGAAACGCTCTTCCAAAGCAACTCCATTCCAGTCCTCAACTATATGGCCCAGTTTTATAGAGCTGTCTTTAAGGAACGAATGAGGGCACCACTTTGTATTGGTTCTGTAGCATCACTGCCTCTACATTCATTGTTGTTGATGCATTTTTCAGTAATCTTCTGTTGGAATGGAAAAAGAGATTCAAATGGACAAAGGCAAAATTTTATGTGATGACCATAAACCAGGGCCAGGGGTAAACCTGGGGCCAGGGGTAGCTCAGTGGTTAAGGCATTTAACTACGGTTCGGAAGATCCCAGGTTCAAACCCCACAACCACCAGGTTGCCACTGATGGGCCCTTGAGCAAGGCCTTAACCCTCAACTGCTCAGATGTGTAATGATACTGGATGTGTAAAGTCGCTCTGGATAAGAGCATCTGCAAAATGTAAATGAGGTATAACAATTATTAGGAGCTAAACTGACACTAGATTTAATCAAGGGCTATTGGGACTTTAATGCTCCAATAAAAGGTGGCCTATTGCAATGTGTATAGCTTGTTCTAAATTACAGTGTTTGTTCATTCGGAAGCTTATTTAGATTTATTGTTAGTCCTATTTTTTGACTAACATGTACATTAGTTTAAGTAAAAATTTAGTGATTTCTTTTTTCAAGGATTTTTCTCGATTTTGTCCTTAATTTTGTTGTAATTCCCACCCACTCTCCCACATCAAAGCTACAAGTACCAAACAGGGTGGGCAAAGACTAGCAAGTGCTCCTCTCAGCCACATAAAGCCACCAACTGCATCTTTGCAAACTGTAAGCTCACGCACTCTTAGGGGCAGCATAATGCTCAAAGAAGGCCATGATTGGCTGTAGAGCCGTCAATTATGTGAGAGCGCTAAGTGCTTCCCATCCCTCCCCTCTGAGAGAGCTAGATCAATAAGCTCTCTCTAGGTACCACACAGAAAATATGATTGCCCCCCAAACATTCAGCTGGATGTACTATCAACATGACTATGTTAAACATTATTGGCTTAGAACGTCACCCGTCACTCATTGGCTTCGTGCATCATCATTCACTCATTGGCTTAGAGTGTAATCATCACTCATTGTCTTAGAGCGCCCTCAATCAGTCATTGTCTTAGAGCACCCTCAATCAGTCATTGTCTTAGAGCACCCTCAATCACTCACTGGCTTAGAGCGCCGCTATGACTCGTTGGCTTACAGCACTGTCATGACTCATTGGCTTAAAACGCCGCCAATTGCTGCTTGTTTTGTGAGTTCCGCGAGTTTTCAAAAAGAAGAGAGACAGACACTCCACAACTCAAGCACGTCATGTCACACTGTTTATGGTTGTTAATTCTAAATGTTGTAATATCCCCCTGATAGCATGTTTGTATTTAGTCCGATTATTTTCATGTGACTTATCAAGACTGAAGTTGAGAAACCATGTCAGAGATCATCAGAGACAGTGCAGTCCAGTGCATGTCAGTGTCAATGTTCCAACAGTTCAGGCCAGGAAATTAGTAAGCCTGGACCTGCACCACAGAACATAGCCTGCCAGAGAGGACCAGTGAGGGCTACATCAGCAGCCAGCTATCTGCAGCAAGAGCTAAAAGCCTCAACATGAGCATTTTTTTTGTTACCTTTACAGCCAGTTCACAAGATACCGCTTCATAGATAAACATATTAACCATGGTATTTTTTTATATGGATTTATGTGATAAAACTTTTCAGCATTTAATTTATTGTTAACATTGGTTAACTACGTATATAAGTTAACATGAATTCATAATTAACATAATACTACAGCATTCATTCATTTCAGTATATTCAGATGTGAATGTTTTAAGATTAGTCGATGCACTGTAAACTAACATGAACAAACATTTCATTTTAGTAATGTCAACAAAGATTCATAAATGCTGAAAAAACTATATTGCGCACTGTTTGTTTATGTTAGCTAATGCATTCCCTAATTTTAACAAATAAACCCTTATTGTAAAGCGTTACCATTTATGTTTAGATATAGCCAGTGATGAAAGCTTCCAAACCTCTAGGGGTGAAGAAGACTTGGATCTTATCAGGCTTTGCAGCAGAATTGATTCAGATTCCAAAGTTGACCGTGACAGAGAGCACCGCCCACATCTGGATCAGAATTTGCTGTTCTTGTTGGCCCTTAAGATATATTGACTGACGCCATCTACCAGTGTTTTAGACCATGTCACTATGAAAACTGTAAATGTTAAAATAATGGTGGCTGATCTTCACTCTTCACCATTGATATGTATAGATATGTATATGTATGAATATTTCTAGAGCGATGGATCCTGTGCAGCCCTTAGTGCAGCGTCAGAACTTGGCCAACTGTTTTGCATGCAGACATTTTTCACTCCCTTCTGCCCCTCACTCTGCCTTCACTTCAAGCTCTGGTTTTGCAAACTGGAAAAAAACACCATATAAAGATGATGGATTTGCAATGCATTCCAAATCAGAGCACCATGTAAATGCCATGTAAGCATGGTCTAAATACAAAAGGGGAGCTGAGAGCTACACTTCTTTGTTAAAATCATTGGATAAAGACTACCAAAAAAGAGAAAAGAAAATCAGAAATCAGTTTATATAAAAACTGTGGCAGATGTTCTCCTGCTTACTGCTACACAAGATATTCCCCAAAGAGGCCATCATGAATCGTGAAAAGAACTCTGAGAGTAAGGGGAACTTTCTGGCAAAACACAATCCAATAGTAAAGAAACTAATCAAGAACCACTTATAAACAACCATGTCTAATGAGCGACTGAGTGACCTGGGAGTGCTTAGTGTAGAGTCACGGAAAGCCAAGTCCCTGGATATGGATGAACAGTTGGGACTCTCACTCACTCACTCATCTTCTACACCACTTTATCCAGTATTCAGGGTCGCGGGCACCTGGAGCCTATCCCAGGAGGCTTAGGGCACAAGGCAGGGTACACCCTGGACAGGGTGCCAATCCATCACAGGGCACACACACATCCACACACTACGGGTAGTTTGGGAAAACCAATTATCCTAACCTGCATACCTTTGGACTGTGGGAGGAAACTGAAGTGCCCGAAGGAAACCCACCAAACACAGAACATGCAAACTCCATGCACACAGAGAAAAGAATTGAGCCTGGCCGGGGAATCAAACCCAGACCTTGGAGATGCAAGGTGACAGTGCTAACCGCTACACAGCACCGCATT
The DNA here is from genome assembly GCF_024256425.1 of Clarias gariepinus. Taxonomy (NCBI): domain Eukaryota; kingdom Metazoa; phylum Chordata; class Actinopteri; order Siluriformes; family Clariidae; genus Clarias; species Clarias gariepinus. The sequence continues at coordinate 15,058,438 of NC_071103.1, read as the reverse complement.
AAAAATTGGGACGTTTTTTTTTTTAATTGCATAAAAAGAAAACTAAGAGACTTTTTAAATCACACAAGCCAATATTTTATTCACAATAGAACACAGACAACATAAGAAATGTTTAAACAGAAATTTTACACTTTTATCCATGAAATGAGCTCATTTAAAATTCGATGTCTGCTAAAGATCTTAAAAAAGTTGGCACAGGGCAACAAATGGCTGGAAAAGAAAAGAAATTGAAAAGATTTATCTGGGAGAACATCTAGCATCAGGTCTGAAACATGATTACCTATAAAGGGATGTCTTATAGAGGGAGAGTCTCTCAGAAGTAAACATGGGCAGAGGCTCTCCAATCTGTGAAAGAGTGTGTAAAAAGATTGTGTTGTCTTTAAAAACAATGTCCCTTAACGTCAAATTGCAAAGGCTTTGCAAATTTTAACCATTGTGCTGAACCACATCAAAAGATTCAGAGAAACTGGAAACTTTCTCTGCGTAAGAGATATTTGGAGACGTTGGATGCCCGAGGGCTTTGGGCGCTCAGATAAGACTGCATCACTCTTCGGTATGATTGTGTCATTAACATTACTATATGGGCCTAGGAATACTTCCAGATTCATACATAATCCGCTGTGCCATCTGCAGATGCCAACTAAAGCTCTATCATAAGAAAAAGAAGCCATATGTAAATATGCTCCAGGAGCCCCGACGTGTCCTGTGGGTCAATCATCCTGTGGGGACTGATTTAAAGTGTTCTATGGTCAGACGAGTCTAAATTTGACATTCTTGTTGGAAATCACGGAGGGAGACTTTCCAGCGTGTTATCAGCATTTAGTTCAAAATCCAGCATCTCTGCTGGTCTATTGGTTGCATAAGTGGATACAGTATGATCAGCTTGGAAGGCACTATAAATGCTGAAAGCTATATACTGTAAAGGTTTATACAATGTCTATTTCAGGAAACGCCTTGTGTACTTCAGCAGGACAATGCAAACCCACATAATGCAGCTATTACAACAGCATGGCTTCGAGTCTGGGTGCTGAATTGGCCTGTCTGCAGTCCTGATCTTTAACCTATAGAGAACATTTGGTACATCCTTAAATAAAAAAAATACGTCAAAGACGACCACAAACTCTTCAGCAGCTGGAATCATATCAGGCATGAATAACCAAAAAAAACCCCCAAAACTCCAGAAACTCATAACCTTAATGCCCAAACGTCTTCAAACTGTTCTGAAAAGAACAGGATATGCTACACTATGGTAAACATTGGGGACCTTTTTGCGACCTGTAGCAAGCATCAAATTTGAAATGAGCTCATTTTGTCCATAACATTAGGTTTTTTATGTAACATTGCTCAATTTAAACATTTATGTTCTCTATGTTCTATTATGAATAAAATATTGGCTTATCTGATTTTAAAGTCTTTTAGTTTTTATTTTATTAAAAAAATAAAAATTTTATTTTATTAAAAAAATGTCCCACTTTTCCGGAATTCGAGTTGTATTTGGTAACAATCACAAAAAACGCAGAATACAGCTGTTCCAATACACATGTGTCCATATGTGTGATGGTGAGCTAAACCACATTGCAAACAACTCTCTCTCTCTCTCTCTCTCTCTCTCAAACTCCCATGCACTCACACACAATATATATACAGTATGTGTATAAAGTCGATACTTGTGATTAAAATAAGGCACATTAAAAATTATTACCATCTGTTTGATGTTTTTTTCTTTTTAGTACTGTATAACAGAATTGTATTGCACAATTCATGCAAAATACCAAATGATTTTTAGGCTCCTGTGCAGCATCACATTTAACTTAATACCACCCATATCAGGGCATTGCTCAAGAATTTGGAAATTATGCTTAATGTTTTCAAAGCCATTATGTATTTCTAATTAAATCTGATTTCCCATGAACTGACCACCCGACACACACACACCCTCGACTGATTTTCAGTCCCTCCCCATGCCCCCATTTACAAACTCCCAGAATCACCCCTGCCAGGCTGCGGGAGGCTACTGCAATACCCAGGATTCAAACTCTGGATGATAGGGTTCAGTTTTTTAATTTATATATTTAATATTTTTAAGTTTTAGTCTATTTTTAGTTGACAAAAGCTAAAAACGTTTTAGTCTCATTTTAGTCATGCATACTATTTTTCATAAACTCACTTACTGATCATCTATATTATACTGCTTATCCTGTGTACAGGGTCACACAAGGCATGGAGCCTATCCCAGGAGACTTAGGGCATGAGGCGGGGTACACCCTGGGTGGAGTGCCAATCCATCGCAGGGCACACACACATACACACACTCACCAACGGCAATTTGGGAAGGCCAGTTAGCCTAATCTGCATGTCTTTGCATTGTGGGAGGAAACCAGGGTACCCGGGGGAAACACACTGAAGCACAGGAAGAACATGCAAACTCATGCACACAGACATGGAGGTGAGAATCTGGTGCTAACCACTAAGATAATATTTTATTTATAATTAATAAAATTCATAATTCATAATACCAACATTTATGTTTGGCCCTATTTTTTATTTAAATATTTCACTTTCAAGAGACGATTTCACTAAAATGACTTGTGATTTGTTCATAATGAGTACAATTGCAAATGGGGTCATAAGAACAACAAGAAAAAAAGAGGCTGCAGTGCTGTCAGAGCATGGGAAATTGGGGGACTTACATATTTCAGATAACAGACCCATACAGTTCCCTCTCCGTTTTAAATGGCTATAAATCACAGATGAATGCTGGATACATGATACTAATACTTTAATCATTACTGCTTGAGTTAAAGTGGCTTCACACAGCTGACAATAATTTGTGCCATTAGCTTCGTTCCCTCAGTAATTGCAGTCCGCAAAGCAGTAATATTTATGATGCTATAAAGGTTGTAAGAATTGCATTCACATTTAGTAGTTAATTCAAATTGTGCCCACTCTAGTGAGGTAAACGAGAACACAGTATAACATAAAATTAATGTAATCTGTTCAAGAGGGGCTAACATATCAGTGAGCACAAAACCTAATGGTAATAATCTAATGTTTTGTGACTTTTGGTTTACTTGGTTTTCTTGCCTTGTGGACAAAATACTTGACTTGCAGAGCAAATATGCCATTGCTTATGTACACAATATAACCAACCCAAAATGTGGCTGCAGAGTTCTCCAAGACATAAAGGCCAATTGAACTCTGTGGTGGTAGGAGCATGGTCAACGTGCCACTCTATAAAGGGAGTAAGAGTTACGTGACTGGGAAGGAACACACATCTGCAGAGCATGTGTCTAGGTGGTGGAAAAGGCTTTTCTGAAAAAGGTGGTGCTGCAGTGAATTGGATGCATCTTGGTGCAACAGTGCGCTTCATTCTGCACACTGGCCTACCCTGCACTGGTCTTCCTCATGCTGGACTTTCCTGAGCTGGCCTTTCCCCATGCTGGATTTCCCTGCACTGGCCTTTCGAGAGTCTTTGTTACCTTTTGCACTGCAGCTTTAAGTTGGCTCATACAGAACAAGTGGTTGATTTTGTTGTCTGCCAAATCACCTTCAGCATATCCAGAAACCAGGAGAAACCCTGTTCCCGACCCCACGCCGCCTCTCTCACTTTACCTATGCTTTATTTTACCTCCCTAAACCCACCCCTGCAGCATCTCTTCCTAAATCCTTGTCTTACCCATCTTTTTCTTTTACCATGTGTGTCTCTCCTTCTCTGCAAGTGTGTGAACCTGGGCTATGGTTTTCATTTTGCCCTACAATCCTGTGCAAAAAACAACCATGTTTTTGCTCTTATATGCAACCAGAGACTAGAGGAGGAACATCTGACTTCTGATTGGATTCTTTCTTGGTTTCATATCTTCATTTCTGTGTGCATTTGAGAAACCATGACAGTTTCTTCTGTTGCTGCATTAAACAGATTGTATATTGTTCATAGAATAGTCATCGCATGTGTGAGTTTTTAGCGTTATTACTTCTGTTCAAAATTTAAAAACATAGCTTAAACTATAGAAGATATTAGGATTGAGCAGCACTTCAAATCTGCTGACCCCTGATTTAGGCCATCACTTGAAATCACTCAGAGGAGCACCTCCAACCAGCTCTTCATCACTTCTGAACAAGCTCACCCTGGCCCTGGCGGCATCCCTGGCCAAGTATTCATATGCATGAAGCAGCTGGCTGAGGTCTTCACAGGCATCTTTTTAATCTGTCTTTGGCAAAGTCTTTTGTCCCAACCTGCTATCATTGTGCCAGGGCCAAATCACTCCGCTGCAACAGAACTGTGACTTTTGTTCCATTGCACTACCCCTTCTTCACATCTTTACCCACCTCTATCCCTGTCTACCACCCAGTGCAGGTCCATACCAGTTTGCTCTCTCTCCCGATTAGGTCCACAGATAACGCCATTTCCACAGTGCTTCATTCTGTCCTGACTCAGCTGGACAACACTGACAACAACTCCTCCAGTCTGAACCCTTAGAGTTCCTCAGGAATAGTTGACTGCGACCTGCCCACGCCCCCAACATCATTATCAAGTTTGCAGATGATACCACGATGAAGGTCTGATAAGAAGTGCCAATGAGACCGGTTACAGGGAGGATCAAGCACCTAGTACAGTAGCATGGTGTGAGGATGGCAACCTGGAACTTAACACCAAGAAGACAAAGGAGGTCATTGTGGATTTTATACAAGCTGGCAATCACATACAAGCTGGCAATATACATGCTCCCGTTCACATAACCAGAGATGTTGTCGGGCATGTACCTACCTTTAAGTTCCTTAGAGTCCACATCTCTGAGTTGTGTCACCTGGTCTCTGAACCTTGATTTCTAATTAGATAGGCACAACAGCGCCTGTACTTTCTAAGAAGACTTAAAACCTGTGTTCAAGAATATTGTGGAACTGCTGTGCCATTAAGAGCATCCTCACAAACTGCATTTCAGTGTGGTTGCTTTGGACCGTAAATCTCTTCAGAGGGGTTTGAAAACCACCCAAAAAAATCATTGATCATTATCAAAGATAGCTCTTTTAATGCCCCAATTATGGACTATTCAATCTTTCATCGGGGCAGGCGCTACAGGTGCCTCAATTTGTCCTTTTCCTGTGTCTGTTACTGCACTGAACAGCTGATCATAGATTGTTAACAGCCTATAATGCACTGTTTCATCTTCTTTGCACCATTTATAAATTATGTTTATCATTACACTACTGTACAGTATAGTCCACTTACATTTATTATTCTGTATATGATGTATCACACTGAACTTATATATCCATATGTGTATTATATTATTGAGCAGTATCTTATATCGCTATCCTCTAGACATGTCTATCCACTGCCTACAGTATAACTATGTTTGCAGAGTTATACTGTATATACACACACACACACACACACACACACACACACACAGAATCAGCCAAAAGCGAAGGGAAAGAAAAAACTTGTATAATTTTATTATACAGTACATTATATATATATATACTCAGCAAAAAAAGAAACGTCCTCTCACTTTTAAGTAAACTTAATGTGTAAATATTTGTATATTTGTACTGCAGTGCATCTCCTCCTCATGGACTGCCTATTGCGGACAGTCTGAGCACTGATGGAGGGATTGTGTGTTCCTGGTGTGACTCTGGCAGTTGTTGTGGCCATCCTGTACCTGTCACGCAGGTGTGATATTCGGATGTACCGATCCTGTGCAGGTGTTGTTACACGTGGTCTTCCACTGCGAGGATGATCAGCTGTCCTTCCTGTCTCCCTGGAGCGCTGTCTTAAGCGTCTCACAGTGCGGACATGGCAATTTATCGTCCTAGCCACATCAGCAGTCCTCATGCCTTCCTGCAGCATGCCTAATGCACGTTCACGCAGATGAGCAGGGACCCTGGGCATCTTTCTTTGGGTGTTTTTCACAGTCGGTAGACAAGTCTCTTTAGTGTCCTGCCTTTTTAGAACTGTGACCTTAAATGCCTACTTTCTGTAAGCTGTTAAGGTCTTAACGACCATTCCACAGGTGCATGTTAATTAATTGATTATGGTAAAAAGGGTCTTTCTTTTTGCTGAGTATATATATATACAGTGAGGTCAATAAGTATTTGATCACCCTGTGATTTTGCAAGTTCTTTTGCAAATCATGGAGGGGTCTACAATTTTCAGCAAAGGTGCATTTCCGCTGTGAAAGACAGAATCTAAAAAGAAAAATCTGAAAATCACATTGTATGATTTTTTAACAATTTATATGTGAATTACTGTGTCAAATAAGTATTTGATCACTTGCTTATTAGCCAGATTTCTGACCCTCAAAGACCAGCTATTTTGCTTTTAAATAGTCCAGCTACACTCTGCTCATGATTCTAAATTACAACGCAGGAAAACTGCATTAAGTGTATTGTACCACTATTTGCAGTATAAAAGGTCCAGCAAGCATGCACAATGAGTTACCCATTTGAATTATTGGATGAGCATAGGCTTACGAAAAGGGACTTTCTATAAGAAAAAACTAAATTCAATACATTCTTGAACCAAAGGCAAAACTCTATGTTGTAGGGAGTGTAACACAGGACAAAGTCAACAAAGAATAGGCCATCCGTGACAAATTTCTCATCTCTCAATGCTTAAAACCTTGGAGAGAGATGGTTCCCTGGTTACAATGGTTTGTGAGATGTTCATGAGATGCTGGAGCCAAGGTGTTGTACAAAAAAAAAATCAATTTATGTATGTGAGCTTTTACTCCAAGACCAAAAATAAGATAAGACATTTGATGTTCCCCTATCATCGGTCTCAGTTTATGGTAAGGGTCTTTGGTCAAATTAAGGGAATAAATGTCAAGTTTATGAAATGCACACCTGCAAAGAAGGTGTCAAATGGTATCTGTGTGGTGCAATGACCTATAAAAAGCAAAAAAAGTTTAGAACAGATTTTAAATAGGGAAAGGATCAGAACTCAGAATCAAGTAACTGTCAAGAAGTTTATTGCATGAGCATAAGGTGCAGCAAGAAGTAGCATGAGCACTGGTTAAAATAAAGAGAACTCAACAACACAACAGTCCTCCTGTAATCATCCAACATCTCCCCAAATCTGAAAGTTTCACAGACACACATTACAGCCCAAAAAAAAGTGTAGTTGCTCAGGTTGAGTTATGGTCTAAGGAATATCATTTGGGGTATTGGCAGATATGGGCAGCAGCAATTAAGTACTTTTGGATTGACTGGCTATTTTTGTTGGTTTATACAAAATCATTCAAAAGTCACCACCCCATTGCTTAAACTGTTTTTTCTTGACAGGTAAAATTGATTTTGTGTGAGACCTACTGTCTTGTGTAAATACCTACCTACCTGCTCTCTGTCTTTTGTTCTGCAGACTGAATCATCAAACATAGATTTGGGTGCTTTTTTATCCCAGGTATTGGAGAGGGAGGAGCACTCAACTACCAGCCTAGCTCCAAGGCTTTTATTGAATGAATTGAATGAATCCTGGATTATTATTGACATTTGACACTATAACTATTTAAATTTGGGGATGTCCCCACAGTTATTTGTGGCATTGTTCCAGGCTACTGCTCAGCTTGCGTCAGGCAGAGACCTGTTTGGCATCATGGTTATTGTTTTTAAAGTTTATGGGAAGTACACTTAAAATTTATCACATGAGATAAAAAGCAAATTCTCACACAAATACACCAAAGGGTTTTAAACAACATATTACTACAGTGGAACCCTGGATTACAAGCATAATTCGTTCCGGAAGCAGCCTCGTATTCCAAAACACTAAATCAAAGCAAATTTTCCCATAAGAAATAATGGAAACTCAAATTAATTGTTCCACTATCCCAAAAACATAAATGCATAAAATAATTGATACAAAATATAAAGTAAAAATAAAACAAATTAACCTGCACTTTACCTTTAAAAAAAGGAAAAAAAAAAAATCCAGACAAATAAGTGTTTCCGCTTATGCGTGCAGGCGCTGTGTGCGTGTAATGTAAGTGAAGTAAGAGAAGGAATTAGATCAGCCTCACCCTTCTCATCTTACACAGTAAACCTTTCTCCTCTCTTATTTGAATTTTACACAAACAAACAAACAAACACACACACACACACACATTAACGGAAAGACTGTTTTTTTTTTCGGAAAAATAAGCAAGGAACATTGCTAATGTACACGCATGCTGTACACACGTGCTTACAAACACAAAATGTTTTACACACACGTGGTCACAGTGTAATAGTAAACAGTACATGCGTGCTCTGATGTTGATTATACCAGTAAAAGACACGCACTAAGACCCAGCAGGGGAGACGATTACCCACAACTCTGCAGTGCAAGAGAGAGAAAAAAACGTTGGCTCATTTGTGATCACGTGACGCTCGCCATCTAAAACAAGAAGCGCATTGCTGTACATGATACTTGGTACTTATAAGTCAAGACTTGCTCGTTTTTCAAGTCAAAATGTATTAAAAATCTTTGCTCGTCTTGGGGAACACTCGCAAACCGCGTTACTTGCAATCTGAGGTTCCACTGGGCATTGGTTCTCCTGTAATTTCTATCAGAAGGCTGTCCAAGATCCAAGACCAAAATTAATATAAGACATTTGCTACAGTATCATCGGTCTCAGTTTATGGTGGGGGTCTTTAGTCAAATGAAGGAAATAAAAGTCAAGTTTGAGAAATGCACACCTGCAAAGAAAGTCTCTAAATGGTATATGTGTTGTGCAGTGACCTGGAAAAGCAAAAAAAAGTTTAGAACACATTAAAGATCAGAACTCAGAATCAAGTAACTGTGCATCTTGGGGTTGGAAGGCGAGTGGAACACAACAAAAAGTTTATTGCATGAGCATGAGGTGCAGCAAGAACCTGTCAAAGTAGCATGAGTACTGGTTAAAATAAGAAGAACTCACAACAGTCCTCCTGTAATCATTCATCATCTCCCCAAATCTGAAAGTTTCACAGACACACATTACAGCCAAAAAAATGTGTGCAGTTGCTCAGGTTGAGTTATGGTCTAAGGAATATCATTTGGGGTATTGGCAGATATGGGCAGCAGCAATTAAGTACTTTTGGGCTGACTGGCTATTTTTGTTGGTTCGTACCAAATCGTTCAAATGTCACCACCCCATTGATTGAACTGTTTTTCCTTGACAGGTAAATTGATTTTGTGTGAGACTTACTGTCTTGTGTAAATACCTACCTACCTGCTCTCTGTCTTTTGTTCTGCAGACTGAATCATCAAACATAGATTTGTGTGCTTTTTTATCCCAGGTATTGGAGAGGGAGGAGCACTCAACTACCAGCCTAGCTCCAAGGCTTTTAGTGAATGAATCCTGGATAATCATTGACATTTGACACTATAACTATTTAAATTCGGAGGTGTCCCCACAGTTATTTGGTGGCTTCGTTCCAGGCTCAGCATGCGTCAGGCAGAGACCTGTTTGGTATGCTAGTTATTAATTTTAAAGTTTATGGGAATTACACTTAAAATGGATCACATGAGATAAAAAAGTCTGCATCCACATTCTCACACACATACACCAAAGTGTGTTTAACAACATATTATTATATTGCATGAATGCTATTTGTCATGTACATTTGTACATACAGTCTAACAGCAAAAAAGTGTCTCATAAGCAAAGAGTGACTTATACAATGCTGTATGTGTGGTGTGGAGTGGTAGTGAGCCATACTGGGTTAAATGTTTAACCAGCCCAGTTAAGCGTGGGGAGACCACAGAGTGTTGAGTAATCTGGGGTCTGGGGGTGTTCTCCTGTAATTTCTATCTGGACGGTTGGACAGATGGCAGATGGTCTTGAGTGTCGAGGAGATTCCCTGTCATTTCCACACCAAGGAACATGGAGCTGTGACCCTCTCCACAGTTGTTCAGTTGATGTGCAGTGTTGATTGGTCTATCTAAGTTACTGTCAGTTAAAATTACTCTGTACACTGATTCATTATAGTTGTTGAGGAGGCCCTAAATGTCATGTCATCTGCAGTGGACTGAGCATGCAGTACTGAGGAGCGCAGGTGTTTGGGAACAGGTAGTGCTGGGGGTAGTGTTGCTGAACTTGGGTCTGTCAGGTAAAAAGTCTAGGATCAAATTGCAGAGAGAGATGATCAAACACAATATGCTCGGTTTGCTTATCAGGTGTTGTGGGGTGATTGTAATATTCCACCTCATTCATGTTTATTACCATGCCAGGTAATAATTACGTGCCAGGTAAAATTGGTTTTGTGTGGAGGCCTACAGTCTCATTTACCTGCAGAATCCCTGCCTTTTGTTCTGCAGACTGAGTCATCAGACATAGATTTGGGTGCTTTTGTGTCCCAGGTGGAGGGGAAGGAGCACTCAATTCAGCTCCAACCTACCGTAGCTCCAATATTTTTGAAGCATGAAGGTTGGATAATTCATTGATAAATGGCACTTTGTCAACTATTTAAACTTGGGGATGTCCCCACAGACGTTGGTGGCTTTATTCCAGCCTACTCCTCAGATTATGTCAGACAGAGACACGTTTTTTAAGTTAGTTTCTGTTTTTATAGTTCATGGGAAGTACACATAAAAAATGATCACATGAGATAAAAAAAATCCTGCATCCACACATGCAAACATACAGTTTACACCTTAAAGGTTCTTAACAAGCCATTATTATATTATATTGCAGCCGTGTTATTTATGTCATGTTACAGTTTAAGTGTTTCATAAGCAGAAAGTGTCTTATACAATACTGCATGTGCAGTGTGCGGTGGTATTGAGCCATACTGGGTTAGATGTTTGACTAGCCCAGTTAAGCGTAGGGAGACCACAGGGTGTTGAGTAATCTGAGTCTGGTGGTGTTGGCATCGGTTCTCCTGTAATTTCTATCAGATGGCTGAAAAGTCCATGTTATGGGTAAAAAGTTTTTTTTTCTACAATTGCTGGTGGCGTTGCAGCTGCAGCAGTCGTTCTTCTTGTCTATGCAGAATGTGTATAGGGTCTAAATATTCCCTGTCATATGCACATCAAGGAACCTGGAGCTCTAATTCTCTCCACAGTTGCTCTGCTAATTTGTAGTTGATGTGTTCTGTTGATGTTCTCAAACCACATAAAAGCTAGAGTTCTGTCATTTGTCCCTTTGTGTAATTTGCCAGGGAAGTGACCAAGGAAGTAATCCACCTTATTCGTGTTTCCCACCATGGCTTTTTTATGAGCTGTTATGGAAATGACCAGTTGTGGAGCAAACCAGGGCTTAAATAAATGAATCCTCACATGTTGGCACTTGCCACAACTCTTAATGTGTTGTGTGAATCTCTAGGCAGGACTACACCAGGACTGAGTTCCATCCTTCACCCCATACCCCCATCACCATATTTTTACTCATGACTATTGACACATTTTTTTTTTCCATTAGAGATAGATGGCTTATCTCATTTATACCAGCCGGTGTCATTTATCATTTTATTAGAGGATTCCACTAACTGATTATGCACATCCATTAAATACATGAAATATCGATAAAGTCCATGGACTACAGTGCTGATGCTTTTAAAAGAAGAGTATAAATCAGCTTTATAAGAGTGTAAACACCCAGTGAACATCTAAACCTTGTCTCATGTCCCTTTTTGCTGGAGTAAAGCAAAAATTACTCCACTGTCCGTGATGTCATGTGATAAAGATGGTATTGCGCTAGGCCCATCTACTCTGTTAATGACCATTCCCATGAGCTAATTTTGTATCTGTCCATATATGGGTCTCTCTAGGAAGTGGGTGATATAAAAAGGCAAAGTGAGACTAGATGTAGTTTTAACCTTTGGTGATGAATGTGGCTGGACATAAGAGAACAACAAATGGGGCTTGTGTATTAGTGCTGATATTAAGGGCCCACACACTAAGCTTTGATAAGGAAACTGGATAACCTGAGAGTGAAACTACTCAGGTGTCTTTCAAATAAAAGGAAGATAAACAGCATTAGAACCCTAATGCTGGAAACGATTTCTGTGGATTTTTAACCAACTTCTCCCTCCCACTCAAATGTTTATACTGTATCCACTTGCAGCAAAACGCTTCTTACAATAGCCAACTCAGGGAAATGTGAATCAGATGGTATAAGAAAGCCTATAATTGTCTTAGCCTACCTTGCTCTAGTCTATGTTCAAGTTCCATAAGATTATTAAGCTATCTTGCTGTCATGAGTGTGAATCAGCTGCATAGTATTCCCAGAAAATGCACACTCAGAACTGAGTCAATGTTTGTGGAAGGGGGTGGGAGCTGAAATCACTGGTGTGGAACAATTTTGGCCCACGCTGTGGAATCGGAACAGCGATTCGAGTGGACGAGAACTAAAAGCACCATCTGAAGGGATGCTAGGGTTGAACTAGTGTTTGAAAATATACAGAACATTAAGAACAAGGATTTATTCGAAAGGCATAATTATTTACTGAAACCTCCAGAGTCAGCGTTAAATATGCTGAGGGTCAAGTCCAGTAATAGCATCTACTGTATATGTGATAGTCCAAAGAACACAGAATGCCAACAATGGTTTTTTCTAAAGTTTTTATTTTAGACCAAAAGCTAATTTATTATGTATCTTACAGTATTCTGTCCATGTCTATCATATTCTGTCTTTAACCTAAAATTGTCAACCGCTCAACATCTTAGTTCTTTTTGCCTTTAATATCATGATAATATTACCTTTCTACCTTTCTACCTTTTACAGTGGAATAATGATTTAAAAGGAGTTAAGTTTTTTTTTTTAAGAAAAAATTTGTGCAATAGCCAGTCAACATCCTTTAATTTACTGCAGTGTGTTTATTGTTATACACTGTATCCCTCCATGAGGGTCATCATCTTTAGCTTGGGTATGGTTTTCCGTCCACATGCATACACTTTGTGAGAGTGTGTTATCCAGGCCAGATGTCTTTTATAAAGATAACGCTTATGATCATGTAGTTCATCTTTTTAGAGCACAAATAACGTTGACCACTTGAAACAGTAAATGACACATGAAACCAGTCTTTGCAATGACAGAAATGTTGCAAAGCGGCTGTTTATTTTGCTGCTGTAAACATCTTTAAGATTACATTACTTAAAGCAAAAAAAGTTTCAAATGGCTTTTTTTGGAAAACTCTATGAAGAAACCTTAAGCTTTAGCGCAAATATAAATTAGAATATAAATAGATGTATTCTTGTTTGAACCTGATATTGTTCAGTAAATTACATATTTTTACCAATCATCGGGTTTGTACAGATTACTGGTCACAGGTTCTGAACAACATGCGCTTCATATTTTACTAAAACAAACTTTGAGTTGAGCAATGTAATAAATTCATTTAATAAAGTTTATTCCCCACATGTCCAGATCCTAACTTACACTTATGAACACTGCTTTGTATGTTATCACTAACTCTATGTTGGTTTCCTCCAGGTACAGCAATGTTTGTATGTGTGTGGTGGGTGTGTCTCTAAAACCCTGTGATACACTGATGTCCTGTCTAGGGTGTAATTCTGCCTTGTGTCCAGTGTTTCCAGTATGGGCTCTGACCAGGTTAAAGTGGTTATAAAAGAATTTATACTGGACGTGAAATTAAACTGTAAATTTAAGAATGAGCCAACTCTTACTAAAATGATGTTCTTAAATTAAATATACTGTAACATGGTAACATTTTACAGGATCAATACATCAATTCGTTTTACTTATTTCTTATAATCAAATATTAAATGGTTAAAAAAGGTATTACTTTTTGGGGGTTATGAAGATGGTTTTGGTACTCCACTGTTGCGCAGCTGCCATAATTGGGTTTGTTCGTGCTTTTTTCACAACTCTCAGTGTTTCGAGCCTTGTTGTTTTTGGCAGTCACAAAATGATCTGTCAGTGTTGCGGAGGCGATCAGGTGGAGCACTCATTTTATTGCATACACGCCACCACCCTACAGTATGCATCATCAGAGCCCTGTCCCAACAGCTTCTATCTAGGCTTTTCAAAATAGCAGTGGATTTATGATTCATACATCAGGAAACAGATTTCCATTCATCCTGCTGAGCCATTGAGCTAAGCAGTGCTTTAGATTATGTTGATTGTAGGGTTGTAATCTTAAATGGGAAAATTGAAGACAAAAATGATTGCAACACGTAACATTTAATAGTAATGCCTTCAGTCTTCCATGGGAAAGTTTTTGATCATATAATATAATGCAAGTCATCAGGCTGTTTTCATTATGCACCAACTTACCAACACTGAACTGGAGTTTACAGTCGAAGTCAAAAGTCCATATTCACTTGGGTTGACATCATTAAAAAAGATTTTTTTCAAACTCTACCCTCTTTCATGTTAACAAACTACTTGATTGCTAAGTCATTTTTCTTTTTTTTTTTTTTGCATGACACTAGTAATTTGTTTTAACATCATGGAAAAATCAAATCAGCCAAAACCTCTGAAAACCACAAAACTGATTCATCTAAATGTCTGGAGATACACACACATCTGTACAAACAATACTACGCAGCCATTATATCACTCAGGAGGGAGATTATTAAAAAAAAGTACAAATCAATCCCCAAACAACAGCAAAGGAAAGTGTAAAGACACTGGAGGAAACAGGTACATACAGTAAGTATCTACGTCCACAGTAAAACGTGACCAATATCAAAGTAACCTGAAAGTCTGCTCAGCAAGGAAGAACCCACTGCTCCAAGACCAGCAAAAAAGCCAGACCATGGTTTACACCTGCACATGGGGAGAAAGATCTTTTTTTGTGAAAACGGTCTACTGAAACAAATTTGAACAGTTTGGCCATTTGTTTCTGGAGGAAAAAGGGAGCAGCTTGAAAGCCAAAGAGCATTATTTTAACCATCATCAGCCAGAAAAAAAGCTTGGCCTTTGAAATGGACAATGATCCCAAGGAGATTTGAAAAAAAGCAAGCAGAACAGAAAAAGGGTGTGCGAGCAAGGAGGCCTACCGTCAAACTGCACTTAGTTCCACCAACTTTATCAGGAGGAATAGGATGAAATTCCAACAACTTATTGGAAGAAGTTTATCGAAGGGCAATATTACCAAATACTACCAATTGTATGTGAACTTGGTGGCACTGTGACTTAGTGATTTGCACATCCAGGATCTGGGTTCGATTCCCAACTTGGGTCTGTATGCATGGAGTTTGCATGTTCTTCTTGTGCTTGGTGGGTTTCCTCCCACAGTCCAAAGATGTGCAGATTAAGCTAATTGGCATTCCCGAGTTGCCCTTTTGTGTGTGCCATGCAAAGGATTGGCACCCTGTCCTGGGTGTACCCTGCCTCGTGCCCTAAGTCTCCTGGGATACGCTCCAGGCCCCCCCGCGACCCTGTATACAGGATAAAATGGTACTGTATAGACAATGAGTGTGCTGATTGTATGTGAACTCCTGACCCACTTGAAATTAAAAAAAGGAAATAAATGAAAGTTTTGTTATTATTATGATATTTTGAATTTTTAAATTAAAGTGATGCCAACTGGCCTAAGACAGCAAATGTTTACCAGGATTAAATGTCAGGAATTGCGAAAACAAACAAACTGAATTTCAGCGTTTTCAGCTGAGGTGTATGCGAACCTCTGTTTTAACTGTATATGTTAAGCCCTTTTTTTTGAATATTAGGCCAAAACAATGACATAATAATAAATGACTAAGCTGTAAAAATAAAAAGATATTAAGTAGAACTATCAACATGGCATTTTCTTTTCCTGAAATTCTCTTCACCTGAAGTTTTTGGCTTCGACCAGGAACAGAATAGTAGATGTAAACGAAGGTTGACTGAATCTTACTGAACCAAGCAAGCAAAAATAAACAGAATTTAAAAAGAGGTTAGGGTCAGGTAAGGAACAACCAATGTTAACTGGGCTAAGCTGAAATAGGAACAGGATAAAACCACAATGTGAAATGGAACAGCAGGAGTTGGTAACAACCTGAGTATGTGAATTGGGAGTTTCAGTCCATTGTAATCTTGTTTGTGGTCAGTGCTTTGCTCTGGGAAATTAAGACACTAATACCAGCATAAACCTTATAGCTTCATCACTAACATTATTTTATCATGACAAATATAACAAATTATATGGCAAATTATTAGTTATATGTCAAATCAATAATGTGGGTTCATATGGAACTATATATACAGTATTATAAATTAATAATTATTGGTATTGCATTTTGACCTCATGACCTTCTTTGCATGCTGAAATATGAATCTGCTAAACATCATGTCAAAATCATGCTCATAATTTCTTCAACACCTGCAGGAACAAAACAGCTTTTTACAATGAGAGATTCTGCTGGGATTCCTGGAAAAGAACATTTGTACATTTGTAGAATTGAAACACAGTTAATGACTTCTAGCCACTGAACTCTCCCCTGGGAAACATCAGGAAGGTTTGACCTCGGATAGAGGAGGCCTGCTGCTTGCACACAGAAAAAAAAAACACATAGAAAATGTTGAGATCTGGCTTTTGTTTTTTTTCTTTAATGACTGCAGGTCTGACTTTCTGCCTCTAAGGTAACAGTATTTATAGAAACATATTGCATCACTATACAACCACTGTATTGGGAAAGTAAAAATTCCCCATTGCATACATCACAGGGTTTTCCACTGGTCACCACCTCTGGACACAGATCAGATTCCTTACCTTGAGGTGTTGTATCGTTAAACAAAGTATTAAAACACAGGCTCATTACTGTACAAGTAAGGATAAGAATTAAGAGAAATCCAACTTTTATATGAATTACTATTTTTATGTGTCATGGTAGTGGACTGGCCTTGGATTACAGTAACCACCTGAATCATGTTGTTGGCACAGGTATTTAAGCCACAGATTGTAAAGTGCTCCTTACTTTTTATTAATATCATATTTTGCTGTTGTCTAGCCTCACAGATTATCTTACTGTATGAATGTTTTCCTGAATTTCTACAATCTATCTACAATTCCTGGCAATACACCTGCCTGGACTTCTGACATTATATAGCTTGGATGCTAAAACAGGTTTATTGAAGCAAATCAATAAGGAAAAGTCATATCAACAGAAAGAAATAGACAGTTCTAACTTGCTAAAGTGAACAGATCTTTAAAGTATGAACGCAGTAGTAAAGATTTGGTAATGTCACTGATGATGTGATCACTAGGAGCAATCCTTTGCATTGGACTGCGGCTTGAAATGTCAAATGATTTCAGTTCAGCGTCCACTCAAATTAATCAATGTAGACAAGAAAATCTCAAGAATTACAGCACACTATAGTTTATCCTCTGCAGGGACATTTTCATGATCAACTTTTGCGTGGGAAACAAGGTCACACTGGTGCACATGCATTTTTGATTTACAATATTTGCAATAATTTTTGTTTTCATCTGGTATAGACAGTCAAAAATCCCCTTTTCCCTCTTTTATATATATCGTACCCGCCCTTAGTAAGATTTTTCTAAAAGGTTGGAGTTAATGTGGATTAGTATGAAAGGATGCCTTTTGCATTCTCAGAAGGCATGAACTCAATCTAATAAAAATTACATGTTTGCAAATCTTACTAATATTCACTGGCTACATGTAACTATAGATTTTCTTTACTAATATTTAACAACAATTTTAGTAACTATAGTAACTGGCTGGGCAAAAAAAACCCTAATGCTATGGTAAATATGAGTTGTGAAAATAACAATTTACTTCAGATTAATTCCTTTGATAAATATTTATGCTGCCTGTCAAGCTGTGCTAGAATCCATCAGAAGCTTTACTTCACCAGAATGCATTGCAGCTTACAAACATGGCCACTACAGATTGCAATCCACACTCTCCACTTTACTTTCCTCCTGGTATAGTTGTTTGGTGATGTTTTGCCTGTTCCTTTATTTTTTTGCTACAAACTTTGGATGTCAAGTTTCCTAAAATCTGAACTGCATTTGCGTCTGATTCTGTCATATGATCCATGCATAAAACAAGCTAATTTAGAGACTTAAAGTTTTTAGGCAATGCAGCAGAATTGCTTTAAAACTAAAGTTTTGGTAGTTAAAGCAATTTTAGGTAAGCAACTTATTTTTCATGTAAAAAAATGTAGTGTTAAATGTCAGGGGTAGTTTAGTGGTTAAGGCATTGGACTATAGTTCGGAAGGTTCCAGGTTCAAATCCCACGACCACCACATTGTTCCAGTTGGTCCCTTAAGCCAGGCCCCTAACCCTTAACTGCTCAGATGTATAATGAAATAAATATGTAAGTTGCCCTGGATAAGGGCTTCTGCCAAATGCCTAGATGTAAATGTTAACATTTTAAAACTTATTTTAAAAATCACTGTATTACTTTAACTTGAGTAATTGTTTTGTGCATGAATACTTCTACATTTCGGTAAGTGAGATTCTGAAACATTAAATTTCAAGGGATTATGTAAAATGTGTTTTTACACAAAAAAAGAGTGTTTACAGAGATGGCTGACCCGAAACTTGACAGCACTTAACATTCATTAAAAATGTTATATATTGGATTGGAGAAAGCACTGAGGCTTATTTAATAAAAAGAAATACCCAGATTGAGACTGAAACTGTTGTGCAATAGGATTATTCCATTTGTTGGAAATAGACAAATCATTATAGCTAAGAATATTAGAATTTGACATATTCTTGGACATGTTATCAGTTAAACTTGGAAATGAAAAATGAGACCCACACAAGGATCTCCTGAGATAATCTCTGCAAAGCAAAACCCTTAGTAAGGGTGATCAGGAGGTAAAAAAAACACTTTAATGGTTTTCTTAACATATTGGGAATATTATTCATATTGTAAAATGTAGTATTTTCAGGAGACACTGGCTTCTGCAAAACATCATTTGTAAGCTTTTGTGCATGAACTGAGAACAAACTGTTTACAAAGTAGATGATACTCCCCACTAACTGCATAAAGATCATGGCAATCTGCAATACTGGCTCCTGACTTCTATAATTTGAATCCAGCTCACAAAAGTTCAACTCCTTAGTAGGTACTAGCTTTGATCTCTCAAGCTCAACATGGCACTCACAGTGCAAAACAATCATGTCAAAAATTGTTGCTGTGGATAAAAAGTTTTTTTTTTTAATTAGCGACATTATTCAGCTTCATAGGTTATCAGCTTGATGCCACCGGTAATGATGCTATTCTCATAATTAAAGAAGGCACGTGCTGTGAATTTCGGGCACCCTGTCCGGGACAGCAGGACAGGAGTAATTATTTGAATCAGGGCTTCACTTCTCTGCCCTTAGCTCTAATGGCATGAAGAGTCAGTGAGTATAATGAGGGTAAAGCAAGGACCAATTTACATCAATGTCAAATAACAGAGGGTATTCTTGCTCTAATGCCACTGATCAGAATGAATTTTCCACTGCAGAACAACCTTCACAGCCAGTGGTGCCATAATAATAAGTTGTTGATGGCACAAAATCACTGACGCTTTTAAACAGCAGGTTTGAAGCAGTTTAATTGATGTTTTGGATACAATGTTGATTACTGCAACATGTGACATGTTTTTACTCATGTTAGAAAGTTAATAAGTGCCTTTATAGTAATAAGCCATAAACACTTGCGGAGGTTGCAGAAAACCTTAAAGATAGTCACAAAGTTTCATGTAAAAAAAAAAAAAAAAGATTTGCTGTGTAAGAAAAGTAATAGAATGAAACATAATTAATTCTGCAGTACTATCATAGTAGAATCATTACTTCAAAGTACACATTGCACATTTTGGTTTTTGCTAAATGTTAAATTATAGCTAAATTATAGTAATATATACGTAGTTTTATTCTCGTAGCTTCCATGCAACAGACCTACATACACTTTTTCAGAAAGCACATTGCCTAAAATTCCTCATAACTGTCCAAAATTTAAAAATCATTTAAATGTGATGATGTACATGACCCTGCCTTATAGTTAAAAAAAAAAAAAACAGGAAAAGGAAACAGTCAAAGAGAAAATCACTATCTTAAGACCAGCTGTATTTATCTAAACTCTATACAGTTTATTGAGACAGAGTTTACTATAACTGCCATGGTAGGCAATTAGCAAATCCTGCATTTGAAGATGGTACGGAGAGACAGTTCATTTGCTGTTCTTGTAAAAATATCTCACATGATGAATGAAGAGACTGTTTATAGAGTTCTTCTAAAGACTTTCTTGAGCATGCCACTTTTGGATATATAAACTTGTGCCTGTTAGGAAAACTGCAAGAAATGAGAGAGCTTGCAAAACTGTTTACGAAATTAAAGTGTTGGTAATTGTGTTACAACAGCACCACCTTCAAAGCCGTTGCTTATGATGTTTGCAGCATGGGCGCCTTTGATCTAGTTTTTAAGATCTGTACTGTACCTAAATATGCAAAGCTATACTTTATTCATTTCACTACTTTATACGATATCTGTGTTAGGTTTTAGAGAATCATACATTTTCATGTAAAAACATCAGAATTACAATGTTCAAAGTACACAGGAATCTAGTTTAGTAGATCAGCCCAATAACATACAGTATAATGCAAATAAGCAAAAGGAATAAACATACATACCAAGAAAAGTGAAACACGGGAAGTTCACACAACTAAATAAACACACTAAGCACTTTATTAGGTGCTTATTAGTTACTTTATTATAACTGCTAGTTATGCAAATCTGTGGTTAGTTTTTAAAATTATGATTTCATTTATTAAGGGAAAAAAGCTGCCCTAACCTGCCTGGCCCTATGTGAAAAAGTAATTGCCCCTAAACTTAATAACTGGTTGTGCCACCCTTGGCGGCAAACAAAAGCAATAATGTGTTTGTGATAACTGCCAATAGTCTTTCACATTGCTGTAAAGGAGTTTTGGCTTACTCTTCTTTGTAGAATTGCTTTAATTACTTTTTCACATAGTGCCAGGTAGGATTTGAAAGCTTTTTCCCCTTAATAATTAAAATCATCATTTAAAAACTATATTTTGTATTTACTCAGGTTATCTTTGTGTGATATTACACAGATAATATCTCAGTCATTTAAGTGTGAGAAATATGCAAAAAAAAAAAAAAACAATCAGGAAGAATACCTTTCACTGTATTGTAGAATATAGGTCAGGAAGTCCAGTTAATGTTTACATTAAACATCAAAATAGGGGGAAATTATCTTAGTGATTTTGATTGTGGTCAGGAGAATGGCCTGATTGTTCCAGGTGGGCAGAACCCCCAACATAGTAACTGATACTGTATTTATCATGGTTACTATGGCATAACAAAAATATAAGATTATGCTATCTTTATGGATTATGCTTTGCATTATAGGTCAGTTACATTTAATTTGTTAAGGTGCAGTTAATCATAAGGTACTGTATGGTATCAAGGTGCATAACGAACATTTATTAATGTTTGTAATTACTACTCTGAGAGGTGTATCACAAACAGAAAGAGAAGTGAATAAGTAACAGTTTAACACTGATTTTTCTGATAAACATGTAAGTACTGTAACATAGGGCTCCTTTTAGTATCAGTGATAGATGTTACAGATGATATAGGCAAACTTACACATGAAAAAGTACATGTTTAAAAATATAATAAATAAAAAAATGCTACCTCTCCTCTACCTAGAGGATGCATACGGTTTTGTGCAAATGTTTTGTGCCACCTCTCAGTTCTTCATATTTTGCTGCTAGAGACAAAGACTTGTATTTTTGTAGTCTTGAGGAATAGTTATACCCAGGCTGTCTGAAGGACTTTTTTTTGCCATGTCTTTGGCTCTGATTTACAGTCAAAGAGTCCTCTACAAAGGGTTAATTTCATATAGGCCTACTTAATTTTATTTAATTACATTTATTATGAGTCAGTGAGGTGCACAGTACTGTGTATTGTAGCAATTTTTTCAGCAGTGGTGTTTTTGCTATGCTTGGTCTCTGCTATCTGTCTCTTCTTTCCGATAAAGAAGAGTTTAAACAGCTTTATGCCTGGATTGTATTTTACAATCTATAAACAACTCTCTTTTAAAAAATTAAAGGAATGTAAAACAGGTTTTTATTTTGGTCAGTACATAGTTATGTGGTTTGACTGACCTCAGTTGTTTCTTTAATTTTTTAATTTCATTACTTGAACTACACTCAAAAAATTATCCTGGCCATTACTTTTACATAATGATATGTGTATTTGTACCAAACTAAATAAAGTTTGTAGTGAAGTTTGTAACTTAGTTTAACCTTAAAATTATATACAGTATATGCCAGAATTTCCCATTCATTTTGTTTACCTTATATATTTTACTTCAGTAAAAATTACCTTTAGTCAGTTATATTGATTAAGTGTAATAAGTCATATAGGTCACTACAAGCACTTGCTTGATTTTAAGTATGAAGTTGGTGAATAATAGTAAAATTCACCTGAAATTTAACCTCCTCTTCCTAGAAGCGATCTGGTGGAGAATCATTGTAACCTTTGTTATCAATTAAGATCTAAAGCTGCAAGGAAATGGAATTAAACACAGACTGTAACAAGCCTGGGCAGTAGATCATAGTTGACTCAGTGACAACTATGCACATACTCAATGTTCACAAACTGAAAATGTTTTACTCCACAATACAGTTCGGAATAGAACAGTTTCCTATCACTGTCTGTTTTATTATTATTTAAAGAAGGACACTTACTACAGTTTATCTGTTTATAATTACTCAGTTAATGTACAAATACATCACACTTACACAATATGACGAAAAGTATGTAGACATCTGACTATGACACCCATGTGTTGTTTGATGATCTTAATAACTTAAGTGTGACAAATATATCCCTACTCCATTGATGTTATATCTTTGTAGGGTTCCACTAGATTTTGGTGCATTGCTGTTGGGATTTGTTGCCATTCAACAGGAGCATTAACGAGGTCACGAACTGATGCAGAGGCTTGCAATTCCCAGTTCATCCCAAAGGTGCTGAGCGAGGTTGAGGTCACATATGGGCTCATGGTCAGGAGTCCACATTCTTTTGGCTATATATTGTACATTTTAGTAGCAAGTCATATTCCCTTGTAGTACGTGTGAAAATAGGAGAAATGGTAAAATACAACTTTCAAATTCATACTGAAATTGAATTTATATTGACACTGGAGGCTCAGTCCATAACTGTCGACCTGTTTTCTCATTTTTATGTGGAGTAGTATTAGGTTTTTTACCTGCCATGTGGGTTCGATTCCCACCTAATGCCCAAACTCAAGATTCAGGTCCCAAACCTGAATAAAATGGCAAAATACCTTCTGTTTGATAAGATTTGTGAATTCAACAGTGCTGTGTATTTTCTCACCATTTCATGATTTCAAAAGGGAATTCTTGCTTTTTTCACATTTTACAATTATTATAAAAATATTTTCGTCTAATATTCTAAAATCTGATCTTAAAGACTTTGAATCTGGTTTATTCAATATTTTTTTCTAAAGCTTAAATTCAATAATCTTCTACAGATAAGAACCCATAACAACTAAACTGGTCTTAAACTGTTGTAATGTATTCACGCTACCAGCTGGACAATTTTTCTCCCCCAAAATTGAGGATAATCATTTCTCAATTACAGATCATGTTATATAATTTATGTTTGTTGACTGTGTGTAATGTTTTCCTTTTAAAATTAAAAGAACAGGGTAAATGAACTTGGGTCTGACATTTCCACACCTATTTACAGAATGAGAGAGTTAATTCCACTCTCAGACGAGCTACCATGCTGTTACAGCTGCTATACATTTAAAACTAGGCAAGCTGAACACACTCAGCTGAAGTCATAGCTAAAATTATAGTCATAGTGTTAAACTGACCAATGAGGAGAACTGGAAATTTTGTTGAAAAAAGTGTTTGATAAATTGACGACTTAATACATTCACTCACACTCAGATTAAGACACAACACATCAGACTTTTTAGAAGTTCATTGATATGTGCCAGTTACTTAAAACACTACATCTCAGTAACAGCAGACCAACAATCTCACACAGATATGCTTTTTAAACATAAATCTTAATGAGGCATTGCTTTATTTTGTCTTATAAGATTTCTTCCTTTACCAGTACTACTGTACAATTGAATAGACTATGTGGTAATGGTTGGACCAAAGCTGCTGATGATATATTAAAATGTTCTGTGAGTATGCTGTGAGTAACATGGATAGAGCTTTAAAACTTCAGAGGAATGAGTTTTGGACAGTGATGGACTTGGACAGGGTCAACTGGTTCTTCACCAGAGTGAACACTGCAGGATGTGCTACAGTAAATCTTGCGAATAAACAAAGAAGGCACTTCTTGCCACATAATTGCAAGCAGGGCTTCTGTGGACACATGGCAGCTTAAATTTACCCAACTGAAAAAAAGTATGCTAAGTATATTAAATCCTAGCATGCCAAAGCATACCCAAGTGTACTAGCACTCAGACTAATATACTTGGAGTTTTGGAACAACTAACTCTGTACTAAGTGCATTTAACTTGTAAGTAAATTGTACAAAAGCACAATTTTAAGTGAACAGTATAAGTACACTTAGAGTATAGGGCTGTAATGTAATCAGGTAATGTATACCTGAGAGAAATGAATAAAATGTAAGTCTATCTGTAATGTATTATAAGTAGATTACAGCAATCTCTATTTTTTTCTAGCCTCTAGTTTCTAATTGGCTGGTATTGTCCCTACTTTAGTCTCTGGTTGGCTAGAATTGTGGCAGTTCTAACGCTGGTGCAGTCCGAGCAAGCCAAGCCTTATGATATTGAGTGCACATAAATGAGCCAAAAGTTTCAGCACGCAAAAAACGAGTTACAGCGCGCGCACGTGAAAGAGAGAGAGAGAGAGAGAGAGAGAGAAAGAGAGAGATGGACTAAATATAAGCATGAATAAGTACATTAAAATTTAACTGAAAAGATACTGAGACAACTGTATATTAAAATTCGATTAAAATGTATACTTTCTGTACATTTTTACAATCATTATTTCAAGCATTTAAAAAAAATATGGTAAAAATAAATTTTAAAAGTTTAAGTGTGTTGGTGGCATGGTGGTGTAGTGGTTAGCACTGTCGCCTTAGACCTCCAGGGTCTGGGTTCAAATCCAAAGACCTGCAGCTTAGGCTGACTGGCGTTCCCAAATTGCCCATAGTGTGTGTGAGTGTGTGTGTGTCCTGCGATGGATTGACACCCTGTCTAGGGTGTACACCGCCTTGTATCCTAAGCCTCCTGGGATAGGCTCCAGGTCCCGCGACCCTAAAAACCGACTAAAGCTCTATAGATGATGAGTGAGTAAATAAGTGTGCTTTAGAAATTACACTGGCCATTTACTTTAAGTATGGTTTCCTATAACATATTTTTGGAAACGTATTGTAATATAAATATTTTGAAGTATGTATAAAGTTAAGTTCGAAAAATTGGTAACAGCATGATATTACAGCACGGTATACTTTTATACTTAAAGGACACCCCATGAATTTAGAATCCTATAGACAACTCCGAAATTAGTCTCTATATTCTCTATTTCTTTTTTTTTAGCCAATCTTTTATGAGCTGTTGTTCTCCTGCAGGGTTTGAGAAATTTAACCTTTTCATTAGCGGTAAATTATAATAATAATAATTTGCTTGAGAAATTGAATTAAATTTGTGGTCTGTGGCTTGGTAAGCTATTGCCCAATTGTAGTTGCGGGGGGAAGAGATGAAGGGATACGACAGGAGTTTGGGTTATTTTCAGTGTGCAGTATTTTATTTTCCCCCCTTAAGTATCAATTTAACATTTCAACATGGATATTGAGTAAAAGAGTGAAAAAAGGAAACTGTAAATGCCAGAAAAGATTATTGGCTACATTTAGACCACTATCAATTGCGTTTTTATTACTCACTGGAGATAGCACTTTATTTCCAGACGTTTTCAAAGAAAAGAACATTAGGTATTTTTTTTTTCCAAACATGAAACGTCTTTTCCCACAATTCCCAGTCTAAAACACTAAACTGCTCATGACGACCACTTTCAGTAAATACCACCATGTTGGACCCTACTACAGATTAATATGATGCATATTGTGCCTACACTGGCCAGTGATTTCTAAATCAAATCTTCTATCACAGTTGTAAAAAAAAAAAAAGACATAAACTCTTCCATTCGTTTTATATCGGATTTTCTTTGTATTTGTGCTTCCTTTTATTGTAGTTCTTTTTATAAAGGAACTTAACTGTGTGTTCCTTTGTGACTTTTGTTGACTTCTTCCTGTGACTGCATTACACATACAAAAATAACTCACTTTCTCCTTGTCCGTCTCATCCAGTCTCTTGTGGCTAATTGGGCGTCATCAGATGAGACCACAGGATACAAGATGTATCTAAACTTGTGTTTCTATCTGCTTGTGTTGTGCTATCTGCTATAGCAGCCATTCCTGTCACCCACTTTACCTGATAACCACCATGGGAATTAGAACCCAAGTCACCCACAGCCACTGATAACAAATGCTTTGTACAGTAGCCAGCACAGGAACACGATAAGCCCACTGTGCCTGGATTGTCTTGTGACTAAACATGACCTCTCTGTACTGTGGTTGGAAAAGTTATTTCAGCATTGCGGGTATTGGAGCATGGGTTTTTTTGCTTATAAGTTTAAATATGTAAATGATCATGGCAATTTTACAATAGGTAATAAAAAACAACTATAACTTCATCACCTTTTCTTGTGAATGGGATAGTAAAAATGTTAACGAATGTCCTTTTAAGGGCAGGGGGCAACTTAAGGAAGGGAAATATCTGCAGTCTAAATTCAAGTCTAGCGCTGTCCTAATTGTGAGACTTTAATGGCTGCGTTAGATAAGCAGGTGATAGTGTCTGTTTTCTATTTTTAAAAGAGACAAGAAATGTGTAGTTGCTCCCAGCGTTTGTGATTGCATCTTCTGACTGCTATTATATATATTTTTTCTTCTTTCTGCCAATATACATAGCACATTTCTAACACTATTTCACATTTTTGGCAGTGATGAAGACTTATGATTTCTAGATTATTGCTAGAGTCTCAGGTTTCTCGACAGCCCTCTAAGACAGTGATGTTGCTGTCATCATTCAGCGTGTGGCCCTGTCTGACCCTTGCCTTTTCCCTCTGACTCTGACACCTGTGTCAGCCTCCTGCCTGTCTCACACTGTTTGCACTTGCCTGACCACACACACACACACACACACACACAGAAATGCATGCAAACACATGCACACACACACACATGTTTGACTTACTTGCCTTTTGAGAACCATCAAATGACATATAATTATTAATGTCATAGATAAAACTGTCAGGTTTTTCCTATCTTTGTGGCCGACAAACAGACATAGATAGAAAATAATATGATGGTATTCATTTAATTCACTTATTCCTATACATTATTATTAACAGAAACAGCATATTGACAAATATGTTCACAGTGACTACTATAAGGCGGGGTACAACCTGGATGGGGTGCCAATCCATTGCCGGGCACACACATACACACACTCCCACACTCAATCACACACTACTGGCACTTTGGGAACGCCAATTAACATCTGCATGCCTTTGGACTGTGGGAGGAAACCAGAGTACCCAGGGGAAACCCACCAAGCACAGAGAGAACATGCAAACTCCATGGACACAGACCTGAAGTGGCAATCAAACCTGGACGCTGGAGGTGCAGGATATCACCGTGTCGCCCTTGGAAAAGACAGGACAGGGAATTTTTTCACCTGTGTTTTGGTCTTAAATCTTTTTTTTTTTTTTTTTTTTTACCAAAAACATTCATTAGTGTCTTAAAATAACTGCCGAATCACTTCTAACTGATATTTTGGTATAACGGTATGGTCCAGTGTGTGCTACTGTATACTTTACTTATCATACTAAATACTGTATGCATTTTTTGTATGTCAAATGTAAAAATCTAAAAATAGGGCAGATAGTCAGTAAATCAGAAAGCATCACAATTCCAACAAAAAAGCTTCTGAGAGAACTGGAACACATACCCAGATGTATGTTTTACAAAAGCAGCACTATTTAATAGGCTGCCAATAACGAGAATCTATAAACTGTCTCCTCACCTGTGTCATAACTTACTCTTTATTGTTTCCTCTCTCTAAGGATGGAAACGATTTGCTGTGTGGATCTTGTAATTGTCCTGGTTTCACCCTTGTATGAGAGAGGAGATTCTGGAGAGCAGAGAAGGATATATTAGCAGACTTTCTGGTCTTCACCATACATCTGAGTCTATAGCACACCATTTGTTTCTAGGCAGAGTTGCTATCACTAAACTGATCAGTAATAACATTAAAACCAATGGCAGATGAAGTGAATAAGATTGATTAAACCCCTACAGTGGTACCTGTTTAGCGACAGTATGTATTAAGCAGCACGTGAACACTCAGCTCTTGAAGTAAATGCATGTGAAGATCGGAGGAACTATCACAAGAGCCAAACTGTAATGGCTAGACATATCCTAAAATGATAGGTCTTCTGGGGTGTTCCCGGTATGAATGATTTGTACCTACCAAAAGTAGTCGAAGGATAAGCACAACTTGTGTAGCAATGACAGGGTCAAAGGTGCCCAAGTTTTACTGATGCACGTTCCTGTGTACAGCAACCAAATGCAAATTTAACACTTGGAATGATTGACAGGCTTTTTATTATTTTTATTTAATGTGTGTACTTTGAAGGTGGTGTAGTGGTTAGCACTGTCGCCTTGCACCTCCAGGGTCCAGGTTCGATTCCTGTCTCTGTGTGCATGTATGTTCTCCCTGTGCTTGGTGGGCTTCCTCCGGGTACACTGGTTTCCTCCTAAAGACATGCAGATTGGACTAATTGGTCTTCCCAAATTGCCCGTAGTGTGGGTGTTTCTATGTTGTTGTGCCCTGAAATGAATTGGATCCCTGTCCAGGGTGTATTCCGCCTTGTGCCCTAGGATCCAGGCCCCTATGACCCTGACTACAGGATAAAGTGGTAGAGATGATGAGTGAGTGAGTGAAAGTGAATGTGTACTTTGAAATATAATACTTTGACAAAGGCCGCTATTAAAAGTTGGATACTTTGCTTTTGTCACTGTATTATACCTTTTTCCTCATGATCCAAGCCCTTGCACTATAAATATCTGCATTAAATATATTGCCCTTCCTGACGCAACCCTCCCATTTGATCTGGGTTTGGGACCGGCACTGCATCCAGTGCCTGAGGTTTGGGCATTAAACTAGGGCCTTCCGCATGGCAGGCGGGAGACTTAACACACTAAGCCACCAATGACCTCATCAAATATAGCAGAGAATATAAAATATACAAATGAGTCACTATAATACAACAGCAAGAAGAATTCGAAAATATCAAAACAAATATGTGGAAATGATCTATTTACCCTTAAAGTTAAGCATTTAGCTGTTTAAAAAATTGCACCTCTGTGATGAATTCCTACACTGCAATGTGTGTGCACATTTTCTGTAATTTAATATTGACTTTCGTTGTTTAGTTTTGTTCAGGATTTCCAAAATGACGTCTCTGTAAACTTGCTATGACTTCCAAACTATTAATCTTGCTCTGTAGTTTAGCCTCTGCAAAGGCCCAATATTCTGTAATAGAAAATGATATTAAAGAACGCATGTATCTGTGTGCTCCAACAAAAGACAGGCTCTCTGCAAGATCAGGCCAGCGTATTCCCTAACAACAATGCCTGGCACTGGATAAATAGACGAGTGTAGTGCTTTGCATCACAACTGAACAGCACACTGCTGTTATTCTGCTCTAGAGCCTGCCTGGTGTGCTAGAGTGAATGAAATTGTGTGCAGATGCTCTGAAAAAGACTGAGAACTAGGCAAAAGGTGACCAGAGTCTTGCTTTGCCTCACATTGCAGAAATGACATGCTTGACTAAAAAGAGCCACATAATGTTTGTAATCCATCTTATTGTGCAATTGTTTCCATGACTTTGTTACATCAAAGACGTTCCAAAGGTCATATCCAGCAAAGGAAGTCCCTAGACCCTAGCAGCCCCCACACTGATTCTCTATCAGCTGAAAGTCTGAAAGTGTTC
The DNA here is from genome assembly GCF_024256425.1 of Clarias gariepinus. Taxonomy (NCBI): domain Eukaryota; kingdom Metazoa; phylum Chordata; class Actinopteri; order Siluriformes; family Clariidae; genus Clarias; species Clarias gariepinus. Next base: position 15,028,477 of record NC_071103.1, on the reverse strand, counting down.
CACTTCGGTGGCAATAGGAGCCATTGCTATCACTGTGACTTTGACGCACATGATGTCACCAGCACTGTTTGGGCTCTGTTAATGACTGGGGAACATTAGCAATGCTTCCTCATCATGCTGTGAAGACTGTAAATGACACACCCATTTGTCCAATTCCAACCTTTGAGGATAAAATCCTACCAACCTATATATTAAAGGCTTAGACTATAATTTTACGTAAACACTAAGGGAAAGTGTTGGGAGGGTTTTAACAACATAAAAATGCAAAATTAAGCTAACAATAAATAACCTGAAAACTACATATATATTGTAAATTATTTCATTTTTACATGATTTTGACATGACATGCTAGTGATGTAAAATACAACCCCTGTATAAAGCAGTGAAGCAACAGTATGAACCCACTGTGTAATTAACTGGCCAGAGCTAAGTGTAAGCTGCAGGAATAAAACAGGGACAGTCTGAAATGCTGAGGGTTGAAATGTAAGGAGGTTTGGAGAGTTCTAGTATTTAAATGATAAATGACCAAATTTTATAGCTAAATAGATTCAACACTCAAAGGTTATTTATATGCACTTATAGAAGGTTTAAGCCTGTCTATACTGAAATATCTATATACACAAAAGAAAGGTTTTGTCTGTACGCTGGTCAGAACTCGCTGAATGAAACTTTAAACGTTCTTCTGTATTTGCCTAAAGTTAAACCTGTGCTATAAATGAAATTAGCATGTTGACATCATTTAGTGATTTTTCTTTTCAATTTAGTGCTTTTTCCCTTAAGGTGGGCGTGGCTATACGCATAACATAACAGAGCAAATCAACAAGATAGTTTACTGTGTATAGACAGAGTACGCTGAAGACACAAAAACGTCACACTCCTCAAGAAACAGAGATGAAAGCGTGACACAGCATTACTTTCTCCAAAAACAGGAAAGTAGACTATGAAAATTGAACCTTTAAAGAAGAATGGACAGATGAATGTACGTTTATCTTTCTTGCAGAAAGCTTGAAACCAGTTTGTCTCCTATGTTCTGAAACCACTAATAAAAGCAGTGATTTGAAGCGCCACTGTGAGATAAAACACGGATCGTTAAAGCAAACATATTCACCTATTTGTTAAAATCTATATATTTTTTTCCTTTCCTCCTTGATTTTGTCATTTTCCACTCACTTGCCACTATAAATGGATAGAGTACTTTTATTAATCCCAAATTAAAAAGGCAATTGTACAGATTTACAGCCCTCCATCTGCCCACTATCTGCCATCTTCAACATACATGAGCTCACAGATACCACGAGAAGCTGGTCTTTGGTCCCCACGGGCATGGGTGGGCCTTGGGTGCCCACGATCCTGTCACCAGCTTACTAGTATATAATTCATCATTAATATTAATGTATTGACATCATGAGGGATTAATGTTATTGCTGATTAAAATATATGTATATCATAATGGTTTAATCTCTTAACGGACATCCTAAAACAACATTTACTTATCACTCTGAAAACACAAGGAGCGCCCCCTTTATCTTAGGGCCGGTAGGAAGTTCCTGCAAGGCCAGTGGCCCACTGCAGTAATCACTACCCAACATGGGTTTGGAAAACATAGCTTGTTCTCATATCAATGCCAAGCAAACTAAACACTACTCCTCCTCGTACATGATGTTTCTACAATGAGGTCAAAACGCCCTTACAACCCTTGTGCTCAGAACTTTCAAGGTTTTAAAGGGTTTAAGATTATCCTGCAATATATTTTCCAAAGTAATCAAAAAAAACATTAGCTACAGTTAGTGGAAGCTATTGGTTAGACAACACGGTTAACCTATTTCGGATATTTCAAAACAAAAACATAAAGACACGACAAAATAGCTCTGAATGACTGAGTATGAGACAGATGTCTGTTTCTGAAGGAAACTGCACATTGTGGAGATAGTGATCCTTACTCTATGGGTTTAGAGCATTGGTCTGACCTACCAACTTCTCCAATTTAATTAAACAGATGTCTCACTGCACCATTTACAACCATCCACACAAGAGTAGGACAAATAGAGACATCATACATAAAAGACACAGCACACTAAAACATTATCCAAAAGATCTTAAGCGACAATTGTAAATTAAACCAATGCTTCAGACAAACAGCAGATTACTCATAAGACTGCATATGCCATGGATTAAACTGATTTAGACACTAAGTTCATTAGTGAGTATGTGTTACTGGAAGCAATGTGGGTGACCACCCATAACCGAAGGCAAACATGGCCGGATATAGGTGGAGTATGAGTTAAAAGAAAGGGGGGCCCTGCTCTACTCCGAAGCCTGACTGGATTAGTGGCTTAGCTATTACCAACTCTGTGTTTGTGTGCGTGTCAGTGTGTGTGTGTGTGTGTGTGTGTGTGTGTGTGTGTCAGAACTGCAGCTGGGGACACAGCATACCAGCTGGGCCTCCCTCTGGTTCCACTCATCTTGTCCCTTTACACACACACACACACACACACACACACACACACACACACACACACACACACACACAAATACAGAGAGAGAGAGAGAGAGAGAGAGGTCTTCATCATCTAAATACTCATGAAGTATAGGAAGTGTCATTAGGGCGATAGGCAGAACCACTGGAAAGGAATAAAACAAATAAGTGTATTGATTGCAGAGAATGAATTGGATGAATTGATAACTCATCTGAGAAGAGAGGCATTCAGAACATGGAAAGTCCTGCTCTTTAATAGATTGTTTTAGTAGTATTTGTAATTTTTCCAATTTATTTCCAAAGGTTATGGAATTACATTTGCATATTCAATAGGGAACAAGCATACTACAGGCATTTCCTTTCTGGCTCTGTGCAGTAGAGCCTTCTTTTTATTCTACCCATTTTTGCCATAATTTCATTGCGGTATGCTAAAAGGCAGTGTGGGGGATCAGGAAAATGCGGGTGGAAACAACTATAGTTAGGACTGAATGGGATGGCAAGTTGTGTATTGTGAACCACCGAATCTGAATGCTGAGGTCATCTAGAAAATCCATCCGTAGCAATGATCGAACCTGAACATGATTATTACACTGCACAGAAAGCACACACCTAGGACTTTCTGTCACATTACTGAGCCACAGAAGGTCTGTTAAATGGTTAGGGTCTGTAGAACAAATCGTAAATTTATTGAAGGACTCATAAAAAGCTTTCTAACATAAGTCTCACAAAAGAGCACAGAAGTAAACACATACATTATCACAGGAAGAGCCTTATATCATTATTATGGCACAATACCCACGGTCATTAGTCTCATCACTGAAATCTGTGAACTCATAAACCACATCACATCTCTAGGAAACTGCCAAGCAAACTTTGCTTTTGGGATTACACACTAGCATGAACTACTAGGATGAGTGCTAGGATGAACAGAGGAAGCTGCTGTGATTTATCAAAGACAAGCCTGAGACTTTCAAAGACGAGTCATATTTCCCCAGCCTCCCCAGGGGCTAAGTAAAGCAGCCAATCTTCCAGATGTTGGACGTTTTTACCTGTCTGACGTCAGTCTTTTATTTCAGACCGTTAACGTCACACCCCCCCAAAATACTGATGCTGTCTACATTGCAGTCTGATGGCTTCTGTGTAAAAAAGGGGGGAAAAAAGCATGGTTTTCTAGCTATACACAGGCATGTGCGAGAATAAGAGTAAGGTTTATTCACCCACGCCCATACTCAATTACTCATTTGTGAGAAATAAACATGATGGCCGGGCTAAAAAACAGATGTTGGAGAGATTTTCATTCCTTTAATTATCATGGCAGAAGTGAGCAGGGGAGAAAAGAAGAAAAAAAAATGACCTATTGTGCTGCATGCAGCCACACATTGTGGTCAAATGTTTGTTTTGGCTGATCAGAACGAGTGCCATTACTGTATCTGACCATCGTTGCCAAGAGCATCTCTTACTGGCTCCAGAGCAGTGTGAGAAAATGTGTCCTTAATTACCAAGTAGACCACTGCAGAATAGGACTGTAGTGTTCTGCATGGTGGAAACGTCAGTATATGTGTCATGCAAAAATAAATTGACAGTAGAGCAGGAATCATGTTACAACACACTGTTACAGCTTCTCATTGCTAAATCTGCTTAGATTTGGCATTATTCGTAGGGTCTCTTTTTCAAATGAGTAAAAAGCACATAATATTCATTTAAGCTGTACAGTGGACACTGTTGGCAGTGTGATGTAACCACAATGTACCACACTTACATTAAAATTTTGAAGGGGGAAAAATACTAGTCTGCATCTGAAGGCAGCCTATAATATCACCAAGATTGTTTGGTTTTTATGCCCAAAAGCAACTACTTGTGTTTTTGCCATGTTGGCATAGATCAGTGGTTCTCAACCCTGGTCCTGAAGGACCCCCTGGCTTGCACATTTTGGTTTTGTCCCTGCTCTATCACAACCAATTAATGTCAAAAAAGGCTGTTAATTAGACGATTAGTTAAATCAGGGGCTGTGTAAGCTGAATAAACACTCAAATGTGAAGGGACAGGGCCAGGTCTGAGAACCACTGATTAAAATTCTTCTGAGAAACCCCTATCTCTGACAACGCCTCTTGAAGAACTACAGGCAAGTAATTTGATTGATCTGAACAATCGAGCCCAGAGAATGAACTGGAGCGTGAGTACAAGGTGAATGATGGGTAACGTTCCCTGTGTAAATGCTAATGGAATTTCAGTCCAACTCTAAATTTTTTCAATATAAATGTCTGATAAAAATAATATATTTTGTGACTCATTCATTTTCAGTAACCACTTAACCTTTGTCTGGTTTGCGAGCCTATCTAGGGCCTAATTTACCCTGTACATTCATTCACAGGCACTGTGCACATACAAATTAACAGACTAAGGGCAATATACAGTAGAATAACTAGATTGAAGAGAACCACTAGAGAACCCAGAGGAAACACCCCGGCAAACATGTGGAGAACATGGAAAACTCTTCACAGATGGTAACTTATGTTTGGGGTCAAACTGGGGACCTTGAAGCTGTACAGTGGTATTGCTACTCACTATGTCTCCATTTTTTTTTTAAATGAGAAACAAAGAAGTGACATCCCTTCCTATTATTTCAGCTTTATATCATGATTTCCAGATTGAGAAAAGCATTTGCCAGAAATCTACAAAAGTTGATTGTTTTGTTTCAGAGACACCTCTGCAAATAAATCCCTATAGCCTGTAAAGCACAGCAAGCCTATTGCCTCTGTGACGGCCAATAAGTTCAATAAGCTAAATCACAATCCACAGATGTAACAGCTCTGTTGTAGGCCTTGTCCTGTCTGTTTCCATAATAACACTAAGGTAAGAGGCACATACTGTATATCTAATGCCTATATACAATAGCTAGACATAAATTATACACACAAATACGCTGTGGTTGCTGCTGCAGATGTATGAACTGTTGCATATGGATTATACATACCCACATACCGTATGTATCAAATTTTGGCAGTTTTAGCAGAACACGGTGCAAGAGTATGAACTGCTCAGCTCCTGGGACATGACATTTTGGTTACTGTCAGTCTGCTTTCTGTGGGTTAATAATCTATTCCAGATATTGGAGGGAGATCACAACAAGTTGCATTTTATGTATGTAGCTTCTAATGATAGATTCAGACAACTTCTGCTACTGTCATCCCATATGACAATCCTGTAAAAGAATTAAATAAGAATTAATAAATTAAATCTTTTGTACAGATGATATTTACAAAGGATGTTCAAGTCAAACCGGGACTTTCGATATAACGCTCTATACTTAAACTACCGTTCCAAAGTTTGGGGTCACTTGCAAATTTTGTTGTTTTTGTTTAGTGATTTATTTTCTACATTCTACAACAATACTGGGGATTTAAAAACTATAAAATAACACATATGGAATTAGATAATTACGTAACAACAACAAAGACAACAGTTGTTATTTGAAGACACAGAGGTCAGCCTTTCTGTAATAGTTCTTGCAAGAACAGTATTGTCAAGTGCATTTGCAAAATCTATCAAGCACCATAATGAAACTGGCTCTCATAAAGACCATCCCAGGAGGGCGAGACCAAAACCTACCTCTGCCTCAGACGAGAAGTTCATTTAGAGTTATCAGCCTGAAAAATGACCAATTAACAGCACCTCAGATTAGAGGCGTTATGAAGTCTTTACAGATTATAAGTAACAGACACATCTCACTATTAACTGTTCAAAGGAGATTAATGCATTTTTGCATTCCTTAAGTGTAGTACGGTGGCCCTGAAGTGCAAAACAAATAAACAAAACTGAAAACAAAATAACAAAACCCAAAACAAAATAACAAATTCAAAACCAAATTAACAAAAACTGGCAGAGAAGTGCAATACAAATAAACAAAACGAAAACCAAATTAAAAACCAAATAACAAAACCCAAAACTATTTTTTTTGGAGGGGGGGAGTTTTGTTATTTTGTTTTCGGATTTGTTAATTTGGTTTTGAATTTGTTAATTTGTTAATTTTATTGCACTTCTCTACGGTGGCCCTGAAGTGCAAAACAAATTAACAAATCTGAAACAAAAAAACAAAACCCAAAACAAAATAACAAATTCAAAACCAAATTAACAAATCCGAAAACAAAATAACAAAACCAAAAACAAAACAACAAAACTCCCCCCGCTCCAAAAAAAATAGTTTGGGCTTTGTTATTTGGTTTTTAATTTGTTTTCCGTTTTGTTAATTTGTATTGCACTTCTCGGCCAGTCAGATATTAGTTATTTTGTTTTCCGTTTTGTTAATTTGGTTTTGAATTTGTTATTTTGTTTTGAGTTTTGTTATTTTGTTTTGCACTTCAGGGCCACCGTAGGGCATTCATTTACAATGTAGAAAGAAATAAAAATCAGGAACCATGGAGTTAGAAAGTGACTTTTGAACGGTAGTGTATACGTTTCCATATAATCCCGCGCTACGAGGTAGAAAATTATCTCGGTACTTTGGGGCCATGATCGGACCTCCTGCTTTACGTCTGAAATAATGGCCTCCCAGGAGCAAATTTAATGACTCAAACATGAGGAAATAGCTTGGAGTGAGGTGAGGGCTGTGTGGGTGATGTGACAATAACTCTCAGCTGATTTCCTGTAACGTGCAAGAGGTGTTCATAAATGATTGTGTGTACAGTACAGTTCCCACAGAGAGATGTGTCTCTCCTGTACGTTAGCTAAGTCTCCTATCCCAGGGGACTTAGGGCACGAGGCGGGGTACACCCTGGACAGGGTGCCAATCTATCGCAGGGCACATACATTCACACACTTACATACTACTGACAATTTGGGAACACCAATTAGCCTAATCTGCATGTCTTTGGACTCTGGGAGGAAACTGGAGGAAACTGAACTGCATGCACACAGATGTGGGAATCAAATCTAGCCGGGAACCTAGGGTAACCTGCAGGTGCAAGGTGATAGTGCTGACCATTCAGCCACCATGCCACCGCAAATATAATTATCCTCAGCTTACTATCCATGTAATTATCTGATAGATGTTGTCATGTTGCAGCTGACATGGTGGCACTGTAAAAACTAATCTATAGAATTTACCCAATAAATGTGAGGGAACAATTTGCATTGGGGTAGTTTTAATCCCATATATTGAGTATAAACTATCTGAAGTAAAAAGCTATTAAATGCTTGCATAAATTGGGTAACAATACCTCACATTTATGTATATATTCAACAGCTACCTACTCATTAAAATTAGGTAAAAATTATCTCTTCAAATCAAAGTAAATTAATATCAGTTAATAACTGAATTATTTATTCAGAGAAGGGAAAATGTACCCCCCACAATAAAAAACATTCAGATGGTTCATCAGATCAATGTTTTTTATCCAAAAAATCCTATGAAACACTCAAAAGATAGTGCAGCACAACAGCTTTACACAACATTTCAAGTAATTAACCTGTTTTATAACTCACTAATCTATCAAATGTTCTTTCAATTATGTTGGATAATAAAAAATATCCCTGTTTTAGGACATCCAGATCAGAGCGGAAAAGACTAGGGAGGAGAGAAGAGAAAATGAAAGGAGAAGTGAGGAGATCAGAGCAGTGCTGGGCGTCCAATCACATTAGGATTTTCTTGTATCTAAACTCTTAAACTAAACTCTTTGTGGCTCTTCAGATTTACACAACAGTGACGGACCAAATCTGTGGTCCAGGTACATTCATATAAGAAATAACCAAACAGCCTTGTTTATATGCAGCAATGATGCACCAAATTATCAAAAAAACACAGAATAAAGTGCTTAATAAACTATAACAGCTTCACACAACAATGAACGAATTGACTTGTTCTATAACTCACTAAGATAACAGTTTCAAATGTTGTTTCTGGATAATTGGCTACTGTAAACAACACATGCCACTTATTCTATTTAAAAAATCAAAAGCACACACACAAACTCCACATGGTTGTTTCTGTGCATGTACAGTATCAAATATCTGGATAAAGATAAAACAGAACATCAACATTCTTTAGTTTTTGAGCTTGCTCTCACTCTCAAAGATAGGATAAGAATAAAAGAAACAAACAAATGGGGAGGGAAAGAGAGTAGAAGGAGAGATCGAAATTCTTCAGGCCACTTTCTATTGGTATTCCTTTTCTGTCAATCTGGGGGAAATCACAGAGCAATGGAGTGGGCTGAGAGAGAGTGGATGGATCTGTGTCTGTGTGTGGAGCAAATAAGGGAAAAGAAGAAAAATATAAAACTACACTTCATTACAACTCTATTGAAAGTATGTCCCGACAAAAGATCCTCTTCGAACAAGAGAGGAAATGTGTATCTACTGCATGAGCTTATTTTTGAGGCTGTGGACCTTTTTCAGTAGTTTTGCCCCGTCAATTTCCAAACAAATGTTTTTGAAAAGCTTTAAACGTGTTCTTCAGCTCTTTTGGATATTCGATGTTGATTTCATAAATGAGTCCCATCAACAGTATGCATGCCTTTGTTGGGCTTCCACATCCTTCCATCACTTGGTTTCCCTCGATCACAATAGACAAATCTGATGGATTCTCCTCAGCCATGACATTGTGCTTCACAATCACCTTTATCGTTTTGTCTGTGTAGTCCTCACATTCCTAAATGTTAAAAAGAAACAAACAAAAAGCATACACAGTTTTTATTTTATTTAAGATGCTGTTTCAATATATTTCAGTTTATCTAAAAGGAGAGCAGAAGGAGAGTGGAAGGCAAAAGGAGAAGGTGGATACGAGAGGAGAGGAGAGGAGACGAGGATCCCTTAAGTTAATCAAAAATCTGTTATCAATATGACATACCTGGCAGTCATGGAAAAGATCTTTTTGTCTTTCACCGAGGTAGTTAATGAGGCAGCAGACAACAGCATCTCTTTTTTTTTAATGTTCTGTGTCTGTAGGGAGATACAATTTAGTGATAAGACTGTTAGCGGAGTGGGGAGTGATTTACATATACAAAGACCAAATTCCGGCCCTGCAACAGACTGGCGACCTGTCCAGAGTGAACCCTCATTGTCAAAAATGAAAACTCATTGTCAAAGTGTTTGTCTTGGTATAGTAGTCCAATTTCCCCATGCAATTGAAAAGTTTCAGTAACTATGGAAACAAGATCTTCCACTGTATTTGCAATTCCTGTTGGAAGTTTCAGCTTTTGAATGTTGTGTTCTTCTAATATGACTCTTAAATGGACCGCCATTGTTGTTTGGTGTGTGTTTCCTCAGCTGTAGAGACAGAGAAAGAAAAGAAATTGAGACAGGTTATTAATAGTTGCTGAGCTTACTTGCATAGGTTTGCTTCAATATTCTTCTGCCAAAGCAATAAACAGATATTTAGTTCAGTGCAAATTTTAATAAATAATCTTTGATTGCCATTATTATTTTAAGAAGAGGCAGATAAGGAAAGGAGGATAAGAAAGAAGAGTGAGTATGCATCACATTTTCCATTTTCTGTGGCAATCGTCCCTGTTAAATAAACATTACATATATGTTTATATCCTTATATGACAAAAACATTGGCTCAAAGGATTTGTAACAGCACAAAAAGTGGGGTACAAAGGTCTGACACATAAAATAAACTGGGATTTTTTTTTATATAAAATTGTAAATGACCAGAAGCTTGTAAAATTTTGAAGGACATAAAGCAAAGAAAGTAAATGCTCAATATCTTTCACTCATCATCTATACCGCTTTATCCTGTATACAGGGTCGTGGGGAGCCTGGAGCCTATCCCAGGTTACTTAGAGTATGAGGATAATACACCCTTGATGAGGTGCCAGTTTATCACAGGGCACATATACACACTATGGTCAATTTAGGAACACCAATTAACCTAATCTAAATGTTTTTTGGACTGTTGGAGCACAGACGCCAAGCACATGGAGCATGCAAACTCCTGGCGGTGTAAGGCGACAGTACTAACCACTAAGCCACCATGCTGTCTGCTCAATCTTGAACATTTAATAGTGTTAATAGGATCTACAGTATTGAGACAGATGTCCCGAAGACACTCTGATGGAGTTCATCTGTGTTCATTTGTGGACACAGTTAATAAAGAAAATGAAAGAGACATAACAAATACTATGAAAATACAATTCTACAATTCTACAAATACTATGAAATACAAGTCTTGATCAAATTCTTTATCAAATACTACGGAACTGCAATTCTTTATCTATTTCAGATTGTTCTTTTCACTCCAATTGTTATCAATAGAGTTTGTAATGAAAACTGTTGTATTCAATTAGAAAATAATGTAAAATAAAAGCATTGTTCCTACTGCTCTCAGACTGTTGGACCCCACTGTACATCCACAGCAGTTACATTATATTTGAACATATAATCTATGTGTAACTACACTGTCATTAGTGACACGAAATAAATGAGATCCATCTGTTCCTATGAGCAGTTATGCAACCAAACACTGAATGAGCGCTAGACAAACAGTGAGTAGCTGTGGGAGTACAACTATTTTGACTACAACCAGTATCTCTTCAACAAATTTATTCGAGAGTGCTGGTGAGGTATTCTGCGCCAAATTAAACAAAGCGCACATTGAGAACGGTTTTTGCAATGACTGATTCACAGTCAGAGAAATGAGAAATCCTAGCCCTCTGGTTTTGTTACAGCTGTATTTCACCTCATCTGTGGCTTTACCAGGCATGTGTGTAGACTATATTAACAGTTTATTGTATTAAAAAGCAATGTCGCTATGCTTACATGAATATTTTGTTAGTTTTGATACTACTACTGGATTTAGCAGCTTGCTTCCCTGACTGCAATCACTCAAAGAAAGATAAAAAAAACCAAAAGGAAGGAAATAACGAAGAAAGGTGGGAAAAAAGATGGCAAGAAAGAAAGAAAAAAAAGAAAGAAAGAAAGAAAGAGTTTGGCTCCTCCAAGACTTCAGGCGTGGCGGCAGCATGGAAAGGGGCACACGCCGTCAGTGAGTGATTGTGAGTAATGGGAGCCCTCCTGAGAAACTGCTGTGAGTGTTCAGGGTCAGGGCAAGCCTGGTTTATGAAGTCCACATGGGACTAAACACAGGATGTGAGAGAAACATGGACATACTCACATTGTCTGGAGTTAGGTCCAGCTCCACCTCCTGCACAGCTCTTATAAGCTCATAACTTAGATATTCAAATTTGTGTGAATCATAAGCTAAAAATAAGAGTTCTCTTGAAGTATTGTAGCACTATAAAAAATGCTAAAGATATCTAGTGGAATAAAAAAGAAATGGGAACATTGATGATGGACATCAGTCCTCTAGAACGAAGAAGAAGACGAAGTGGAATTAGAACTCCACTAAATACTGGACATATTATACAGGTATTAATTAACTAGTATTCAGTTACTACTGTGAAACTAATAGCAAAGTGTGTAGTTGCCAAAGTGAGCATTGTAAGATTTGTTTAAGAAAGGTTTGAGGGGTTAAGGACCAGAAAAGACAAAAAGAGCTTTGTGAAAGAGTAGGAAGCACGCAGTTAGACTAAAGAAGGGAGGAATGCATTACACTATGTCTGCCAAACTCCAACATTAGTGACGAACCAAATGATGTGCTCTGGTGGTCCACCCATAAGATTGCTAGAGCTGTGACTAACATGCTTTGACGTCACAGTCTGAAAAGTTGCACAGCCCAGTCGTGAGCTGGCTGCTAGCTCATAACTAGTCCTGATGACAGCATGACACGTAAAGGCTTTAAGGCTAATCGCCTACATTATTCATATATCAGATAAAACATACATTCTGCTCTGGATCGTGTTAAGACTCTTACTTCTCATGTGTCGAGATCTTCATATGCTTTGTGTCATAAACGAATCACTAATCACATCTGTTTCCCAGAGGCAACAAATGCTCTTGAATACACTCACTGAGTTACCAGGTAACTCGTTCACACAGCAGCCCAAGAAAGAAAGAAAAAAAAGATTACAGGTCTGGATGATAATTTTGTTGGCTGGAAAACAATTTGCTAATATAGGTTCATATTTATATTTGGTGAAGTTAGTCCCGAAGTTACGAAGTTACGTCTAAATTTTTTTGAGAAATGCTCCACATATTTAAAATCAAGTTTTGCATTTTGGGTTGAACGTATTCAGATTAGGCAAATTAACCTTGAGGTTCCCAGCTCCTGAGGTTGCCAGATTTGTGTTAGGTATCGCAGTCTAAGATGGGGAATTTAGGAAGTCCAGTTTGTGTCTACACACAAGCAGTTGCCCAGCAGGAGACAATTTAAATACAATAAATAAATTAATTATGACCTAGTAGTAATGATGACATAAGAAACTGCAAATTTGGTAGAATTTAACAATATGAATTTTACCCTCTTTATTAGGCAATGTATAAAGCAGAAATTAAACTTCGTGTGAAAGTATAAAATGTTCTTACCAGCAACAGAAGTCATTAAATCGCAATGTGTGCACATAATATTAATTATTTTATTGTTTTTAGTGATTGTTGAATTAATAATACTGTTGCAACAGTTGCTTTCAACAGGATCTAAGTGGGTAAGTTTGAGGGTGCTGTTAATCATCAGCCCTGATTAATTGATCATCAGCAGGTCTGCAGACCTCTAGAAAAAGAGCTTTTGGCCATTTGCTGGTCTGGAGCTTTTCAGGTGTGTGTTAACACAATGCCAAGAGGTAAAGACATGAGCAAAGGTCTTAGAGAAACAACTGTTGCTACACATCAATCTGGAATCGGTTATTAAACGATTTCCAAACAATTTGGAGTCCAATGTTCAATAGTGACAAAGTTTATTCACAAGCAGAAGCATTCAAGACAGTTCCCAGGAGTGGTTGTTCCAGCACATTCACTTCAAAGTCAGACTGTGCAATGCGCAGAGAAATGCAATACAACCCAAGCTACATCTCAAACCTTATCATCCTTACTGAACATGTTAAATGGAAAAATCCAGAAAAAAAGAAGAAGATTGAACAAGTTGTTTGGAAGGGTTGTCAGGAAAAACCTCTTCTCTACTGCATCTGAACCAACCACAAGAAATCTAAAACAATGTCCTATGGACAAATGAGACCAAAGTATAGCTGTTTGGATTTAATGCCCAGTGCCAAACCAAATAGCATTTCAGCAGGAACACCTCATACCCACCATCAAATACGGCAGTGGGTTGATAACTGGGGTTTGTTTTGCAGCTACAGGGCGCCCGACATCTTGCAGTCATTGAGTCAATTATGAACTTCTCTGTACACCAGAGTATTCTAGAGGCAAATGCAATTCCCGAATCAGATTTAACTAACAGCTAAAGCTTGGTCAGAATTAGATCATGCAACAGGACAATGAGCCAAAGCAGTCCACACCAGTAACTTAGTATCAGAATGGCTGAAATAGAAATGAATAAACGTTTTCGAATGAATCATTCAGTGTATTAATATTCTCTTCTACTGAAGATGAGGAACACTCCAACTCACCCCATAGCACCTATACTGCGATGAAGGACTACTCTGGAAAATTTGGTGAAGGTAATTGGTGAACTTTATGTCAATGCTTCATAGTGAGTGACAGCCCATTTAGGAGGTGGCGATAGAGCTTGTTGAATTGTGTATAATGGAAGGGGGCACTTCTTGACTTACATTACCATATGCTGGTGCAATCACTTCCTTTACCCAAACAGAGTCTCCTTATGGAGTTCCACATCGCACATACTGTAACAGTTGGTCAGTGACAATGCAGCTGGCTGTGATTTTCACCGCCTGTCACAGGCATTTGTGGAATCTCTGTTCTGCACCAGGGTCTGTATACCTTTTAGAAATGTCAACAGTGACTTATTCATCTGGAACCATAGGTTTGATGAGTATATGTCACAATGTGGTATTCTAATTCATGTTAGTCCTAAGTTTACAGTTTTTAATTTAAAGACGGTTCATATACTGACACTGTGCCTGGTTTTTCCATTTTCGCTACACTTTCAAGTTTTCCCACACACCACCAGCCTTGAGGTAAGAAATTAATTGTTATTATGTCCATCAGGGAGACCCCTAAGAGAATATCTCAAAGTAGCAAATGTGCACTGGACAAACAACTCAGGGTGTATATGCATGCTCCTTTTGCCAATACTGACACATGCTTTTGCAATATGGTTGACAGTGGCTGAGCAGTCAGCCAAGACTGAAATGGTATAAGGAGCAGTATTCCCAGTTTACTATTGAGGTAACTGCTGTTACTGTACCATCCCTATCAAACACAGAAAGTCGACAATGTCTTACCAAAGTATTTACTCACCTTGAATTGTTAGTTACAACCTGTAATTAGTGTTGTAATTTGTAGTGTTACAACCTGGAATTAAAATGGACATAATATCTAACATCTGAAGATACAAATATTTTATTGTGACAGAAAGTTAATTTAAAAAAGGCAGTTGGCCAATTCTGAAATTACAGCTGCAAGTCTTCTGGGATATTAGTTTTACACATCTGGATTCTGATATGCTTGAACAATTTTCTTGGCAAAATCACTCAAACGCTCTATAATATTAGAAAAAGATCACTGGTAAAGAGAAATGTTCAAGCCTTGTCACATATTTTCAATCAGATTGAGGTATGGGTTTTCACTGAACCATTTTAACACATTCACGTTCTTGGTTTTGAACCACTAACCACTAACTTTGGCAGTATGCTTAGGATAGTTGTCCTTTTGTAAGACAATTCACTGCTCAAGACTTTTTTCCAGACTGGAATCAACTTTCTCCCAGGATTTCTATTTTATTTGCCTTTAACAATATTTCCCTCAATACTGGCCGGTTTAGAGATCCCTATGAAGAAATCCTATTCCCATGACATGATGCTACCACCACCGTACTTTATTGTGGGAATGATATTTGCAGTTTTTTTATGTTTCAGGAAAGCATTGGTCTCGTCAGACCAGATAATTACTTGGCAACCTTATATGGCTTTTCTGTCTCTCTCTCGACCACTTATAATAAACCCCAGCTTAGGGGGGGTCCATATTTCAGTTGTCCTATTGTCTATCTGATCTATGAATCTTTCCAGACAAACCACTTTTACAAAAAAAAAAAAAAAAACTTTGCATGTAACATTTGTACCACCTACCTTAGGCAGAATAACAACATTCTGGCATAAATACATGCTGCATAGCAACATATTATATTTTATATACCTTAATATTCTATATTTTTAAAACAAAAACATATTGAGCATTAAGCATTTCATTCATACATACATACATACATACATACATACATACATACATACATACAAACATGTCAGGAACAATTGAGTTTGTTGCTTCTAATCTTTGTGGCATACTATGCCATAATTTCTTATAGAAGACATGTAGTTTTGCTTACATGTTGCCCTCATCTTCCCTCACAAATGGAATTAAAGTCAGTGATCGGCTGGTATACATGAATTTGATTTGCTCTCAGTCTCTCACTGGCTGTTTAGCACCACTGTTCTTAATACTTAGGTCCCATATAGAGGTGCTCATACTCTACAATTAATTCCAGAGAATATCAAACTTAATATCAAACCAAAAAATCCTGGAACATCTGTAACAGCTGGCAGACAATTACAGAAAACAGCATTGCCAAACCGTTGCCACCACAAGAGATGTCATGGCTCAAAAAATTCCTGGCAACAGGGAGATTTGGGCTAAAATCACACAATGTGTACCCTCTTAAGTGCCTGTAGCAAATGTTCTGTTCCCAAACAATTCAGACATCGATCATATCAATTGTCTAAATACCCAGGAAACTGAGAAAAATAAAGAACAGTGCGGCAAAAACTGCCATAAACCATTAGCTACACCAAGCAGCTACCTCACAGTTGGACTGAAATAATGCCTGTTATATGCATCGCAAAGAGAACAACCAGCTCGTGGCCAAAATGTTGATAGAAAAACCACACACATTATACTACATGAATATCAAGAGAGGCTATGAACTATGGTCACATTACATTTTTCCCTCTGTTGGGTTCGTACTTTTAAACCTTGTTAATTAAGTTTTCCAGGCAACCAGAACATGGAATCATCGACAAGAGCATTAGTGAGGTAAGACATTGATGTTGAGTAAGAAGGTCTGGGGTGTAGTCAGAATTCCAGTTCATCCCAAAGGTGCCTAGTGGGATTGAGGTCAGGGCTCTGTGCAGGCTGCTCAAGTTCTTCCAATCTCCAACCTGGGCAAACAATATCTTTATGGACCTCATTTTATGCACAGAAGCATTATTATGCTGGAACGTATTTGGATCCCTGAATTCCAGTCAAGACATACTATACAACTGTGTGTTTCCAACATTGTAACAACAGTTTTGGGAAAACCCACATATGGTTGTGATGAACACATCAATATTTGTTCAAACCTTTTTCTAGCTTTAATGTCATGGACTACACCTCTGATCAGCCCACTTTGAGTCACATAATTGCAATAATGTGCACCCGATTTGTGTTTATACCTGATGAGTTTGTCTATTCACATCCCAGGTTCTCAGCGTCGCTTTGTTTTGCATCTGTTAGCACACAGTATTTGTTCCACAGTCATATATCATATTTATTGGTCTTAGTCTAGGTTTCTGTTTCATGCTCAGTGATATTGTGTCATAATGATTAAAGGAGAGTTTGTACTTCTTTATTCTGACAGAACACAAAAAAATAGAGCTGGCTTTGGATTTTTTGGATTTTTAGAAGCTGGAGGATGATGCTGCAGCCTTTCCAATGGTGACCAAGCCAATGGGTGTGAATGAAGCCTTCAGTCTCTATCCTACTTTGGCCTCTGACTCTGGCAAGGAAGTCTTTGTCCCTCTTACACTTAGGACAGCAGTCTTGCAGCACCACTGTAGACATCACCCTGCCTTCCCGTCCTGCATTTGATGTTACTGCATTGCCTGGTGCAACAAAGAACATTGCTCTGTCTTTTCTTGATGCATCACTCAACACTGTTGAGAACGTTGCTCTGCCTCCCTGCCAGGCTTAGAATTTTCTTTTCCCTTATTAAGGACAGAGAACTTTTCTTCTCCATTTGCACTGTGAAAACTTTGCTCACTTTCACTGACTTCATGCAGGACCTGACACCCCACTGGCTTTGTGGGAACTGCTGTGCTAATTTCTAATAACTGTCCAGGATCCTCTCTGGAACTTGGTTTTGTATGTCAGAAGCCATGCATTATTGTCATGGCCGCACGTTAAGAGGGAGTTAGACTACACCTATTATCAGCCGAGTCATTTCTGTCTTGTTTAATTGCTTATTTAAGGTCCCTCTTGATTTCTGTTTTTATGGAGATTTAGAACATGAGGCGGGTTATACCCGACAGGGTGCCAATCCATCCAGGATGTCAGATGAAAAATTAAAAATTACATCAGTTGACTGCCTGAATGCACTGAATGATAAGGTATCCTATGCATCTCTTCTTTACCCTGGTGGAACGGGTGAATTCCAGGATGGAAATACATGTACTTGAATGCATGATTCATCTGGCTCAAATTGTGGGTGGTTTTGGATACCGAAGGTATCAAACTATACTGTATAATTATACACTAAACTATTTACTGAGCAAAAAAAAAAAAATTCATTCATTTATTCATTCATCATCTATATCACTTATCCTGTACAGGGTCACTGGAGCCTATCCCAGGAGACTTGGGGCACAAGGTGGGGTACGCCCTGGGCCTAAACAAAGCAAAATGCTCTTCAAAGTAGCCACATTTTGCTTTGATGACAGTTTTGTACTCTCTTGGCATTCTTTCAACCAGATTCATGAGGTGGTCACCTGGAATGATTTTCCAACAGTCTTGAAGGATTTCCCATATTGAGAACTTGTTGGCTGCCAGTGGAGTGCAAACCGCAACAGCATAATTGGTGGGTACTTTAAATATTCTTTAAAAAAAACTCCTTAATGTTTTTTTTTTTACTACATAATTTTCTATGTGTTGTTTAATAGTTTCCATATATATATTATTCAATTATTATATTTATTGCTCTTTAATGTAGAAAATAAAGAAAAACCCTGGGAGAACCCTTGGAATCAGTGGATCAAAACTTTTGACTGGTACTGTATTTATATGGCCTGAGGCAGAAATGTACCCTGAATGAAAAAAAAAACAGTCACAGGGCCCCATGTACATACATTTACACTTTAACAAATACCTAGGAAAATTTAGTGGAGCCAATCGATCTACCAAAATGTTTTTGGGATGTGTAAGAAAAGCAAAATGCTAGACTGCCTAGTGAAAATTTAGGCATGGGGCTCCACAATTAGGAAAATGGCAACTGTTTCTCAGGGCCTAGGTTAGGTTAATTAATTCCTCTTAGAGGGTTGTATTTCCTTTGAGGGCAAATGTAGATGCACCTGGGGTTTTTTTGCCACAGTGTTGCTCCTTGTAACAATTTAACAATGCAATTACTATGATTGCCATTAATTTAATGGAGGTTTTCTCCATATGAGGGTCTATGCTGACCTTCACTCATAAGGAATACATTAGCACTGGTCTGAAAGGTAACATCATTTGACTTTTAAAAATATGGCCCACACTAAGTATCTCTTTGCCTAATATACTGTATGTAATATAAACATATGGTATACATAGATTAGCTTCAGATTAAGGATTAATTCTCCTGAAAAGTATTTTTTTTCCTGGAGCTGACATCTAAGTCTGTATTAGACAAAACTTCATTACTTCATATTAATAGCCATGGACTAAGGTAAAGTGGACCTCTGAAATTCAAACCTCATGCAAGGCAATTTACTAAACAAATACAATATGTCTTCAACTGTTGAAAAATGTACAAGGACAACAGTTATGAGAGGGCCTCCACATTGATGCTTACAAATTAATTCATCCGAAAATAAAGAAAACTGGAAAGTAATATGTGATTCTCATTAGAATGACGAGACCTAGCACAACAAAAGAGCTAAACACTTTTAGAGCTGCATTATGGGCTAGCCTCTATTTCCCCAGGCTCCATAGGACAAATGATGGATCATGTTGGACCTACAGTCCTACAGTGCAGCTGTTATGTAGTTAAGAGACTTTCTGGTTCATACAGTAGCCTAAAAAAATTATGACGATGAAGCCTCAGCTCGGCAGTCACCATCTAAGCTCTAGAAATGAATAAAAAATTTATCATGCCCTCTGATTTACATATATATTCTACAGCAATAGTTACTACAGTTCCTCACTGATGCTTGGCAGGGAGCTGCTCAGATCTTTCTAAACAACATAAATGTCTGCAGAACATGAGAAAGCTTGCATTAATTTACTACAGTTGTGGCTGTATTGACAGCAGATGTGCTATACTGTAGTGTTTCACTAACCCCCACCCTGCTATTAATTGGTTCAGAATGGACTGGGTTCATTGTATTCCCAGAGCAGAGCTCAGGCAACTGCGCTTGAAAGGGAAAGCTTGATGCTTACCAAACATAAATCAGACTGACTGACTCAGTGATGGTAAATAATGAAGCGAAGAGTATTAGTCATGAATCAGAGAAATGTGTTTGCTACGCATATACTCTGGTGGGGTCTGACGCAGGTAGTCCCAGAGGAGGGATTATTTTTCGCCCCTGAGAATTAGAGTTCCTGGTAAGGCAATGAAAGGCAGTGCCCTTTTACTACTGTAAATGTGGCATAAATCAGTGTGATTTCTCAAAAGTTGCAGTAAGGAAAGTTTGATGCACACTTACAAAATTCTAGTAAGATTAAATACACTGCCTGGACTCAAAAAAGGGAACCAATTCAGAAGGGTCAAATCATTGGCCTGCATCAAGCACAGAAAACAATTAGGGAGATTTTAAATTACTGGAAGTGGGTTAAGAACTGTCCAAGATGGCAATTATTAAACCGTGCAAGGACTGCACGGACCCTTTAACTTTGTGGAAGGAAAGTGTTCTTAAAAAAAATCATGACCGAAGATGACTTAAACAGTTGGTAAAGTTGCATGTTAAGTAATGACAGTAAAAATCATGGCTATGTTTAATAGTGAAAAATGCACAGTGTGATAAGAATTCAGGATTGGGATTAAACCACTGTGTCGTCATAAGAACACCACTTGTTAGTGAGACTAATTCGAAAAAAAGTTTACTTAAATTTACTATGATCATAAAGATTAGATTTGGGCTAATGGAGAAAGGTCATGTGGTCTGATGAGTATGTCAGGGTAAGAAGTGAAGCACATGTAGCAAACCCCCCATCATGCATAGTAGGCACTGTACAATCCTCAGGAGGCAGCGTTCTTAGTCACCATTGAATCAGGGTCAGGGATCAGGTTTCTGATCTGAGGTTGCTTCAAGCGGTCAGGTCTGAACTCATATTCCAAGATTCAAAATTTGAAAGCGTGGGTCTGGGAGCGTGAGAAATCATTTTTACACATGAATTCATCACTGTGCACCATAATCAAAGAAATCAATGCAATCTTGTGGGAGTGTGTGGCTTTTTTGTATAACACATAACCTACTGCAGTTAGTGATGCCCAACTATTTTTAAGTTTTATTGTTTTGTGTACTGCACACAGTCTTGCTGTTTCTAAGAGGACTCCCTCTTGATTAAGTACCGGCTATCAAAGAGATCTTTTCACCCTTTGATCATTGGGTTAAACAGTGAGTAAGCTGAAGCTTGCATCATTTTTGACTCTCCATTCCTTTATTTTAGTCACCGTGAGCTTTAATGGTCACTGTGTGTCTGGTCACTGCGCTCTACAGCTGATTAAGAAGTGTAGAGAGCTGAGAGATTATTCAGGACAGATCTTTATTACCTTGGTTGGGTTACCATTAGCTAAAACACCAAGCTTTCCACCTCTTTCCCCTGTGACCCACCTTCATGTTGTCTGAATTGTTTATTACTGGCTTAGATAAACAGTGCCAGATGTGCTTGGCCCTCAATGGCAGGAGCTGCTGTGACTAAGGGTCATACAAGTATTCTTCCTCAAACGAGCCTCAGCATCACTACACAAACTGCTGAAAGTTAACGGCAGAATTGTCTTTAAATTTGCATGTGGTTTTATTAATGATACCAAACCTTTAAACATGATTTTCCTTGAGTATAAGAACAATTAAAAAAATTTTTTTTTTGCTAAATTAATTCCTAAATTAAAAATTTATTTGTCACATACACGCAGTGAAATGCGTAATTCTTTACATATCCCAGCTTCTTTTTGGTAAGCAGATCGCAGGGTCAGCCATTTTTACGTCGCCCCTGGAGCAGACAGGGTTAAGGGCCTTGCTCAAGGGCCCACAATCTGGCGGAGCTGGGGCTCGAACTGCTGATCTTCCGATCCGTAACTCCGTAACTCCCCACCTGACACTCACAGCCAAATGTGGGCCTGTCACAAAGTGTTGCCACAACATTTAAAATTCTACACATTCGTCCTGAATGTATTTGTAAAGTGTAGCTCTTGACCAGATTTGGAAGAAGACCTTTATGTAAAATGCACATTTTAGCTATTTTAGACATTCAAATGGTCTCTATTGTGTGTGTGTGTGTGTGTGTGTGATTAGAAAATAAGAAAAAAATTCTTTCTATTTTTGTAATGACCAGAGCTTAACAAAACAATCACCTCTTTCCCCATATTGTGACCTCATATAAGAAGATACACTCATCCAGCATGTTGCTCAGCTCTGCTGTTCTCTGGTAGGGTGGGGCTCAGCAGTAATTCATTTACATAGTCATTGAAACAACACATTTAGGAAGGACGTTAGGAAGCGTTGCCAGGAGAAACCTCTTACGTCTAAAAAGAACACAGAAGCATGACTGAGGTTTACAAAACTGCATCTGAACAAACCACAAGTCTTCTGGAACAATATATCCTATGGAGAAATTAGACCAAATTGGAGTTGTTTGGCCTTAATGCCCAGCACCATATTTGGCAAAAAAACAAAGAGAATTTTAGCAGAAACACCTCATACCCACTTTAAAGCACGGCGGTAATGGAGTGGTGATTTGGCCTTGTTTTGAAGCCACAGAAGCTGGGTACCTAGTCGATGAGTCGACCATGAATCCCCCTGTATACTGGAGTATTCTACAGGCAAATATGAGCCCATTTGTGGTTGAAATTGGATCACGCAACAGCATAAAGATCTGAAGCACACCCGTAAATCTACATCAGTTTGGAATCCTAGTCAAAGTCCAGACCTCAACCTAATTGAAATGCTGTGGTGGGACCGTAAGAGAGCTGTGCATAATCAAATGCCCAAAAACCTCAATAAAATGATTCAATGTTGTAGAGAAGACTGGGCCAAAATTCTTCAACAATGGTGTGAGTGACTGATAAAGTCATACAGGAAACAATTACTTCAAATTATTGTTGCAAAAAGTGGATCCACAAGCTATTCAATCCCACATGTTTTTTTTTTCTTTTTGGCTTTATTTTTTTATTAAATGATGGCATGATGAAAAAAGTCATATGTTGTACTTTTCAAGTTTATTTGTATTAACTTTTGAATATGACTGAATAGGTTGTCCTGTATGCACATATGTTTGGCCATTTGGTGTACATGGCACATAATAAAAGTATAAAACATTTCATTTGCAGGTGCATGTGAAGTTTTCAGAAAAAGGAAAAACAGATTTGGGAATTTGTAGTTTTGGGAATTTGAAGAATAATTATTGCAAACTGATTGGCAACTTTTTCTGCATGGTTTCTTTAACCTTTAGTGGTGTTTTGTATTTGAAAATGCAATTAAACAATTAATTAAACAATTAAACAATAATAAATTTTTTGCGGTAAAATGTTGGTTAAGCTATAGAATACAAAAACTCATGTTTTGATAATCTTAAATTTATTATCAAGATTTTTGAAGGGCACAAGAAATATTAAATGCAGTACGAAAAGTTTGTACAAATCCATCATCAGCATTGTCATAATCAACAATACATAATATGCACCACTACCACTACTGTAGTTGACAATAGTTCCTTATTATTTAAGTCCAAGACAGTGAAGCAGTGATCATCTGACTGTAAATATTCTTTTCCTTTTTTTTTTTTTACTTTTCTTCTCATTCTCCAAAACTTACAGTAATAAAGTGCATTTTATTTATTTACACAACTGCTATTGTTGCCTGCTGGTAGTTTTACTCCTTAATTGGTCATCTGACAGTAAGAATTAAGTGAATTGAGTTGAAGGCGGCACGGTGGTGTAGTGGTTAGCACTGTTGCCTTGCACCTCCAGGGTCCAGGTCCGATTCCTGGCCAGGCTTGATTCCCGTCTCTGTGTGCATGGAGTTTGCATTTCCTCCCCGTCCTTGGTGAGTTTCCTTCCACAGTCCAAAGATATGCAGGTTAGGATAATTGGCTTTCCCAGGGTGTGTGTGTGAGTGAGTGTGTGTATGTGCATGTGCCCTGAAATGGATTGGGACCCTGTCCAGGGTGTACCCTGCCTCGTACCCTAAGTCTCCTGGGATAGGCTCCAGGTCCCCGCGACCCTGAATACAGGATAAAGCAGTATAGAAGATGATAATATGAATTGAATTAAAAATTCATTGGCCATTTATGGCTGCATAACTGTTTGCTAAAAAAAATACAGTCAGTTACTGTCACAGTTTGCCAACAAGATGTAATTTCAAGGCTTTTAAAACAAGGACCCTCCTGAGGCCCGGACGCTACTGTTTTGTACCTGATAATTTCTCCCCACTGTTTCTGTTTGTTAGTACCTGATAACTATGGTCTTAATGACTGTCTTTTTACAGGCGAACCTTTGCCAAATGAATAATAACCATTCAAGTCTCAAGAGGTTAAAATGACTAAAAAAAATCTGATTAATGTTTGCTTTTTTTCAGTTGCTCCCATTAAGCAGACAATCCAATCTGCACACAATTTTGGCACAACCGTCCTATATTTTCTAACCCGAGCTTGGGACCTGCATTGCATGCTGTGGTTGGGTTGTACCCACTGACAACAGGGCACGAGCCTGGATCCTTAGATTCCCAAATCAACAACTTAAGCACTTTCGCCACCTAAACCAGAGCAAAATCATGGGTGCTAACTTAAAAAAGAAAATTCCAATCCATAAATTCCTGAAAGAATCTGTCTTGGCAAAAACTTTAAACTTAAATCAAAATATCCAGCAAAACAGGATGTCTGGACACCCTCTAGTATGTATAAAAGCATAGTTTTGTTCCTTATAAAGCACAATTCCAGCGAAAAGGATGTGTTCATCTCGATATGTGGAATAGTTAGAAATCTTGACGTTAGAATTGTAGTCACAGGAAGTTGTGTGTGTGAATCAGACTGATAAGAGAAAAATCTTTCCAGTGTGATCCGGCAACTTATGATGATAAACCCGCCAGTATTGCAAACTCCGAGAGGAAGAATTGACCTAAAGAGCAGAACAGAACACATACTGTATGTCTGGTGATCAGTGAACTCTGTTACAGTCTTTATTAGTCTTTTTAGTTTGAACTGTATAAAGATGGCAAATCCTAGAAATAAAAGCAGAGACAATGCAAAAATGAATAATGAGAAGATCCATTATTTGTCATGGTTTCCAAGCAACCCTAGAAAAACAAATCTAACCGCTAGTTTTTCAGTTAAAGTATAGGCACATTTTGCTAGACAGCCTAAAGATAACTAAGTTAAGCTGACTGGCATGAGTAAAGCAGGTAAAATGATAATGATTTTAATTATAATGATGATAATGAACTTAAAAGTTGTGAATGTATGAACTGATGATGTTTCTTTATTATTTATTTCTGGGCCATCTCTTCTTCTGCACAGATGTACAGTAAGGACGCTTTTGATACCTGCTGCTTTGTTTGGAGTGATTTTTTATTAGAGGCAAGCACAGTATCAGTTTTCCTCCACAAAGATGGTGCCAGTTTTTTTTTTTTTCTAGAGACGCATAGAACAATTAAAAACATCTGTCTCTGGACCAGGCGATTCTCTTAGCCAGAACCGATGAGGGAGAGAGATTGAGAAAGTTCAGTGAGAATACGATCACTGACTAAGATTACTGTGAACTGTGAACAAGAATATCTCTTCCGGCATTCATTCACAGATGTCATTCAGCATTGAGTATTTTTTCTATCTTTGAAGGAGTACTCTGATCTCTACCTTTGGTTTATAAGTATCTTTAGTCAAAATGTATACAAATCAAATGCACTACTGTATATCAATCATCATTGCATCATCTATAATGCTTTATCCTGTATACAGGGGGTGTCTCCAGCTCTCAGGAGACTTAGGGCATGAGACGGGGTACACCCTGGATGGGGTGCCAATCCATCGCAGGGCACACACAGTTTGACAGCACACGCTTATTTACACACTACAGGTGATTAGGGAGCACCAATTACCAATTAGTCTAATTGCATTTCTTTATACTGCGGGGGGAAATCGGAGTACCAGGAGGACATCAGGGAGAACATGCAAAGTAAGAAGTTTGACAGCACAGAGATATATGGGATGCTCAGGTAGTTCTAGCAGCCTGGCTTTAAACTCACAGAAAGCAACAAATAGCAGTGAAGTCAAGCTAGTTTGCTGAGTGTTGTGATGAGTAAAAGACTCTGGAAGGAGGAATCAACTGACTTTGGGAACTCCACTATCTGTAAGGACTTTCTAACTCCAGGTGTGGCGTCTCCATGGTTTTAGTGTCCCATCGAAAGTTTGCACTTTCAAAACCAAGGACACCTTGTGTGTTCTGTGGTGGCTGTTGTGGTGGAAACGGGAGATCTTTGTCAAGGTCTGAGAAGAGAACATTCTTCTCTCTGCAGATGCCATTTCTGGACCTCACGTTTGCATTACGTTTGACCCAATCGGTTTTCCATGAATGAGTACAGAAAAACATACGACTACTTTTATGACTATCCGGATTATAAAACAATGTTAATGGTAATGTAATGATGATTTTCAATATGCATTATAAATCCATTCCCTGATTTCATTACATGCCTATAATCAATCATAAATGATCAAGTTGTTAAGCTGTACCAACAGGCAATGTAGGTATATACAGTAATAATAAAACAGGGTAGTTATGGAGATTTCCCGTTTAATTTAATGTTTAATGTAAAAGGAATATCACACTTTCCAATGAGGTCAGGGGGTTTTGACACGCTTCCCAGAGAGACTGTTTACACTGTGTTCATGGTGGCTCAGAAGTAAAATGTGCTACCTACATTATTACTCCCAGGAGTGCTGTCAGTTACAGGGTCAGTCTAAAATAAAGACTTTTTGCTCAAGTATGTTATTGCGGACAGGGGATTCATATCTACCCCCTGTGCATGACAGGCCCGGAGAGTGGAAGTGCCTCTGTAACAGAAGTAAGTTATTCTCTACAGACCCTGAACTTTATTTTCAACATATTCCAAGAAGCCAAACAAAACAAATCTGTTATCACATTCCTTTATTCTTGGTATTCTCTTTCACTCTTTGTTTTCACTACTGACTTACAGTTGGTGTAGGCCAAGTCAACTGATTGAAAAGCTAATGAAAAAATATACTGGAGTTATTAAATAAATGAGAGGAAAAGACAGCTAAACACAACAATATAGTCATCATCTGATAAGAGCAATTTTAACAACTTACCAAGCAACAAAATGAATAGATTAGCTCAATAATTGAATTTCATTATTTTGTTTTCATGATTGTCATCTTATTCTAGTCATGTTTCCACACAGAACTCTACACATCATGCGTTCCTCCACGGATTGTGATTCTTCCCCGAAAACAATTAATGCTTCTTGATGACACATTGAATATGACACATTGTGGTCTTCTGGGGAAAAAAAGCTGTATCTACAGTACATTTTTTAAAGCACCTACAGGTTTGGGCATTAGAATCCTGTCTCCGCTCTCTGTGTGTGGAATTTGCATATCCTCCCACAGAATGAAGACATTCCGTAAAAGCGAACAGGCATTTCCAAATTGCTCGTAGTGTACGACTGGGTGTGAGAGTGTGTGTGGGTTGGCACCACATCCTGTCAGTTTACAGGTCTCCTGTGACCCTACAAGCGATAAGTGGTATGGGCAATGAATTAATGAATGAAATAATTAATAATACCAACCCGGTTTCTCTTCAAGTTCAAATATGTTGATTCTCGAGCATTTGGAGATGATACTAAAGTTATTTGACTGAACACTGAGGCGTCACAAGACAGGATATACAAGGGAACAATCTCTCCCTAATTGCCAATAATCCCAAAGGAAATTATTGTAGATCTATGAAAGAAATTGGAACAGGCCCCATTTTTAGACACAGGTGAGAATAAACCGGAGAGGGTGAACATCAGTGTTGACATGAGTGACGATATCTCCTGATGACACACACAATCTTGTAAGAAAGTCTCAACAGCATCTGTACTTCCTAAGAGGGCTAATGTAATTTGGCATATCAGCCAAAGCTCTCAAGAACTTTTACAGGGTACCATCAAGAGCATTCTCTCCATCTTGTAACACTGCTCTATATTTAGATAATATCACATGAGAAGGAGTGCTGTTGTGCTCATTATCAGTACGACTGTAATGTGGTCGTAGAGATGAGGGTGCAGTCTGAGTCCCGAAGCCATCACTGGCATGCTGATATTCGGCACAACAGCATGACCTCTATTGTGATACTGCTTTCAAGCAACAGTTCCATAAACACAATTTATTACCAACAATTTATTTTATATGCTTTTTTTGTTAATTTTTTTTTACTCAGTTGGAATTAACTACCAGTATATGTGGAAATATAAAGAGAAACTTGAGAGATTTATTGGACTGGCATGTAGTTTGGCTATGCAGTACTGGTAAGAATTGAAAACTTTCCATCCCATGCTGATATTCAGTACAACAGCACTATCTCTTGCGTGATATTGTTTAATTATAGAATCCATGTCTGTCTCTGTTATTGTACAATTATACTTCCTTATAATATTATTTGTAGCAAATTTCAATTCATTATTGTCATTATTAATACTAAGTAGACTGTACACTGTAACACTGTCCCTGGTTTACTGTTCATATAACAATAAACCCCTAAAAGAATTCTAGTTGGATGTTTGATCACTCTTCTTGGCAGAATTAGTCGTGTTTATTTAAATTTGTTGGGTTACTGGCACCAACCTGGCTTTTAAGCACCATCCACACATTTTTTTGATAGGGTCGGGGCTGCAAAAGCTTAAAAGTAGCCTGTTTTATTCATTTCACAGCCAGCTTTGATGTGTGTTTGGGGTCATTGTCTAGTTGGAAAACTGATTCATGTTCACATCCCCATGGTTGCAATATTGAATCATTCTATCGAGGTCTACTGCTTCATTAGTCCATTAAATATGTGCCATTGAAATGTACCAGTTATACTAGTATACTATACCAGTAAAGCAGCCTTTAAAAGCTGTATGCTACCACCACTGTGTTTAACGATTGATACATAAGGTTGAATGCATCTTTACTCTTCCAAACATATCTTTGATCAGAAATGTCCTCCAAAAGATTTTTCTTTTTTAAGTTGTTCAGCTGCAAACTTTAATCAAGATTAAATATTTTGGAGCAGGGGCTTTCTTTGATGGTAGCCTTTCATTCCATGGTGTAACACTCTCTTGACTTCGGACAGTGACACTGGTGTTATAGCAGCTTCCAGTTTATGGCCTGTGCTTTGGTGCTTCCTGGGTTGTTCCCGACCATCTAAACCCATTTCCTGTCAGCTGAGGTGACTTCTTCCAGACCTTGACAAAATAGTTACACCATACAAAAACTTACATACATTTGTTTGCACTGATCTTGAAATCTGCAGTTGTGTAGAAACAGCTCCAAGAGACACTGCACCATCTTCTGTCTGATCTGCTTTGAACTCCTTGGAGTTTCCTTCTGTACTGAATGTTGGTCAATTTAAGAAGTGCTGCCAAATCTACCCTTTTTATGTTGGCACAGAGAAACAACCAGCTGGAGTCAATCATTATCACTAACTGGAAGTTGTAAGAGATTGCCAAGTTCAAGGATATTTTGGGACTTTTAGCGCCACTGGAATAATAATCTTGTTCTGGATGAAAACATCAGCCAAATGAGTTGATGTGGTGTATTGTTTCATTTATTAGTTTAATTGGTTGATTTATTATTTGTACTTTTTCTTAGTCTTAGTTTTTTTAGGTAATGCACTGAACATTTACAGTATTTAATGTACACTGTAAAAAAACAGTTAAAACAGCAATAGGATGTAAATGTACTATAGTATTTCAATTAAAATAAACTGCATTGTGATTTTAATGGTACAATTTTAACAGTCAACTTTAAAAAGATGCTATGAAAATATAATTATTAATCATGTACTGAAACTGGTGCATTATTGGTTTATAAATAATTTATTAATGCATATATGCTTACACGCGTTTAAGACATAATACAGTGTATTATTTTTTACTTTTACAGTATGCTTGGTTGGAGACCCAAAAGCCCTCCTCTGAATTTTGTCCAAGCACAATATTTACTTTAAGGTGGGTTTGAACTACTGAATACACTATGTAGCTGGTAGTTTACTGACTAGAAGTTTTTCTAACATTTGAACTCCTACACACTGCATGTCATCATACAGTGCCAATATCAACAGTGACACAGTCTCTAAGAATAGGTTTAGTGTTGGTTTAATCACGATTGGTTCCTATGTCAACCTCCTTCGACCACAACATACACACGCTAACCTGACTGCAATATGTAGAAGTGAAAAGGTGATAAAGTGAATATTTTAAAAGATTCAGTAGAGGGTCAACATGAGATACACTTACCATTCATTTTAATAGGAACTCCTGTACACCTGCTGGTTTATACAGTTTATCTAATTAGCCATGATGAAGCAGAAGCATAATACATATGGTCCAGGAGGTACAGGTTAAAAGTTTCCTTTAATGACCCCATCAAACGGCAGAATGGGGGAAAGTGTGATATCTCTGACTCTATCCATGGCATGGTTGCTGTTGCCAGATGGGCTGAGTATTTCAGAAACTGCTGATCCCCTGGGAATTTCACACACAACAGTCTTTTGAGTTTATACAGAATGGCACAAAGAAACAAAAACATCCTGAGAGCAGAAAGTCTGCAAGCTAAAACACCTTGTCGAAGAGAGAGATCAGAGGAAAATGGGCGGACTGGTTTCAGCTGACAGGAAGTCTATAGTAAGACAAATATGCGTAACGATGGTAGACAGAAAAGTTATTTAGAAAACCCGACACGTCAAACCTTGATGTGGATGTCCTACAACATCAAAACGCCACATCAGGTTCCACTTCTGTAATTTGGATCGCCTGTGTTTTGGATCTCTTGCAGGATGGAAATTGACTGGCAATAAATTGGAAAATTTGGTGCAATTGTGACGGATCCCCATTCATTGCACAATATGGCCCAAAGTGCTGTATGCGCTGTTCTCTTTTTGTTTTAAATTCGTCATGTGGTTTTGTTTTGACATGTGTCCTTGTTTGGATCCTAGTCTTGTCTCTAGCCCTGTCCTGTGTTCTCTGTTCAGCTCCTGATTAGTTTATCTATCCCTACCCTATGTGTACAGTACGTGTGTGTGTTTTGTACTTGCAAAGTCATATAATGCAATTTGCTTTGTTATTTTTGTTAAGGATTGTTCCTTGATTTCTGTGTTTAGACAAGCCAATATTTCTGTTTCTGATCATGTTTGTTTATGGTCAGGTTTGTCTGTTTATTATCATGTTTCTTTATCACCATGTTTATCTATGTGTTATGCTTGTTTGTTTTGCCTGCCGGTGCTCTGACTGCTGCTATAAACTTTATATGATTACTCCTGGATTAGCACATTAAGTATACTGTACGTACTTGTATCCTGCCTCTAATTACCTAAAATTACCGAAATGCTGATTTTTCCTTAGTGTATTCCATTATTGACCGTTTATTAATCCATAGGCATTTGGACAGTGACAAGTGCCTCATTTTTCTGTCTGTATACCACCACAATGAAACCGAAAAGAAGCAATTAAAATATAATTGAAGTTTAGTCTTTCATTTCTTGGGTTCATTTATTGAATTTAACAAAATATTGCATTAATCAACATAAAACAACAGTTAGTTCTGACCGAGTAATCTGATTAGAGGTAAAGCATTTCACGAGTGTGGATAATTGCCAGTAACAGCACTGGTATGTTTAACTATATGTATCACTCCACATCTCAGGTGGTCTAATAACCAATTACTATACTGTCAGTTGCAGCATGGGTAAGAAGAGTAGGTATGGTCCACAGTACCGAGAAGAGAGCAACTACATGCCAAAACCCACATTCAAAACCTGTCACAGACAAAACACATCTGATAGTGTTACAGTAGGTCATCTTAAACAACATTACATTTACACTACGGCCATATCCAGAGTGACTTACATTTTTATCTCATTATATATCTGAGCGGTTAAAGGATAAGGGCCTTACTTAGGGGCCCAACGGTGGCAACTTGTAGGTGATGGGGTTGGTACTGAGATGCTGCCACATGATTGGCTGATAACTGCATACAAGTGTATAAATAAAATAGATTTATTTGCTATTATTTAGTTGTGATCTGTTTCATTTATATTTCTCACATACATATATATGCTACTAGGCAAATGTTTAACCACACTGTTTCTTTCAATAAATCCAAACTATGAAAAAAATATAGAATGTATGGCAGCCTACCATTCTCTCATCAGATTCACGAGGTAGTCACCTGGAAGAGTTTTCAGTTCACAGGTGTGCCTTGTCAAGAGTTCATTTGTGACATTTTTTCCCTTCTTCAGTGGTTAGTGCTTTAGACCATGAGTTATCTTGTGTAGATGAAGGGGTAAAAAAACACGCAATGAAGTAAAGAGAAAAGACAGGCCATCATTACGTTAACAAAAAAAGGTCAGTCAATCCAACAAAAATCTCAAGTACTTTGAATGCATCCCCAAGTGCAGTCAGCCAAATCTATCAAATGTCCCAGGAAAGAAAGACCAAGAGCTACCTTTGCTGCAGCAGAAGTTTATTACAATAACCAGCCTAAAAACCGCCAATTTACTTCTCACCGTTCAAGTGGCAAGGATATTACAACATCCACTGTTCATGAGTCAGGCCTTTATGGTCGAATTGCATCAAGGAAATTATTACTTCGGAAGAACAACAATAAAAAGGAGACTTGCTTAGGCAAGTAACACAAGGAATGAACACTGTATCAATAAAAAACTGTCCTTTGGACTGATACAGTAATTCCAAATCTAAGATTTTTTACCGCCATATTAGACATAGAGATGGTGGCTAGATGGTTCCTAAACGTGAGTTTCCCATTGTGAAGTATGGAGGAGTTGGTGTGATGGTGTGGTGGTGCTTTGCTGACACTGTTGGTGGCTTTATCAAAACTGAGATGACAATAGGAAGAAACCTTGAGAGGAACAAGACTCAACAGGGAAACCATCCTCATTTGGGTGTTATTAGGATGGTTTCCCTGTTGAGTCTTGTTTCTCTCAAGACTGCAGATTGATCTGCATCATACATTTACATTTAGGCATTTGGCAGACGCTCTTATCCAGAGCGATATACATTTTTATCTCATTACACACCCGAGCAGTTGAGAGTTAAGGGCCTTGCTCAAGGGCCCAACAGTGGCAACTTGGTGGTTGCGGGGTTTGAACCGTACATCTTCCAAACTTTAGTCCAATGCCTTATCCACTGAGCTACCCCTGGCCCATATTGTGTGTTAAGAGGCTGGAAGTTCAGTATAACAGTTGATGTTTTTAGTTAATGTGGAGTCCAGTTTGTTATCAGAGGCTCAGGTAGACTGTAGGAAATTCTAGTTCTGAATTACTGAGCGACTGCAGTCACAAATCCTCCAAGAACAGCTGTCTGCATCAGCCGAGGCCAGGACAGTCTTCATAGTAAAGTGGAACCGTCCCCAGTCACCACACAGATCCCAACCAGACCACATGGGCCATCCATGCAACAGCCTGAGGGAATGGCAAGAGTGAGAAAAGCTGTAATCAAAGCAAAAGGTGGTTACTTTTAAGAATCAAAAATATAAAACACATTCTGGGTTATCAGGCTTTTGATGACTACATAATTCCATATTTGTTCTGTCATAATTTCAGTGTCTTGATTATTATTTAGTCTTTAATGCAAGGTTGAAAACAATCAAAAAAAAGAAAAATGTTTATATTTAAAATAAATTATTTCCACTGGCACTGTAGATACATACATACATACATACATACATACATTCACAAAATATACATTCATCCAGTCATGATAAAAAAAAAGTATATCTTTCAACAATTCTATGTTTATACTTTGCAGTATCCTAATAACAATTATATCATCCTCACCAACTTGTCTAAACAATCTATAAAGCTATATATAAAGCATACATTTATAGCGGTTTAGTGGAAGAATGGATAAAGGAAGGAGAAACGGCAGAGAAGAAGTAATTTCTGATATCTGATATTTAACTTGGTAAGGGTTTTAAGACCAATTAAAATTTCCAAACAGTTCGAAATCCAGAATTGCCTGGTGTATTCACAAATGGATACCAATCTTTCCAGGAATTTGCAAATACCTGCAAACTCATCCAAGGTCAGACCATTTAATACTCAAAATTTCAAAAACAAATTTAGAGCCACATCATGTGATCTGCAGTCATCTGTATTTCCATGACAGCACTATCGGAAAAACACTAAACAAGTGTGGGTTTCATAGAAGGGTGACTAGGAAACATCTCTTCCTCTCCAAATAAATGACAGGTTTGCAAAGCTGCATTTGAGCAAGCCTCAAAAAGTTTTAGAACAATATTGCTTGGAATGATATGACCAAGTTAGGGACAGAACTTAAAACAGAATATACTTGAGACAGATGTGAGCTGAGACAAAATCAAAATTAAATCATACAACCAGACAATGAGCTGAAGCAGAACAGCAAATCAACGTCTGAATGGCTGTTGAAAAAAAGGATTCAAGGTGTCGAAATGGCCAAATCAAAGTTCAAACCTTAATCCCATTGAGATGCTAAGATGGGAATTTAAAAGAGCAAATGCATGCCTGAAACCTTGCTGCGGACTTTTCTTGATCTTCCCTGTCTTGGAAGCTCTTTGACATCTTTATAGCCTTCCTTTGCTTTGTAGTGATAAATTAGTTTTCAAATTGTCAATCAGCTGCATAGAGCCCATGGTCGTTAAGTGTTGATTCCTAATGATCATTCTTGACCTGAGCGATGAGTCCAGTGAAGGCCGAACAAGTTAAATAACTCCTGAGACTTTACAGCTGGAAGATTGTTCAAACCTTTGCACATGCCATTATTAGTATAAAAAAATTGTAATTTGTCCAGGGGTGCTCAAAAATTTGTAGTCATTTATTTCTCTTTCAGATTACACGCACACACACACACTTAAAATGGAAGCTGCATTTATTTGGAATGAAAACTCTACACCAGACAGACGTGCAGGTTGGGTCATTTCCCTGGTGATGTTCATGCTGTTCAGGAGCAAGCAATATCACCTCAAGCTTGTAGAGTTTACAAAACTGCAAAGGCTTTAAATATATATTGTTAATATATCATTGCACTTCTTAGGCTCTTTATTTGTAGCATATGGTGGAGTGGCGTAAGTCCTCTTTTGCGAAAACAAACATGTTTCATGTCTACACTTTTCTTTACACTGAGGTATTTTGTCTGGTTTGGCATTGGAACCAAATTTTGTTCAATTATCTATGATTAGGGTGGATTTAAAGTAAAAAAAAAAAAAAGTCCATTAAAATGATGCTTTATTTGTAAGGATTTTGGAAAGCTACCATTAAACACACACATACAACGTGCACACACATAAACGCACACAGTATCACCGAGTCTGTTGATGTTGGCTCTCTGCTCTCTGTTGTCAGCTCACAGTGGTAGGATTTCTGCTTGGTGTTCATGGAAAAGCGGCCTCGAGGTAGCACTGCCGAGCGGCAGATGGCAAGGTTCTCAGAATTCTCCAACTCTTCCTGGAGATCCCAATGATGTGTGTAACTGCTTGATTGCAAGCATCAACACAAATCCAATGAATGTTTTTCATTATGACTTGTTTGACTTATCACAGCAAATACATAAAATAGAATGATTGCTTCAAATGTATTATAAAGCATTAACTCTAATTATATAAATTGCCTTCTTTCTTGATTTTTATGCACATTTTTTTAACATCTTTTGCATCTCCTTCTCTTTCTCTCTCCCTCTCTCTTTCTCCTTTCCTCACACACAGACATACACACAGAGGACCCATTTCTCATCTCTTATCTACTATTGTAATAGCAAGCAACTTTGTCAGTGATCTTATTTAACTGATGCTGACTGAAACTAACTCAAGAGTCTGCACTCAGGGGTAACTTTCCACTTGCCAAGTCTTAGCAGTAGTATTACAGGATTTCTGCACTAAGACTACAGAGGCTTTTTCCCAGGAGCCTAAAAATGCATTATAGTGTCAGCCATCACAGACTGCTAGAAAAACTCAGCCAATGGGCAGAGAGGGGTGTGAGCGTGCAGCACTGTGGGTGGCTGATACCCCCAACCAGAACCAGAGTGAGTGTGGGGGGGTGATGGGTTTCTGTTTGCGCTACCCCCTACTGTAAAGGGATTCAAAGCAACAGGGAATATCTACAGCATATTCAGAAATACACACATATGGAACAGACAATGTCCACTGGCTGTTACTGTATACTGAGTGCACAACTTTGATCACAAGCTAAAAAAGACACACACATACTGTATATACACATTATATATATATATATATATATATATATATATATATATATATATATATATATATATATATATTAGCCGTCTGGCCCAAAAAGTCACCCGTTTAGAAGGGTTGAATTATTGGACTGCAACATGCGAAGAAAGCAGTCTCTTCTTAAGAGCCCTGCTATACATCATCAAACCTGGAAGAATAGTGCTAAACTGTCAATTTCAGGAAAGAAGTGTGGTCAGAAAAAATCATAAACTGGGATCGCTTAAACGCCTGATCAAGTGGCATGGTAAAAACATTAACAACCATAGCTGTAGTGAGAGTAGGAGCATTTCCATATGCATATTCCTAAGCAAGGTTATGTGGCAATAAAATCAAGTCGGCTGAATGATCAGGTTATCACATTAGTATGAGTTTTTCTTCCATGATAGCACAGGCATATTCCAGGACTATAAACTATAAATCTTGATCCCCTCATTTCTTCATATTAAATTACATAAAATGATGTAGATTAAATAAAAAAAAGGGAACTTTTTTTTTTTACTGCAACAGGCTACAAAGCGTCTAAGGATACAATTAAAAAATGAGTTGTTTATGTAACAACCTTAGCAGCAGCCCTCATTTCCCCTCTCGTCTGTCAACCACTCAGCATCACCAATATACTAATCACCAGCCTGATCATCTGTCATCATCTGCATCTGTTTCTCACTGGTTTATGCCTTCAATTAGATATTTTCATGCTTGAATGATTCATAGATCACTGTGTGGCTCAACAAACAAAAAAACCTTCCTGTGAAACTGGTCAGGTATAGGGACTGGACTGAAAATGAGAAATGAGAAAATGAGAGCTAAAAAGTCCTTCACATTAATATTAAAATGACTGGCTAACCAGTCACAGATGAAAATGAATCAGCACTCTCTGATCACTCAGATTTATGATTTAAGCGCCACTGTGGCATTAATAAAATTTATGTGAACATTCTGTGAACACTAAAGTTTTTTGGAATACTTCAATAAATATGGTTGAACTTACTTAAAATAGCAGCGGCAATAGTACAACGCTTGGGAGTAATTGGGTCATAGAGTTAGCCAACTTACCTTGTGTCACCAGTTCAGGATGGTGGAAGTGGTGTAATCGTGTTATTTTTGGCACACCTTAGGCCTGTTAATACCAATGTGAATGCCACAGCATAGTTGAGGATTGTTCAATGTGCATTCCTTCACAGCCACAATTTGCCATCTTCTCATGGTTATTTCCAGTATGATAATGCAGACTGGTTTCATAAACACAACAATAAGTTCAGTGCTGTTCGGTCACGGATGTGAGTCCAATAAAGCACCTTTGGCATGTGGTCGAATGGGAAATTTACATTACTTGAAATTATTAAAATTCACAATATATGCAAGATGAATAAATGAGGTTCATATAATGATTTTACAAACACATGCAAAAGCTTGTAATGATTTAAATAATTCTAATTTGTCTGAGAGGACGCTTTCTTAAACAAAGTTTCCACAAACATGATAAAAAAAAAAATTAATGTTCACGTTTCAAAAAATGACAATCACATTTAACATCTGCATCTCTCTCTTTTTCTCTATCAGACTCACTACACACACACACACACACACACACACACACAGTACCCCAAACATGATCTCTTCCTTTGCATCTGTTCTTTATTTGACCAGCTCTTTATTTATGTCCTGGATATCAAAACCATAACAACTATACAACTATCCCCGTAGCTTGAGGGGACTTTGAAAGATCCAGAACATGAAGCTAAAGGAATTACCACACCAAAGTGCACTTACCAAAAGGAAGAGAAAGGAACATCGAATCACAGAGACAACCAGTTTGCATGAGTTTGCTCACATAACCATTAATGCATATAACTGGCAATTAAGGTATGAACCATGTGCTTCCTACTACTTGAGTAGTGATTACAGCTGCTGCATGATAAACCTGCCGATGACACTGATTGTGTACGTTTCATTCACATACACAACCTCAAACTAAATTTATAAACATGCTGTATTTACATCATTATAGATGTTCATATGTGTTTACAATATGTGCACTGATGTTGGGCAGTGTTACACTTTTCAAGTACATGTGGTAGTGTTAATAGTAACCAGGTGCCAGTTAATTGGCTCAAGGGCTGCTAGTCATTTTGTAGCGAAAAGTGGCCTTATTTAAAGTCATATGCTGCTTCTGTGGCCTTATATGCTGTTGGCCTGCCTTGATGTGAGAGGATGAGAAAGTCTAAGGAATTATGGAATTCATTTTCAAACTCTAGATTAATCCTACCTACATGAATTCTATAGTCTTTTATTCATTCATCCATCTATACTGCTTATCTTGGGTACAGGGTTGCGGGAGGGCCTGGAGCCTCTCCAAGGAGACGAAAGGCACCTTCAATTGCAGTGTGCACACACACACACACACACACACACACACTACAGACAGTTTGGGAACGTTAACCTAATCTTCATGTCTTTGGACTGTTGGAGGAAACTGGCACACCCAGAGGAAACCCACTAAACACAGGGAGAAGAAACCAAACTCCATGCACACAGACCCGAAGTTGGGAATAATTCCCACGACTCTTGAGGTGCACAAGTAATAACCACTTCACCACCATGCCGCCTTTCATAGACTTCATAAGCTTTATTTATAGTGTGGTTATATACCTGATCACACTCACCTTCTATATCGCTTTATCCTGTATTCAGGGTTGCAGGGAGCCTGGAGTGTATCCCAGGAGACTTAGGGCACAAGGCAGGGTACACCCTGGTCAGGGTGACAGTTCATGACAGAGCACACACACTATGGGCAATTTGGAAACGCCAATTAGCCTAACCTGCATGTCTTTGAACTGTGGGAGAAAACTGCGGTACCCGAAGGAAACCCACTGAGCACAGGGAGAACATTCAAACTTCATGCACACAGAGACGGGAATCGAGCCTGGCCGGGAATTGAACCTGTGAAGTGCAAGGTGACAGAGCTAACCCATAGACTTCATATGCTTTATGTATACTCTGTATTTAAAAATTAAACTACAGTTGCCATATACCAGATTACACCTTGAATTTTAATGTAATGTGATACAGTATGGTCTGATGAGACTCCATGATGCCGTTGACTAGGCAGTCCTTCAGTGTGGTTAGAAGACAGACAGATCAGAACCATGAATACTTAACTCCACTTGAAGAGAATGAAATAATTTCACTCATCTCTTCTGCAAATTCATTAACCTGTATATTAGATCCAGTACCGACACATTTTCTTAAACAGATAGTACCAGCAATAACAGAACCCCTGTTGAGAATAATTAATTCTTCACTCAGCATTGGTTATGTTCCAAAATCTTTTAAATTAGCAGTTATCAAACCAATAATTAAGAAACCTGACCTCGACCCCTGTCAGCTGTCCAGTTACAGGCCAATATCAAACCTCCCCTTTATCTCTAAGATTCTGGAAAAGATAGTAGCGGAGCAGCTATGCTCATATCTACATAGAAATGGCATACATGAACTGTATCAGTCAGGATTTAGGCCTCATCACAGTACAAGGACAGCACTCGTTAAAGTAGTAAATGACATCCTATTGGCCTCTGATCAGGGTTGTGTAACTATGCTTGTATTACTCGACCTCAGTGCAGCTTTTGACACCATTGATCACGCTATTCTTCTTCACAGATTAGAAAATGTAGTAGGAATTAAGGGTACATCCTATCTGACCCATCGTTATCAGTATGTAGACTTAAATGGTGATTATTCTGCATGTTCTCTAGTGGAGTTTGGCGTTCCGCAGGGTTCAGTTTTAGGTCCACTGCTTTTTTCCCTTTACATGCCTCCTCTGGGCAACATAATCCGTAAGCATGGTATTAGTTTTCATTGTTATGCTGACGATACACAGTTATATGTCTCAGCAAAACCTGATGAGAAAAAACAGCTTACTAAAATTGAGCAATGTGTGCAGGACTTAAGAAATTGGATGCTAATTAACTTCCTTCTGATTAATCCGGATAAGACAGAAGTTCTAGTCATAGGACCGCATACACCTAGGAGTAAAATTTTAGATCACACCGTAACTTTAGATGGCCTTTCTGTTCCATCAAATGCAACAGTGAAAGACCTTGGTGTGATTATTGATTCCAGCCTTTCATTTGAAGCTCATGTA
Organism: Clarias gariepinus; assembly: GCF_024256425.1. Classification (NCBI taxonomy): domain Eukaryota; kingdom Metazoa; phylum Chordata; class Actinopteri; order Siluriformes; family Clariidae; genus Clarias; species Clarias gariepinus. The sequence continues at coordinate 14,988,179 of NC_071103.1, read as the reverse complement.
GATAATATTACCAGGATAGCATTCTTTCACCTCAGAAATATTGCCAGGATAAGAAATTTATTGTCGCTAAACGATGCAGAAAAGCCAGTTCATGCTTTTATCACCTCTAGGTTGGACTATTGTAATGCCTTACTGTCTGGTTGTTCAGCTAGATGCATAAATAAGCTTCAGCTAATCCAGAATGCAGCAGCGAGGGTCCTCACTAGAACCAGAAGATATAAGTACATCACCCCTATCTTATCGTCACTGCATTGGCTCCCTGTAAAATTTCGCATTGATTTTAAAATACTACTCTTGACATATAAAGCATTAAATGGTCTCGCGCCGCAGTACCTGAGCGAACTGCTAGTGTCTTATGAACCGCCACGCCTACTTCGATCAAAGGATGCAGGCTGCTTGTCAGTACCGCGTATTATGAAAAATACAGCTGTTGGCAGAGTTTTTTCTTACAAAGCCCCAAAGTTATGGAATAGTCTTCCAAATAGTGTTCAGGACTCAGACACAGTCTCAGTGTTTAAGTCCAGGCTTAAAACCTATTTATTTAGCCAAGCATTTTTATGAATAGATTTGCCATAGGTAAAGGAGCAGATCTGGGGGACTCATGGACGTAGAGTATTATGGTGAACTGGTATGTTTGGATGCTGTCTTCCTCACTCTCATTGATCACTCAGGTTTGCTGACGGTGAGGTGATTGTTTGCTTTACATCTCAGGAAGCCCTCATGTCTGTGTTTCCTTCTGGCTCTCCCTTTTAGTTATGCTGTCATAGTTAGTCCTGCCGGAGTCTCTGCTTGCACTCTACAGTTAATATACATTCACATTATACATTGTGTGACTGTGACCATACCTAACTGCCATCTCTCCTCTTCTTCTCTTTCCCCCCCTCTTTCTCTTTCCTCTCTCCTCCTGTCTCCCCCTTTCACTCTTTCTCTCTCTCTGTCGAGCTACACATGTCGTTCCTAAGCTGCCAGTGATCCAGACTCCCTCTGCCCTCCGGACCTGTCTGACCCATCCTGGTGCCCCGCTTCTGGCTGAAGATCTCGTCTCATGGATGCCCCGTGTGTCTCTCTGGGATGCGTCTGGTGTCTGGGAATGATTCTCTCTACCTAGAAAATGGTTCTGGCCTTGATTGGTGTTGGCAACTGTTTCTCTGGGGACTTGACAGTTCGATAGTTCAGGACTGGAACTTTCTACAAGTCTAACTGGGTCTTCAATAACTACCTGGACTCCATATTAACATCAATTAACATCAGCTATTATAGCTGAACTGCCTGCCAACTAACACACAGTATAAATGCAGATCATTTACTGCTTTCTGTTTCACCCAAATGAGGATGGGTTCCCTGTTGAGTCTAGTTCCTCTCAAGGTTTCTTCCTACTACCATCTCAGGGAGTTTTTCCTTACCACTGTCGCCCTCGGCTTGCTCACCAGGGACAAACTGACCATTTTGATTCATACAAATTCACATTTCATACAGACTTAAATAATTCTTTTGATTGTGTAAAGCTGCTTTGCGGCAATGGAAATTGCTAAAAGCGCTATACAAATAAAATTGAATTGAATTGAATTAAACAAATTCAGGCATCCTGTTGGTTTAGTTTTGATTCATTCATTTGGATGTGGCATCCACAGACTTGCAAATACTGTATGTTTCTCATAGTGGGCAACAAGAGGGAACTATTCTAATGAATTGCACAATTCTAATGAATTCAGCATTGTCCTGTAGATAAACAGTAGCTATAGACCGTGATCTATTACATAATTTATTGGGGCACTTTCTTTCATTTTTGCCCAACTGCATTGATATTGTCTTGCACGACACTTTTCATTAAAGGACATTTGCCAGAGAAACACCCCTGCTGTTCGATATGCATGTTTTTCCACAGCTTTGGCCCTCTTAGGAGGGCAGCTCAGAAAACAGACTGATGAAGTGACACTGGAAGAGGGTGGACATGACAGAGAAAATGGAGAATATGAGCAACAAGGTGGAGAACTACTTGAGCAACAGTGTGGTTTCTCTCTGGCCAACCACAAAGGCATGTTCTTTCACTGCAAACTTTAACAAGCTACGAGCTTTAGACACCCTCTTAACTATACGTCCCCCTCAAGAGCCATCATTAACACGTACCACTGTAAGCTTAATCCTTCATTCAACCTTCACAGTCTCCTTACAACAAGGTCTGAATGTTCAGGAGGACTGTAATCCTGCGTTCCTGATGTGTTTTTAATGATCACTCTGGTCAGAGACACCTGATTTATCTCGGTAGCTTATTTCCAGGCTTAGAAAGTGTTTTGAGACTCCAGTTTCCATAAATCGACTGTGCCAGTTTTTGATTTTTAAGTTATATATAACATTTCATAGAACTAGCCAGAGGGGGGAAAAATACTGTAGATGACGTAGGCAGGACCTTAGAATGCATGAACTTTGCTTTATTCATTGCCACAAATTAAAATAATCATGGTCTACACATGGCTTTGTGCATAACTCATCCATATGCATGTTTCATAAACTTCGTTTCTGATTTATCAATGTTTTCTTGTAATGTATGCAGATACCTTTATACAATGTGTATGCAGATACCTTTAGTGGTAGAAAAGAATTTTTATGGGTTGACATAGAAGAAATACAGTATGCACCAAAATATACAGTACTGAAATTAAAAAACAAACAATATTACCCTATAGTCATTTGTGAGTTTATTTCTCCTAAGCACTATTAGCATATTGATTTAGCATGTGTAGGTGTGTGTGCACCACCTCGCTGTAGGCAGAGTTCATATCGTTCATGAAGATTCTCAACCCGGATTCCTGGAACAAAAGTTCCTGTAGACTCCTGCAATGGAGACAATTTGCTTGCGACAATTTGCTTGCGTAATGCAGGCACAGTTCTTGGCAGATCTTTACCATTGAACATACTCTCCTTTAACATTCCCCACAATTAGGCATCAGATGGTGTAGGATCAGGGGGATGGGACAAGGTATGGGACTTCCATATAAGCGGAAATATAAAATCATGTACAAACAGCACATTTAAAGAATGATTGGGAGGACCACAGACTGTGACTGATCTTGCCTCATATAATCAAGTTAAGGCCTGCAGGAAACTTTGATGAAGGTGATAATTGGATCATCAGTCAATTTCATTTGACCAGAGCAATTGTTCTTGATCTCCTCCAGCAACTCAGTTCACTTTTGGGGAGCCCAACAAAGCACATGCATCTGGCAGTGGAGAAGACAATCATAATGATTCTGCTGCAATCACCAATGTTTTCCAATGGTACTTTGAGCAATAACACACATTGGCATGAAGTTTTGAAGAATACGAAAATGAGAAAAGGGCACTGAGTTAATGTTCACATCATTTCTGAGGTTTTTGAATGTTGTCAGCAAGGGCAAGGTGCAACACATTTTGTAGAATACCACTACAGGACTTCAACAAAGGTGGCATTAAAATTTTTTGACAAGTTATTCACACAAAGGCTACCGGCCTTTTTTTTTAATGGAAGATCATTACTGTATATAAATTTGAGAGGCATTTCTCTATATAAACCAGTGTGGCCATGCATAAGCAAACCAATGCAGATGTTGTGGGACTTTCAATGCCTATTGCTTACAGCTTTTTGTACAGCACATGTGATAAACGCCAATGTTATTGTATTTACGATCATACAGCTTGTTTTAGACCCGATGCCCCGGTAAAGCCAAGTTCACAGTTATCATGGGCTGTGGGAAAGCAAAGGCAATGACAGAAATTCAGCTGAAAGGCCCTTCAAAGCTAAACAAAGGATGAGATCACTTTCCCCAGGCAAACATTTTTGGGAGTGACCTCTGATCAGAAGTGTTGGTGCAGAGGCCAATTGTAGCTGGAGGGCAAGCGTGTGTGGGGCTCACTCGACTGGGACCTGTCAATCCAAACAAACATCTGTGACTTCATCCTCACTTGCACTCAAGTGTAAATCATTTACAGAGCTGCCATGCCCAATGTCGCACACTGTGCTGGAACTCCTACTGCTCTGACGCACTGAGTAGCGCAATATCGTCTAAGGGATGATGAGAGAAAGAGTTTAACTGTTGTGAAGATAAAGCATCAAGTTTACTTATTGTGGAGTTCAAAGACAGTGCTACATTCACCTAGTTTGGTAGACTCTCTCAAACAAGATGTGAAAGCAGGAGATATATAGTGCAAAATGAAACTAGAGACAAACTTTTTCCTCATGTTCTAGAGTGGATACTGGTCTACTGATTTCTTTTTTTTCATGCCACAGAAGCTTCTGTAAATGTACTATTGTCCATAAGAAGGCTGTTTTATTGTATGTTTTGAGGGGTATGTGCAACCTAAATGGCATGAATAGGAAAACGCATGCATTACACATCCAATAAAATAGAAATGAAGCAAAGTCAACTGACAACTGTAAAGGTTTGAGCGTTTATAAGCAGTAAACTCCTTGTTTTATTAGTGCACAGTGGTTCAGCCACCATGACAAACGAATTACAATTATCATGTTCACATCTGATTCCTGCATTCAAGCTTTATGTGCTTTTAACCACAGACATATTCCATTTATACTATATGTACAGACTGACATTTACATTGTGCTGCTGAAAAGACGCCAAAACCTCTCTGTAGCGCCGGTTCTACAAGGCTTTGCATGGCCCATTGGTTTAATATACAGCATCGTTAAAACCAGCGCTGACGTTAGTTTAACGTTGGGAAACCCAAATACACATTTTATAAACACCTTTGGTAGAATGTGTTTATGAAATAATGAAAATAATATGATTTCATGGCAGTTTTTACACAACCAAGGCCCTTTGGTTGGCTTCTTTCAACAGCATGAAAAGATGGTATTGCTTGAGCTATGTGTTATTATATAAAAAAATATAATCAAAACAAGGCCTTGTTACTGAATATATGTCTGTTATAAGAGCTTACGTTTAATTTAAGGGGAAAAAATATCTGTCCAAGGCTTAAGTTTTCAGTAGACTTGATTTGCCAATTTTCTTGTTAGGTTATAACAAATTGTTATCTGACTCTGTCCTGGCACTGACACATAATATGTATAAAACCTTTAACTATCAAAATGAACATATGTCTTCTTGTCTCTTTTTAAAATACAAGAGATCTTTCATCTGGCTGTGCAAAATGAGCTGGTTAGATTTGCAATTATTTCCGATAATATGATACCGGGTGTGGGGGGGGGTGGCGTACGTACACAACATGAAAAAACTAGGCTACTGGAAAAGTTAAGACATCATTTATTTATGCAGCTGAAATTTTAAAATCTTATGAAACGAGGCAAGATTGTAGGCTTTCGTGATTGTGAAAATCAGCAGCATGAAAGCTATAGCTGAAATATCATATCTTTAAACATGCAGAATCCATCATAGTCAGCTACTCACGTTTGTATCATGGAAGATTAGATCTGATAGAACTGGAGACGGTGTAGCTAGGAGCTGTCTGGGAACTGTTTGGTTCATCACTTAGAATATGAAGATTATTTTGCAAGTAAAAAGTCTGTTTAAAAATGACAGTGTAGGAGCTGGGCTCTGCTTCATATAAACCAAACATATTCTGACATTTCTAAATTTACATGTAACGACAGCACTTATAAGTACTGTAAAGTTGAAACTTCAGTGTGTTTTAAAGGTACTGAATTTCTCAAAGGCTGATTTCATACAGTATGAGATCATTTACCTGGCCCTGTATCCCAGCTCTTTTGCCGTTAAATAGTCACCATATGTGGCACCTCGAGTATCCGACTGAATATAAAATACACGGTTGTGTGGCAACTTCTGCCACAGCTTGCCTTATTTCATTCCTTTTTTTTCTGCTATACCGTTGGACTGTTAATATTATTAGTGCCATATGTCTGGCTCTTAGTTTCACTGCCTTTTCTGTGTCCTTAGTATTGGAAAGAAACACAATATCAGAATTTCCTTGACTGAATGCTCAGGTTGTGAGTCTGGGAACCGTATGTCATCTGCTGGTAATGGCACTTGCCGTTTTTATATTAGAAAAAGAAAATAATAATTTGAGCATGATTTCGGTTTGGGATCAGCTGCTGGTTACACCTGCAGTTAATGTGTAAGGCACTATTAAAAGCTGTACAGTATGAGGACAGTCTATAAAATGATACAAGGCCCTAACAGACTTGGCGTGTGTGACTGCTACTTTCTCCAGACAGCTGAGTTCTGGAGGAAAGTGATTGGCTAGCCATGCCGTGTGACGTAAAGCACATGCACCACGATGGTGAGTAAAAAGCCAGTGATAAAATGAGACAGTCATGTGACCTCCCCGACCAAATGGGCCGTGTGTTAGTACAGGCGCTCCTGCGACAGCGGGAAGGTGGCTGATGGTATTTACTCCCAGCAGGCAGGGGAAACCAAAAGGCGTGTAGGTGGTCCGATTGTTTTCTGAGATAGCTCAGAGTTTGCAGAATGAAACAAATTGATCACCCACCAGGATTCCCAGGGTGCATGGAAATGAATTGTCTTGTCGTCTAAATATTCGTCTCACCCACCATTATATGGAGCTGCAGCTGTCTTTCATTAGAAAGAATCATGAGGGAGAAGTCAGAGGAGAACCCAGCAGCACGTAGAAACACTCTTTTACATGCTATGTAAATGTTTAACAACTAATGAGAGCACAACGCTCCATTGTACATAAACTAAAAAAGTTACATTTTTAATTAAATGAACAAACTTTTTTTTGGACCTGGATTATTTCATATAAATTATTATTTTCCCATGTAGACAAAGCAACAGTAACTCTTTGGCACACTGCACTATTTTTAGCAGTTTATGTAAATTAGGTCAACCATGCTTGTTATACTTTAGTCCATGCTTCCATGGAGCTGTCATGAAGAATAATATATCGTATTCTGCACTGCAGGAAAATCAAAACAATATAATTTATATCTCAATTGCAGTCTGTTTTTAATAATATAATGACAGCTTAATTAGAATAAGACCCTGGGTAGTTACATATCAGGAGTTATGAACATTTGCATAGCTTTTTTGCAAAGTTTTTTTTTTTAACCATGTGATTGCATCTAAAATGCAAATGTTTAAAGTCTAATAAAATGTTCTGGGCATATTTGAGTGCCCTAAAGATAAAATGCTGTTCAGATTACACGTCCTAAAACTTTACTGCAGAATTACCGTTTCTTTCTATTTAATTTCATGTTATTCCAGTCGATTTTACATTTTATGGAGTGTTAAAGATAAGCAGAATATAGAGTTGTACAGTTCCTTTGGTTGGTACAACACCAATGGATGAACAATAATATGTGAAATCAGGTAAAAATTGAAATTGAAAATAGGCACAGAAGTGTTAAAATGAGTACATTCACAGCTTACTGTTTCACACCAGGAGACCTCCCAAAAAGTATTGAATTCGATGCATTGAATGTGTTGAGAGCCTGTTTCTTTTTCTTGGAAACTTAATGTCTTACCTCCTGGCCATGTCATAGCAGCAATATGTCAAACATGAAATTGACTGTCACACACCTACGCCAGATCCAAAAAGGTAATTTCCTGAGAATCAGATAAAGCTAACTTACATCTTGCAGAATATGCTTAGCTTTCATTTTAGATCATCTTTCCAGCATGGAGGGGTCACTTCAGGCAATGATGTAAAGTACATTTAAGCATGTATATGTAAGACGATAGCATAGACTTTCTCCTAAAATAAACATACCATTTGGTTCTATAATAAGTCATACACTGGTTAAAGGTAGAGCTGATTAACTGAGCATTAGAAATGCCCAAAAGGAATGAGTGCTAAGTCTACCCAGCAAGCCTTCTGTTTACCTTTGTTCCATGAATCCGCTACATTAGTCTCTGGGTCACTGCTAGTGGATTCGTCAAGGCACCTGGGGAGCCTCTAATCAGATTTACCTACAGAGAGAGAAAGTACAATGTGAAAACTATGCATTTAGAATTTATGCATTGAGCAGAACACTCCTATGGGTCTGTGTTGAAACCTTACTTCTTTTTTCTTGAGGTGGAGGTATGCTGGTGGGGGGTTAATAGTTTTGGAAAACATTAAACATTTCAACATTAAATGCTGTGGTGTCTTATATTACATTTGTTTCAAGAATCAAAATGAAGTGTGACCATGGCAACAAATCAATGTCTAGATCAGACAATCGCCTGGGGCGCAACTAAATGTCCTCATATGTCTTCAAGGGACCACATGCTTTCCTTCATCCTTAAATATCGGTAAATGTTGTACAACAGAGGAGATCCGCATAGCATGAGGGAAATGGGGAGACATCTGGGCTTACATCCAAAAAAAACTTATTCTCTAACAGTTGTCCCATGGACACAATCTGAGTGGAAGCTCCCATGCATGCTTGCACAGATGACCGACTCGCAAAGCAACGTTCTCTTCATGCTGAAATTCCATTTAGGAAAAAGAACATGAACACATGCTTAACCAGTGACCATCCAGAACTAATGCTAGTATGACACAGAAATATTTCAATTCCACATACATGCTATAGGTCAGGCGTAAAATCCTAATTAGGATTGCAAGTCATTTTCACAAAGCCACTGTAAAATTGCTGCGTCAAAGAGATTATAATTGAAGATTGAGTTCTTTGCGGCCTGGCAGATGATTTTAAGGAATCATGGCTGAGTTTTGGCAAGAAGTGTACGGAGAAATGTGATATGACCATAGAGGAACGTTCAAGCAAAATCAGTATTATATCTTGTTAATTTAACAACAGCAAGGGGCTTAATCAGTAGTTAATACCCCTTGTAGTGGGTATGCACCACTTAACCTATGTACTGCTGAGGGAGAGAAGAAGTATAGGACCTTTCAAAGAGACCAGTAATATAAATTCATTACCAGATTTAAACTGTGGGCTTTTTTGCTTGTTTTCACTATCAATTATAGAGACTAATTACACATCCAATAAACACAACCATGTGTTTGAAATTATTGAGGTTTTTCTAGAGACTTGTACAGCCGAAATATAATTTCACAACTATGTGCGTGAGTATGAGTGTGGGACGGACAAAGTTCTACATCAGTGAATCTCTAATAGATTACTCAGTTTAGAATGGTCATGTCATTGTACCTCTAAGACTATGTAATACTATATAATAATACCGCAAAGGGATAAATCAAATGTAATAAATATAATAATCAATATTTACTGTACAACTTCCACACTGTCATTTTTCACTCGGAATGTCTTTGTTTGTAGCTTTCTCCTATGCGCTGTAATTCAGTTATATTGCTCAAGTCGCTGGAAAACTGCAGCGTCAAAAGGTTTGTAATTGAAGGCTGAGCTCTTTGTGGCCTGGCAGACGTTTTTGTGGAATCATGGCAGATCTTTTGCCAAGAAGTAAAGCTTCAGCTTCTACATCAGCAAAATAATTCGATCATAGTACAACGTTCAAGAAAAACATCTACACTGAAGACTTTCCAGGACAAATATGAAGAAGTTAGAAACAATATGCCTTGTTAGTTCACTAACAGCAAGAGCCATAATCAAAAGATAATCCCAGTTGAAATCCGGCATGACATTTTTAAGTAGCGGGAGTCAAGACAGGAAACGCATGACTTATTCACTTATTTACACGAGATATCCATCAAGTTAAAAATACCACATTATCTGATAAGCATATGTCTTAGAAAAAACCTGATTATGACAGCAGTTGGCAGCCACACACTCTTTATTAAAATCTATTTTCAGAACCTAAACAGATACCAGCAACTCCTAATGTAATAAAGCAAGGTGATTAATTGGTTTCATTTACATTAACGGAGTAATTAAAGTAGTACTATTTTATCACAGGGGTGGGCTTTTTTTTTGTCATAATATTTAACATATATCCTAATACATTTACACTGTGCATGAGATAAATTAATTATCCTATAACAGCACATCCTTTTGCATGGGGGATTGTTCACAAGGATGGCTCGGTGAGAGGAAATTAACCACTCTCTATGATAACAAACCCCGCTAGGAAAGGTCTGCAGGTTAAACCACAGGAGATCGCACATTGTGACAGCTAGAGTCAGGGCTGCAGACAATCACATGACCCACCACAGGGAAATAAGGTTAAATATACACTCTGCTCCTCAACTGTGAGGTTTCACAACCACTAAATCTAAGAGATCCTGGCATGCCACCTTATTAGGAGGCTTAGGAAAGCACATTATAGTCACAAAATTACCCTTATAGCATACTTAAGCTATATGTAAGTTTTCGCTCATTGTAGCAGTAATTATGATAAATACACTCCTTCATTTGGGTAAGGCATAGCTGAGCAATCAAGTTCACATATTAACTAATTATCAAAATAATTTCACTTACATAAAGAAGTGATTTGATGAAATCTGAAAAATGTGGACTTTTTAGTTCTCTAAAAGCAATTAAGCAATTATGAGCAATCTGTGTAATGATAGTCTATACACTATAAGCAGCTTCTTTCAATTATGACAAAATAAATATTAGTTTATAATCACATAGTCAACGTGGGCCTTTTTTACACGACAGGAAGTAGATTTTTTGCTTGGTGTTGTGAAAAATAAGATCAGCTTTGACAAAAAAATAAATGTTTGCCATTTTACACGCCAATTTTGCTATAACGACCACAAAGATGACATTTTTCCCAATTACCCACTATGCCGTTTCGGTGAGTCTGAGTTCATTGTAACCTTAGATGCTTATTCTTGGGTGACAGTAGCATGACCTGACATGGTCACATGGGCGTCTGCTGTCGTAGGCCACCCACCTCAAGGTTTAACACGTTGTGTGTCTGTGATGGCTTTCTGCTCACCACGGTTGTAAAGAGTGGTTTTTGAATTACTGGTGCCTTCCTGTCAGCTGGAACCAGTCTGGTCATTATCCTCTGACCTCTCTCATCAACAGGACATTAGAACTGCTGTTAACTGGATGTTTTTTGTTTTTTGCACAACTCTGTGTAAACTCAAGAAACTGTTGTGAAAATCCCAGGAGATGAGCAATTTTTGAAATACACATACCAGCCCTTCTGGCACCAACAACCATGTCAGGGTCACTAAGATCACATCAACTGAAGTTCCTGACTTGTATCTGCATGATTTTATGCATTGTGTGTCTGTACGACTGACTGATTGGGTAATTACATGAATTAGCATGTATAAAGGGGCATATAAGCATAACAATTACAAAAATGTTCAGGCTATAAAAGAAGCAAAATGTAGTGTGAAGCCTGAGAGAATGACTTGACATCAGGGTCTTGAATGCATAACGGGATAAACCTTTTTTTTTTCATTGATCTTCTATACTGCTTATCCTGTGTACAGGGTCATGGGGAGCCTGAAGCCAGTCCCAGGAGACTCAGGGCATGAGGCGGGGTACACTCTGACCAGGATGCCAACGGGATAAACTTCACAGATTTAATTCACCACAAATAAATCTCACAGGTCATTGTTTTAAAGGGCTTTCCTTATTTCGTCATACAAGTCTGTTTAAGGGCCTGGAAGTCAGTGTTTTTGGCTGAAATCACAAACTGATTCGAATCGCTGCCAGGTGGGCCTTCGATAACATGTTCATAATATCAAAGTAAAAGCTAACTGCAGGGGAAAAGTGAACTCCACTGAGTAGCAATACATGCCTTCCAGCCTCCTTCCAACCTCATTTTCTACTAATGACACACAAGTCCTATTGCATGGAATTTAAGAGTGAAGAGTGGAGGCAGATGGCCTTGTGGGGGGTAACCACCCCACCCCCTTCAGAGTTCAGAGAATTTCGTTTTCTTTGCACAGTCAAAGTGCTCAGTAAAAACTCACACATCTGGAATAAAAGTCAAAGCTCTAAATAAATCTGTTACCACTAAGCTGCTCATGTCTGTGCTTTCATGGCTTGTTGGTGGTTTTAACCTGTGAAACGTGACCAAATCTTGATGCTAATTAGTTGCACTGAAAGCTCCTCGGAGAATTCAGTGCAATCTTTTGACAGTCAGAGGAAGGGTAGTGCACTAAATCACACAGTGGAACCATTGATAGGATGGTTCACATTTTTAGTCACTCGACGTAAATTACCTGTCATTTGTCATTCCGTGACGTTATAAATCCTGGGAAAAGAAAAAAAAAAAAACCTGACACTGGTGCTGTAATGGGTGTGCACTCATTTCCACACCACATGGGGGAGGAAAGATGTATGGTTTACTATAGGGAAAGTAGTAACCTAAGGTTGAGTCATTTGTAAGTGTAATTTGTGGGCCTTTTCCTTGTCCACTGTAAACTCACATTCTGCATCCAAAAAACGCAATGCTACTAACTTTATGATGCGCCTTCTGTTTTAAATCATGTCTTTCTTGGTGTTCTGAACCCTGAAATGTTATTTATGGTGGCTTTACATAATAGTAAGGTAGGGACAGTTAGCTTTAATTGACATGGAATATTTTTGGCTTTTTAAACAACCAACAGTTATAAAACAAAACAACAACAACAACAACAAAGCAAAAAAAAAAAGGTTAAATAAGCTTGCACTGGTTAATTTCCCAGAGTACAGATTCATGGAGCCTATTGTTAAAAGTTTTTTAGCTAAAATCTTTTACATGGACTAAAATAGTAGGAAAAAAAATCAACCTGTACTTTAATTTGCATTTTTTTTTAAATAACCAGTCTAAAAAAGGTCAATTAATCTAAAATTTAAAAGACTTTAATAAACCATTGGACTTACTGAAAGTGAGTTGTCAGTTGGACCAATAGAGCGAATTATAAAACTAGAAAGATCAAAATGAAAATTCAACACAGGGTGTAGAAAAAGTTGTTCCCAGTCACTTGTCTCTAATATTTGGTGCATGTATAAACAAAAGGGGAAGGATATAAAAGAAAATCTGAAAAAAAAAAGAAAAAAATGCACAACAGAACCAATGAAAACAAAAGGGCAGAAAATCAATGTTTTGAAAGAACTATAAGAAATTAACTGAAGCATGTTCAAATGAAATCAACATTCATGTATAAAAAAGCTTCCTTCAAGGAGGTGCTATTCCAATAAAACATATAAAAATAACTGAACAAAATCTAAGTGCTTTGCTAAAGGGTTGCATAATATTTTTATTATTTTTAATAATAATAATAATAATAATAATAAGGAATTGCAATCAGTACCTTAGTAGCCAATGCATAGGATTACCTTTAAAATGTGAAAGTCTTTTCTTCCTTCAACAGAAAATAAGCTTTACTTGCCAACGCAGTGGTGGCCAGCAAATAGTTGATATCTCAGTCCCATTGAAAATTTATGGAGGAAATAAAAATAACCGGTCTATGACAAGGCTCCATCCATTCTCCATGCAAAGCTAACCTGTTAACAGCTATTCAATAAAGATAGAACTGGTTGATAGAGAATATTGTTTTTTTATTAGTGCAGTTCATGCCTCAAAGACTTCAGGCCATCATAAATATTTAATATTTAAGTACTAAGTGTGATTCTGTTGTTAATGATGATGAGTACACAATTTTGCCCTTAACAGTGAGTGTGTGTTAGGGTTGTGTTTATCAATGAGCATGTGTCTGTTTGTTTCCCTATTCAGTATATTTTTGCCTATGACGGGGTTCCAGTATAAGGCTAACACTGTGGTTTCATAATCGCAATGGTTAGGCTCCACACCCTAACCTTCCCTGGAAGTAATATGATAATTAAATAGCAATATAAGAAGTCAATATGCCATTGCACAACTGCAACACTGTGCCTTTTTCCGAACATGAATTCATATTTACTGTAAGTGCAAAAAAAAAAAAAAAAAACCTGTCATTGAATAATTATTTATTGATGAATTAGATTTGTGTTGTCTTGTCAGGGTTGACCTGGCATGGCAATACTGTAAACATGGTTTTGCTGGAAATGTGTAGTCCTGTATTTGGACACTGTTTCCCCTGAAAATTGGCTTCTTTCGAGTTTGTATGACTAATAATGCAAGATAAATAAATATGCACAAACAAAAAGGCAGTCCCTTTACAAAATAATGTCACACTGTTAAGAAACTAAATCGGAAAGCTTCTTCATTCTGTATTACTATCAGTTATAGGAAGTTGTCTGCCAGGATTGGTGGTTTTAAAGGAATCAACACTGACGATGATTCATTTTTAGACATGACTCTCTGACCACCATGGATAACACAGGTGCATAAAAGCAAAGGCCCACCCAAGCATGTATTACACCAGCAACAAACCACCTTAAAGTCTGGCTTACTGGAAACTTCTCATAGCCAGACATTTCGCAGGCTGGAAGTGGGTGCAGTTGGTAAATCATCCACACACAGACCAACGGCATGTTGTACGTTCTATGCCAGCCTCGTGAAATTCCCACTGAGACAGGCGGCCACTCAGTGATCTCATGTGGGCTGTTAACAATAATTATCATTGGAAAATGAAATATGATGGAAGCATACTGCATGCATCAATATTGGACTGAAGAACTTCATACCCAACACACCCTAAACATCATTCTACTACAGAGACACACCCTTTTGTTTTCTCTGGCTCTTTCTGAACAGACGGCGGTGAAGTGATACCCATATGTTAACCTCATAGATCATCATGATAATTGCCAACTTGGGTTAGGCTCCATACAGTATTGATTAACAAGATTGAAGAATTATTTAGAGAACTATTTGACATGCTGCAGATGATCAAGGTCAATTATTTTTTTCCTTAAAATTAAGAAAATAATTCAATCGACCGTATAAAGTACATTTATAGTACCAGTTGTTTTGTGAATAATCACAAATGCTGGCATACTCCCTAAACTAAATGCAACTTTAGTGTTAGTATGCCTAATTACATTCTAAGGTTATTGAAGAAGAACCCAATGAGGCATGGAAAACCACATCGTTGAACAGGGTGTTCCAGGCACTCATTTATGATGTCATGTTTAGGGAAATGCATCAGCACGTAGGTAATCCCAGACAGCTCAAAGGCCCGTGTACAAGAAACCCCTAAAGAACTATGATCACCATGCATGTATAATGTTCTCACTTTCATGTGTCAGCAATGTTGTCATAGTCAAAAACAGAAACTCTCTCTGTCTAAAATCTGACTTCAAGAAGGTGACAAAGATTTTGACGTTGTGATGCAGCTTATATAAGAGCCTCATAACTCAGTGGTCTCTTTGGTTGAATCATGGTTCGATGCCACCCTATTTCCCACCCAATTTAATCTCCTGCCATTTACTGCCCACCAGAATCCAATTTCCTACTTTCTCGTAAACATTTGACATCAGACAGCCACACCTTATCACATGGCAGTCTAACAAATTAAGAGAAAAGTGGTACCTAAATAAATGAGCTTATAGATGCCCAATATCGGTGATTGTCACTTTATTTCACAGGGGATAGAGTAATGCCCATAGTGCCTCCTTGGCTCCATGGAAATGGCTGTGACATCAACAGGACTCATTCATGGTCTCCTGAAGATGTTTTGCTCTTGTACCACACAGGAGCCCCCTGCTTGCTGTTTGTGTGAAGTTCCTATACATGTTCTCCCGATCTCCATGTGGGTAATTTAATTCCTGGAAACATGCTGCTAGGTAAACTGGTTACTCTTAACCTAAGCTGTGATTGTTTGCGCATGGTGCCCGGAGATCCAGGAGGGATTCCTGCCCCACAGGCAGTGCTCCCAGGATAGACTTTGCTTTTTACTGTTTACTTGACATCAATGAGTCAAGAAATAGAATATATACAAATTTAGAACTAAAAATATACCAGTGTGTGTGCGTGTGGGTTACCACAGCTTTACGTGTGAATGATACGTGTGGGTAACATTCACAGCTTTAGAGTACCCTGTTTACCTACCAGCATGTTTATATATATATATATATATATATATAGTATTCTTTACATGGTTGTTTTAAAGATTTGGTGATCTGCCTGAAATCAGCGCATTTGATCTGCTTCTTTATTTTTTTTTTGAAGATCGTAAGGAAATGGTTATCCTTTCTACAATATCAACTCCAGTATGGTTTTTCCATGTCCATGGATCCCCTCCAGAAGTGTATTTATGAGGTGATTAGGAGCAGACTACATGAGACGTGTTGTGCTTTCAATAGCAACATAAGAGCCTTTTCATAAAGAAACCATGCAAATTACTACCACAACACTATCTACAGACCGTTCCCTCTGCTGCAGGATATGCTTGGCAGTATATGGCTGTGTAATTGGCTAAAACAATGGCCCCATTCTTTGTGTTATGGCATAATAACCTATGCACCCAGATGTTCCCAGGGTGTATGAGAATCACTTTGGTTTTCTAATGTGTTCCCCATTTCCACAGGTTTGGGAAATGACACAATGCAGACGCCACTGGGTATAAGAACTAATCCTGCTTGCCCCCACTGAAGCCCATCATGTCAGTTGAGTTCTTTGATGAGCAAAAAGCCATGTGTAGGCAAATCCTGTCATTTCCACCACATGCTATGACTAACCGAAGGGCATATACATTGAATGATAAGCAATTTATCCTTCTTATTCACATTGTCTACATTATGCACTAATGTCTCAGTGTTCCCCACAATTCTCCTCTTACCTATAGCGTCTTTGCCTCCAAAAACCATTAGATCAATCATACAGAAAAAAACCCTATGAATTTAGTGCGGTTCAGCTTTCAGTCAAGAAGTGATTGTCAAAGACGGGAAAACAGAAGGAGCTTTCTTTTCACAGTTTGAATCTGCACTCAAGACATGCCTGTATATCAGAGGGTAAATGGTTCCAGCTGGCCTGGGGTGGCATGCCCTGGGATATGATGGCTATATCACACACACACACACACAAATTTACAGACACACAGACAAACTCATGACAAAAATAGCCCCCAGAGGAACAATATTTTTCTAACCTGAGCTGTAAATTCTATGGGGGTGTGCCAGTTTTAAAACTGGATTTAACAATTACAGTAGCTCGTGAGTTTACTTTATCTTAAACATCTAAAACATCTTTAGAACATACAAAGTAGCTCAGTTGATGTAAAACATCGCAGTGGGTAACTAAGACCAAGTTTCTTAGAAAATTGTAACATCAATCTGATTATATGTTTACAGTTGAGAAAGTATATTCGTAGTCTAATCCTTTAAATCATTTGATACGGCAAAAAAAAAAAAAAGCAAAAAGTTCCAATCTGAAAAAAAAAAAACTACAAAGAATATTGACTGAATTTTAATCTGTACTGCTGATTAGCTGGATTAACTTAACTGAAAGCATATTTGTAATGATTAAATGACTTGCCCTGTGCAGATCTCCCATGAGCCATCTGTCTTAATCCCAGTCTTGACCTTGACCTCTCTTGTCTCCCTTTTGATTCACGTTATCCTAAAGACCTACAGCAGACCGAAACAGACCAGAGCATTTGACTTTTTTTTAACGATAATTATACGTACAGGTGTTTAGACCACTGATATTAACATGTTAGAACATTTTTCTTTTAACTTCAACTTTATTCTTACTGTAAAATGTGTAAAAGGAATACACTATAGCTTTCAGGGAGACAACAGACAACTTATTCGGGAACAATATATCAAGAATGTGTTGCGCTATTTAAGGATATTTGTCCAGCGAAATGACTCAGGCGAAGGAAGTCGTTGATTAAAATGACATTACTCAATACTGTTATTATTCTTCCCCTATAGGAACCTTTCTCGAGCTCGATGCACTTGTCTGTATATTTCAGCTCGTTTAACAGAGCACTTAAAGAGGTAAACGTTTCACTTCCCCGTCCAGACTGCATAATTGCCGTTTTTTCCAACATAAATAAATTCTAATTAGGCTAATGTTTATTTTTGTTCTACTAAACTGGGTTGCCTTGCACTAGTGTCTGAACGAACAGTTCTTCTCAAAAACAAACATTTTAATGGAAGAGGAAGGAAACTTCACATGTTCCTCCTTTAGATCTTGCGTCCAGGAGCAGTAAACTTTCCTTCCGATTGTCTTGAAGTGGCGATTCGTTGCCGCTACATGCAGCGTTTTTGTTATAGTAAGTAATTAACATGACTTTCTATAATGTGTACTAAATGAGTTAGTGATTCTTTAAAAAGCCTTTATAAAAGCAAACGTACACTTTTCCTATTAAAACATTGCGATGGCCGTGTGAACTCCTCTGTAGAAATGCATTTGTTTAATATAATACATGTGAAACGGATACTGAAAATGGGGCGAGAGCCATTCACGGGGTGACTTGTTGCACTTGGACTCGACTACCACGTATCTGTTGTGAGATCGGTGAACCTGAATCCCTCAGAAAGGTTTTTCCTTCAAACTTGTTAACTTTTTTTTCATGTCATTTTGCACCTAGAGGGTTACATGCTCTCAGGTTACATTACAAACACCAGCGTGGAAGACAGAGGGGACCTTAAGAGGGCCAAAGATTACGCAGGTGACAGGAGTGGGTGTTCTTCAAGTTAACTTCGTTAGAGATTCCCTTGTGCATTTTAGGGTGGGGTTGTTTTTGTCACAAGCAGTATTTGTCACAGATGGGAGAAGAAGGACATGGTGCACTCATTGTTCCGCTTTTGCTTCTTCTCCCATCTGTGACAAATCCTTTTCGTCAAATACATGTCGTTTCAGTGCTACGAAATTTGTGATGGGTAACGAAATCTGATTCTGGTCTGGATGAAAGTAGATAATTCTTAACCTTTAACCCTTCTGAGGGATTTAGGTTTGTCGTCTTACGACAGAAATGAAGAGTCGAGTCCAAGTGCAACAAGTCACCTTCGTTTTAAGTATTTTTTTATGAATGTCACATGTATTATATTAAACAAGTGCATGCATTTCTACTGAGTAGTTCACATGACCATTTTCACCATTCCTTCTTTCTTTTCCTTTCCCAAACCGACCCAGCATTAATTTTATTAGACAATAATTCTTCAAAATCCCAATCTTCAACTTTTTTTTTTTTTTTGGTTGTAGGCCAAACCAGCATGTATCTGGCAGCATGATCTAAGAAAATGTCAAGGGATGGTAAGTCTGACTCCAGATCACTGGGGATGGAGCGGAGGCTTGGAGGAACTCCCTGCTGCTCCAAACCTGACCTTTCACCCACCATTGATGCAACAGGCCCCAAGGCTTAGTTTGGGGACAGGATCAAGTGATGTAATGTGTCATAGTGCTGAATTCATTATCGACTGCTTGTCAGTGAGATTTAGGGTTATCTCTTAAAGTCAGTACTGCACAGTAAGAACAGCAAGAACAATCAGTGATATTTAATTCCTTTAGTAGATGAAAATTAACCACTAAAGCAATAAATATTAAGATTTGGCCAGTGGTGGTTGCTCTGCAAACCATAACAAATGTAAGTTTTAGGAACATGTGCTTGAAAACAAATGCAGCTCAACCGATCAGGTTTAATCAGAAGTCAAGAGGACGATAATGCCAAAAGAGTTTCAGAAAGAACATTGAGCCTTTCCTCAAATAATTAATCCAATGTGAAATAGAGAGTACACTTGAAAATCACAGGCTGACCACTACTCCCAGTGTACGATAGAAATCAAACCATGTGGAGCATCTGTTTAACTTAAACGTAGATAAATGATCCATAGAAAAGTCCTGATATTCATGGAAGAAGAGCAAATGCGATAACGTGAGACTTTTAAAGCCCTGCCTTTTCCAAATGAGCTAAAGCCATGCACAACATACAAGATGGAACAAACCGTTAAAAAAAAAGATGGCTGCAATTCAGCCCTGTAGCTAAACACGGATGGATGCACCAGAATCCTAAAATGCTCTGGACGAATTTCCGGCACACACTTCAGCAATGACTGCAATCCCAGGAACGACTGTGGTGCCTGAGTCAGTTTATATTCAGTGCATAGTTGTTTCCCTGGATCTTAGTGAAGAATCTAATTGCACACTCTGGCCGAGACCCAAGCCACGAGAATTTTAGCCCACAGACAGGATACAGAGCCCTGTTGAAACAGTAAATTTGCTTTGAAGCCGCCCGAAGTGCTTCAATTCGGAAGTGAGACCATACAGAGCAGTCCAAGCTGAACTAACTAATATTCCGACCTCCTTAGCTCTATTAACTCTATAACAAGCACATAGCACTAGTGCTGGATGGCTTCTTCTACGTCATTTTCAGTCGATGTAACAGAAGTCAATGACTCCCGTGTCATCATTAGATTTTCATACCGCATCATAAATCATAAAACCCCAGTGGAAGTATTTCTGAGCTTACCAATAGGACACATATCACTTTGGATCTTTATTAAAGAAATATCAAACAAAAAAGTTATATAACTAAAATATGATGAGGTTAGAGAAAAGTGAGGTTAGTAAAGTTAGAAAGAGCTCTGAAAAAAAGAAGAAGAAAAAACTACAATAACAGTTTCCTGTGTTCTGGTGACTCCCTAAACATTGTTCACAATTTTATTTTATAAGCAGAGGGAGTGACCTGCTATAATGGCCCTATAATACCAAATGGAAGACAAGATCGAGTAAAAAAAATGAAAAGTTTAAGCAAATTTCTTGTTGTTTCAATTTCTGTGTTCAAAGTACTCTCTATGGCAATAGTGAAAACAAAAGGGTGGAGCATGACTCTTTCTCTGTCTCTCTCTGTCTAGCACACACACACACACACACACACACACACACAAGCTGAAGAAACACATGTCAAAGTTCCCATGGAAACGGCCACACTACACACTCCGTGCTCTCACACTCCTAGAGCAGCACTCTCATTCACTGCCCGTATGTCTGCGGATAATCATTGCTCACTGAAGGCACCGGTTATTGTTGAAGGCTGCTGACCACTAACGATAGCGTAGCCACCGGATACAATTGTGGAAAATCTGAGCTTGGGATATCATTCAGTAAGGTGCTTTCCTTGGGAGAATAACAGAATCATCCCACCATTACTCATACCCCAGACATATTCTCATCATTCATCTTTGGTAAATGCTTCCTCCTGATCAGAGTCGGACTTTATTTTTGGAGTAGTGGGTGGGAATACAAAAGGCTCAGGCTCTGGATCTGAAAAAAAATATATATATATTGTTCATTTGTGACTGAACGGTCATTAATCATTCATTCATCTTCTATACCGCTTATCCTGCCAATCCATCACAGGGCACACACACATTGCACGCAAGTTGGGAACGCCAATTAGCCCAGTCTACATGTTTTTAGACGGGAGGAAACCGGAGCACCCGGAGAAACTTCTCGCACGCAACCCCAAGGCAGGAATCGAACCCAAAACCCTGAAGGGGCGAGGCCACAGTGGTAACCACTCCACCACCGTGCCTGAATGGTCATAATGTCTATAATTATTATATATAACAATACAAGCTGTCACAGGATTCCTGGTTCAATCCTGAACCTTCATGATTGTATGTGCCTGTGATAGTGCCGTGTCCCATACAGGATATACAACCGAGTCATGGCCAGTATTGATCCAAATCTACCTGACCAGGATAAAGCAGTTACTGAAGACGAATGAATGAACAAACAAGACCGCACTTTCATTATGTCTTTTTAAGTGAATTAAAAAATCATCGATTTTATTAAGAAATACTTTCATACATCATTACAACTGGCATGTACTGTACAGCACATATAAGTTCATATTTCCCTTTCACTTTGCATTGTACACTAATGGTCATATTTCTGGTCCCTAGATGCATTTAATGTGAACTGAAAAATGCCATGATGATGTAAATGACTTGATTTTTTTCTTTCTCAAATCCTGTCTGTTGAGGATCATTCAGTCTTCATGTATTTCAACAGAACATTCTCAGTATACATCGTTCATTGTGCAGTGTATCATGTATCAAAGCTCTACTAATTTAGCTGTTGTTTAGGCATAGCTTTAAACATTAGCATCAACAAAAGAGGGAGATACTACTTGGACATCTTAAGCACACTTGAGCAGTTTAATCCCAACAAACCACTGCCCAAAGTGGAACCTCACTTCTAAATGTTCCTTCCTATACTTTTGGGAAACTTCATGGGAGTTCCTGGGAGTGAAACAATAACCACATTAGTGTCTTTGATTAAAAACAAAACATAAAATAGGCAACACATAAGCACTCAATGATGCCATTGTTCAGAGTAAAGTAAAAAAAAAAAAGTCTTACAAGTCCACAGAACTAAAGTAAACTCTCTCTTGTGCCTTGGCCAGAATACACAGCATGGACCCCTAGGTGGTATTTAGGGTGGTTTGGAAGTGAGCGATGGGATCCATACACACGGAGCACAATGATGTTCTGTGCAAGCCAGCTTTGGGTGATGTGATCCAAAAGCTTTAAGTGAGTCGGCAAACATATGGTTGCTGTTCATCAAAGTCAGCTAGGGGTAGAAACCAGCCTCTAGGCATTAAACTCATCAGCTTCTAGCCCTCGGCGCCACTCCGGACTACTCGTATAAGGCAGAGAGTACACGTTCAGCACGCTTCCCTGGGAGTTTCTCCTACGTAGCTACATATCACGGGGCTGCCCTTCCCCTCAGGCGAGTCTGCAGCCCTCAAGCCCTGGCTATTTTCTCTGCTTGTCATTATATATCCTTTCTCAAATAAACAGCAAGCCAAATTAACACATGAGGAACTGGCTCTTCCTAAGAATGGACCACTGCCAGAATGGGCTCCAGAGCTATCCTCCAGGGGGCATCTTTGGCGATTAGATGGGATTTGTTTAAAATAAAGTGTGTAAAATCAGCAAACTACTTATTCTTAGGGATTTGGGACTTTTATGCTGTTTTGGAGAACATGGATGAAATAAAGAGAGAAAGGGTCCCATCTGGCACATTGGGTGACAGATAATCGCCATCCTGATGGTATATCTGACCTTTCTGTGGCAGTTACTTACAGTTCACAACCTGGGTCGAGTTGCCAGTTCGATTGTATCAGACAACTTGGGGGGTAAAGGACCTTGCTCAAGTGGCAGCACTGTGGCATTGGGGCTCAAACCAGGGACCTCCTGGTCAGCAGTAAAACACCTTAACCACTAAGATACCCCTGCCCCCTCATATTAGGAATACAAAAGTCAGAGATAGGGATGAACTTAGGTGTGTTTTTTTATTATTATTATTATTATTATTATTATTATTATTTGATATGTAGGAAATTGGCAAAAATCCAGCCAAGGGTTCTGGATATCAGGGTGATTGTGCACACTTTATGTAAGCAATATTGTTACAGCAACAGTTCCTTAAATTTTATTAGACATTTTATTTCTCTTTATAACAAATACTGTTTATTGAGGGGGAAATTATTAATACACTCAAATTCATGTAGTGGTATGACAGGAATATACACCAGTGCAATTCCTACTAAGTTCCCTTCACGCGCGCCATTTCAACAGATTGGGAAATGTGTCCATGTCGCCCCCTGCTTGTGGATATAAACATTGCACCTAATTCACTTGGTATTGAATAGATTAATTGATGTAGAATGGCTATTGGCTGCGAAAGAACTCGCACAAAAACAACAATTTTACAATAAAAACGTTTTAATGTTTGATCATTTGACAGACATGTGGAAAAAATATATATTTATATATATGAAATACAATATAGCCTGAGCATCTTGGAAATATATCTTTATTTTAGGGGGTATTTTACTTTTCATCCATTAACAGTTAAAAGTGTAATTCTGAAATATTGCTGAACGGTTTAAACACTGTTTAGGCTTGAGCCAGGTTAAGAGGCTATTGCTACCAGTTCGGAAGTTTCAATGAGTAGCACTTTTATTTGCCTCCTCCAACAAATTTGCTCCTCCTCGCCCCCTGAACCTTCCCCCTTATTAAAACAACTCCCAAAAACCCTACCGGTTTAAAAGCCTCTTCCAAATGGACACGCTACAGGAAGCAGCACAGGGTGGCCGCCTGCAACACATTACCATTTTAACGCATCCTCTCTGAGAGTTGTACAGCAGTGATGCCTGAAGAAACTTGAAACAGCAGTACAGTTTGTCACTAACTTGTTTTTGTTTTTTTTCTCCCTATACGTTTGGATGATACTTTTATATCCCCTCCTTGTTATCAGCTGACAAAAATGACAATCAGGACGATGCAACAAGTTCTGTCGATCATACAGTACAATTGCATTCGTTGAGGAGGAAGACTACAGATTTGCAAACCTTCACCTGCTCACGTGGGAAGACGCTTTCTTTCTCAAGTTTCCCCCAAAAGAACCTCGTGTTCAGAAAGTTTACTGCAGTTCGCTGCCCTGCCAACGGAGTCTGCTCTGACCAACATCCATCCTAAAGGACCACAGAGATGTCATCTCCACGTAGCTGCTTCAAGGTAAGGTTGATGCATGCTTATTTTAGTCCAGATCTGTCTTCCAGGCAGCAGGCGAGATTGTCCTAAATGTAATCCAGCACTGATCCTTACTTTGCTAAAGTTTACCTCCCGGTGTAGAATGAATGGAATCGTCTTCAGGCAGTGATCACACTCGGTCATACTGTGCCTGGTTGCACCTTTTTTTACTCTTAAACCTGCACTTCACACTACTTTACTATGCGCAGCCTGCCTTGAGTCGCGTAGAAGTAACAGTCTATAATTGTTCAGATTCACAAAGCGCGCGAGCTCAACATCCACAGATGATGCGCGCGTTCGACGGGTTGCCAGATTGCAAACACACATTACGTTTAAACCTGTAAATGAATTAAAAAGTTGCATTGTGCATTTCTTTTTCTTCTTCTTCTTTTTCTTCTTTTTCTTCTTCTTCAACTTCTCCTACTTTTTTTTCTTCTTTTTATTATTACATTTTAGTAACACCTAAACAAACCTGATGACTCGGAGGTTTCACGTTTGATTGAATTAATTTTTTGCTGAATTTACCGCGATGATGATGACAGCTAAATAATTATTTGAAAGCAAATAGTAATATTAATACTAATAGTCCAATTTGGATCTGTATGCTACGCACCCCAAATATCTTCTGTACTTTTCCCGTCCAGTTTAAGGAACATAAAAACAATCTGGCAACCCGTTTTTTTCTCGGTGACGTCTCGTTCAGACTTGAATATTTATTTGGTCTGGGTTTATACAGGCACGGTGCCCAGACTTTGCTTTTTAAGTCCAAGGTGGATTGCAGCCGATATTTTAAAATAACTCCTGACCCCCCCAAATAAAAAAAGACGAACACTGCTGCGCATGCGTAATTTAATGTCAGAATTGCTCAAATGTGACGTCATTGAGTTGCTTTTTTTCCCTTTCTGAAGTAGTAGGCTTACGTAGCAACAAGATGAAATGACTCACAGGAATAGCTTCCTTCATGCTTCATTCATCAAAAGTATTGGTTGATTTCAGTCCACATGGATCTACTGACCTGCAACTGCACCTTTTTCCGCACTTTTCACTTTTTAATTAATGCTGTGGCATGCCAAAATAGTTATTTTGTAATATGATTGGCTTAAGCACGTATAACCCTTATTTAGAGTCACATCAAATGTAACTTATTAATGCTAGTGGATTCATTTAGAAATAAGGCAGCCAGTTTTACAGACGATCATGATGAAAATGTCTAAATTTCACGGTTATTATGCTCATTAGTTCAGTGATGTTAAATCATTAATCCCACAGATACTAAAGCAATCATGCATAAGTGATCACAATGTGTGACAGGACTCCTGAAGAGCAGCTGCACTTATTAGGCTGTGATGTTTTGCCCCCACTGTCACTTTTATCAAATCAATGTTGATAAATTGGGCAGCAATGTCTGAAAGCAGCTCATCCATCACAATTAACACCTAGATAAGTAGAGTACAATACCTATGGTGCTGTACTTGTGATTAGGTCATCACATCAATCATCTAGACTATGATCTCTTAATTTGTATGGGAGCAATAGCCCCAATACAGATCAATGTCTGCCACATGCACCAGATGTTGTTGCAAAGTGAGTTGAAAGTGATTCAGAGTGTGCACCATGCCTGTTTCTTATTAGTACAGTGGAAACAGTTTGAGTGAAAATAGGTGACAGAAGCACTAAACCAGACAGGCGGAAGTCAATGAATGTGCAAATTTCCAAAGCGAAACAAATAATTCACATGCTGGTAGTCTGCTCATTCATTTAAAACATGTCTGTAGCAATGTCATGAGGTGGTCATTTAATGGTTTCTAGGATATTAGATTCAACTTGGACATATTAGAAATTGGCTAAACTCAGTCAGCAATAGCAAAAAAGAAAAAAAAAATAGACATGCTGAGGACAGAACAGAATAGGACAAACCAAACCAAAGCTGTCTTCACCAGCAAAAAACCAAAAACAAAACAGAAATAAAGTCCTTGCTGTCATCAAACAGTCACCTGGCACTGTACACAGTGTTTTGACTGCGATAAGGACATTTATCAAAAGAATGGGTCTATTAAGATTGAAAATCAGTTGCTGTACAAAGGCATAGAAGAAGAGATTGCCATGCCAGAGCCATGATGCCTTCTGGAATGATGAGTTCAAATATATTCTTTGATGCAAATGTTCCAGGATGTCAAAAACAGAGCTGCTAAGGAGCACAATGACAGCTATTTGCAGTTGTGCTCATAGTTTCCCAACAAGGAAATCTGGTCAAAATCAATGAAAAAAAAAAGGAATGATGAGAAAGATAAATGCCTGCATTGTAAAGATGCACTGTAAGCACCATAACAGGAACTCAAGCACACTGTAAAAAGTATTTAAAAAAAAATACTTGGGGTGTAAGTTATATGGGACATTTACAATATTCAATTGGCTACATCAGATTTCCAACCTCAGCGTTAAACTCAGCAGGAAACACAGTGAGAAGAGGTCATAAGTTTAGAAGATATTGCCCTAGAACCTATTTTGTTGTACAATGTCCCATGCATACATTAAAAAACAAAATTAATTATGATATTATAGATGTTTTTTTTTTTATTAATATTGTATAGGGTAATCTTTCATTCAAATAAAATACATGCATAGGTAAAACCTTTCTAGAGTGCTGTTCTTAATAGCATTGAGATTGACACGTGCTGGTGTGGGAAAGGCAGTAGCTGTAATGATCTGTTGCTGAATAATTATCTTCTGCTACTGGGATTTCCCTATACTTTCCCACACATTCTGGAATCAATTACAGCTGTGGCTTAATGCGCCTTCAATATAGCACAACCCTAAAGAGGCTGTTGTAAGTCTGAAGAAAATCCCACAGACGATCACATCTTCTGTGCATCCGTCACATCTGTATGCTAGGACCTTTTTCAAAGCATAGCCCCACAATGAAGCAGTATACTTGAGAAGTCTACTTGAGTGCATTCATCAGTCTGATGAGTACTTTCTCCTATTGCACTGATTGATAAGGACAGTGTGCATTTTTTTCTACAGCTCAAGGCAAAAAGAAATTGACTCTGAGGTTGGGTTGTGCAGTGCAGCTTTACTGTAGCTGCAGTGTAGTATTTCATCTACGTTTGAAGCCGGTGTTTAAGTTTTCCCCACTGAGAATGATTCAACTTTCCAGCTCTCTTGCATTTCGACCCCTCCCTTAAGGGTCTTTTGCGCTGCTGGATCACCGCCAGCTGTGGGACGGCAACTGCTCTGTACATGCACTTACAGGCGATGAGAATAAATCTAACATTGTTCCATCTTGCAATTTGGGACATAGTGGATTTGATATGGGGTAATGTGTTTGGTTTTGACGCACTGGGGGGATGGATAGAACTAAAACTTCCCTCGACTGCTCTTCTCAAAGTTTTGCATTCTGAATAGAATAAGACTTCGAAGAAAAGGGTGCTGCACCATTCAGGTCAAGAGGAGATGTCAATCAGTCAGAATTACTCAACAGCAGCCATAGTTTCACCCACAGAGGACAGTGTTACTTTCAGTATCACTTACTCCCTTGATTAATCCCTGTAAGCACCCAGCTATGGGACATGGTTTATTATGCAGGTAGTTATAGCACCTTTAAATGAGTCCTTGGGTTCACCCAGAGTTTACAGTGGAAAGAAAGAACTGAGAAACCCACATAGCAGCTCTGGCGTTTCAGACATTAACACTGCACGTGTAGCAGTCTAAGGTGGAGTCTGCAAGGTCCACAGCGTCAACACCCAGGATCTTGTAAACATGATGACATAAAAGGCCATAATGTGTGCCAGTTAAGCTGTTCCATGCTACAGTCCCCAATAACAGCTCCACCTCTGCAAAGCGAACTGTGTTACTTAAACTACAAGGCCAAAAAAAAAACATCTGGGTGTTGAGGGTGGATTATTCAAACAGCACTTATTAACAAGAAAGGTCTTCCCCTGAAATAATAATACAGAGGGTCTTTTGCATTCAAATAATATTATATTCACTGCTCGTGTCTTCCCACAGAGATATAAACAGATGATGTCAGGAGGGTGGTGCCCTGCAACAGTGTCTGCCAAGCAGATGGGAAACTGCATCAGTTTGGAAACTTGGAACAAATGCCTATGGAACGCATTCAAATTTTGAAATAAAGAGAGGATGGGGGAATGGGAGAAATGTCCGACTGTCTGAAATATTCTGTTGCTTTTGTTGTAGATGGAAAGGCTAATGTGGTTATAAAGATACATAATGAGCAAGGCAAAAATAAAATAGAAAAAAATCCAAATGACAAAAATGCTGCCAGCTACCAATTTGTTCCTCAACAATCTTCTATGAAAACAGAGTAAAATAAGCTAACCACTAATATTCTGTCATTTTCAGATGAAATGTGAGAACCTGATCACCTACCTGAGGATTATTGGGACAACACTGTTTGGTGTCTCGCTGCTAGTGGGAATCTCGACTGCCTACATCATGGGCTATCAGTTCTTCACGACGACAGGCAATTACCTGTCCTTTGGTCTTTACGGAGCCATTTTGGTCATTCACCTCATCATCCAGAGTTTGTTTGCTCTGCTAGAACACAGAAACATGCGGCGGTCCATGGAGACACCAATCAAACTGAACAAATCACTGGCACTTTGCATCGCCGCCTACCAGGAAGACCCCGTTTACTTGAGAAAGTGTTTGATATCAGTTAAGAGGCTGACTTATCCCAACATCAAGGTCATTATGGTGATTGACGGGAATAACGAAGATGACATCTACATGATGGACATCTTTAGGGACATCATGGGCAGGGAAAAGGCAGCCACCTATATCTGGAAAAATAACTACCACCAACTTGGGCCGGATGAGACCGAGGAGTCATACAAAGAGAGCCTGCAGCAAGTCTCTCAGCTGGTACTGAACAATAAGTGTGTGTGCATAATGCAGAAGTGGGGAGGAAAGAGGGAAGTCATGTACACAGCCTTCAAAGCCTTGGGGAAGAGTGTCGACTATGTGCAGGTGAGTCTCCGAAATAACTGGGTCTTGCCAAAATAAATAAGGCAGTTGTGGAACACAATGGCACTTTTGTGAATGCTTAAAACCATGCCGGTTTAATGTTTGAAGTGTGGGGGGCTAAGGGAAGTGAATGTGTATTTAACAGTGATGCTCTTCATTAGGGATCTGCATGAGCTGCCATTCACAAATCTCAGTCTTTTCAAAATGATTTCAAATCGAAGTATAAATGGTACAAATGCATAGTACAGTTTAATGACCTTACAGCATTCATTCATTCATTCATTCATTCATTCATTTTCGTCTTCGGCTCAGAATGTCACAACTTGGACAGCTAGGAATTCACGAGGTCCATTATCAATTTTAATGCAACATTACGTTTTTCGTTTATTTATTTACTATTCTTTAAACACAAAGGCTTCTATGTCTGAGAAAACTCACTCTAGTGAAGCAAACATTTGATTCTGGCTGTAGGTCTTTCTGAAAGCCCTTTAACTAAGCAGGGAAATCAGCCTAATGTAACAATATATTTCCTTGTTTTCACAAACCAAGCCCATTGCTTTCATACACAGGTAATCATGGCAGGGACTCTTGGGAAACCTTTACAAATGGTGTGATTTTGTCTACTCGCCACCTGGTTCTAATGAAATGCCTGACCTCTGCTCCATGTGGACAGGCGTAATTGCATTTAGCGTATCACCAATCTGTCATAGCTGACTACCAAAGTGGGCTTTTCCCTAACTGTGGGGTCTGGATAGATGATCCGATTTTGAGTTTCAGCAGGATAGCCAGTTCTTTGCGTAATGGCTTACTTGTTGAATGGGGAATTGAACCACTGGATTATATCACGTTAAATCTTTGACTACACATTCGCTGCTTAAGCGAAATCTAAATGTCTCGGTAATGAAAAACAGAGTAATGAAAAAACACAATTATTTTCAAACAGAGAGAGAGATTAAATGCAGAGAGAGAGAGAGAGAGTAAATGCAAAGTGGGGCATTTTTCTCATTTTCAACTCGCAGAAATAGGAGTAGTCACCAATGATTGAACATAATGCACCACATAAAATCCACTGATTTCAGTAAAAGAATGTGCAGCTAGTCACTGTAATCCAATACAGATTGAAGTTTAATTCCTACAGTAGTTCTGGCGGTTTTGGACTGAATTTGAGCATGGAAGGGCTGATATTTAGAGAACTTGTCTCTGACGTACGTTATGTTATAAGAGGGTGTAGTTATCTTTGGACAGTCCTTGGTAGCTGCGGGTAAATCCTTTTTAAGCAATTAGCGTACATGCTTTCCTATTCTGTAGACAACAATTTAATCAAACAATCTTCTTCTTTTTTTAAAGGTCATTTTGTTTTATAGAAAAATAACAACTTGCTTATTTTTATCTAAAGCACAATCTATGTGTATCTATTTTCACACAGCTTATTTCTCTAAAGCACATTTGTTTTTTAGTTTTAAAGAACATCTTTGAGACTAGAGATAGACAAAACCACCAAGGTCTGAAACCTTGACATAAGGAAATATGGGTGCGTGTTTTGAAATACTCAGGGCTCCTGAAGTCATCCAGCATTCCCACAGCAAAGAGCTGAATCAGCAAAACGCCAACATCCCTGCAAGCCTATTCATGTTTAGTCCATTTCCAGTGCTGTAAAAACACTATGATCAATAAAGACATGAAAGAATGGCTTTTAAACATTGGACACAGGCATTTCTCTATCTATCTATCTATCTATCTATCTATCTATCTATCTATCTATATATATATATATATATATATATATATATATAGGATAGATAGATAGCTAGATAGATACTGTATATATACTGTATATGAACATGTATGTATGAGAGGTGGTAGACACAGGTACCTTGTTGAAATGTGGTTGTAATGAATAATCACAGTCGGTCCACCAGGGAGAGGAAAAAGACACATGGAGACAAGGTTATCTGAGGCATACCCTTAATCAAGGAACAGACAAGCAGGCTGAGGGCAAAACCAGAGAAAATCAGAATGTAACGGGGAACAACAGCTGAGACTAAGCATGTGCACTGAAACAGACTCTAATTACACAAACATGGCAGAGCTAACAAAAAACAGGTGAAACTATTTAACAGCCATGGTAACAGGGTAACAAGGACAGGAAACAGTACCTTTATGGTGTATGGCCTAATGGCAGTTAATAGATCAACACAAGATGCTCATATTTTACCCCAGGGCTTAGTAAAGTAGACCTACCTATTTATCAGACCCAACAAATATATATATATATATATATATATATATATATAGGTTGCAATATATCCTACATGTGATGGATAGATAAAAATTGATCATTATGATATTATGAATGAATGTTTAGGGCTTGTGTCGTTTTTAAAGGTGTGTTTGGCTTCCTCTGTGTTTCCAGGTGTGTGACTCAGACACCATGCTGGATCCTGCCTGTTCAGTGGAGATGGCGAAAGTTTTAGAGGAAGACCCGATGGTGGGGGGAGTTGGTGGAGATGTACAGGTACTTTGGTTTTCAAATTTCTATAATTTGTTCTACAGTAAGAGTATTAACTACCTCTATATTTAATCATGTTTTGACCATCCAGCACCAGACACATAAATATATTACATTTAAATATGATTCTTTGGGGCTCCATTCTATCATTAAGGTATTAGATTTCCGATAGGGAAAGACTGTTGTTGTAAGGATTTCTCGAGAGCATGGGGTCCCTACACTGATATTGAAATACACTCTGACCTTCACATTACACCCATACATGCAAGAATGGCTGTGAATTAGATAAATACTGTTATCATGCCTGTTAGAGCACTAAAATATGCAGACCATGGGGTATTCCAGGAATACAGGGAACAGGGAACCTGCATGACAAAGAAGTAAACGGTTAACTGAAGAATGTATTCATTCATTTTTTATCCCAACCTCTACATTTATTACATATTTACTACATCATTTTCCAACCTCCATGTTTTCATATATCATATATTTTATGTTACCAAAAATGTAGGATTTTTGTTGTTGTTTATGATTGTTGCAAAGGTTAGTGTGTGGATTAAGTTGTATGGCTTTTTTTGGTCTTAAAAACAACTGAATCCAACTGAATTTGCTTGTCCTTGTATCCCTGCAGATTCTGAACAAATATGAATCATGGGTGTCCTTCCTGAGCAGCGTGCGCTACTGGATGGCGTTTAACATCGAGCGAGCCTGCCAGTCCTACTTCGGCTGCGTGCAGTGTATCAGCGGGCCTCTGGGAATGTACAGGAACTCTCTCCTCCATGAGTTTCTGGAGGACTGGTACAATCAGACGTTCATGGGCAGCCACTGCAGCTTCGGTGATGACCGACATCTCACGAATCGCGTGCTCAGCCTCGGCTATGCTACTAAATACACCGCGCGCTCCAAGTGCCTGACCGAGACTCCCATCACATACCTGCGCTGGCTCAATCAGCAGACTCGCTGGAGCAAGTCATACTTCCGAGAGTGGCTCTACAACTCCATGTGGTTCTACAAGCACCATCTGTGGATGACCTACGAGGCTGTCATAACTGGCTTCTTCCCTTTCTTTCTCATTGCCACGGCCATCCAGCTCTTCTACCACGGTCGCATCTGGAACATTCTTCTCTTTCTACTGATTGTGCAGACCGTGGCGCTCATCAAGTCCTCATTTGCCAGCTGTTTACGAGGCAACATCGTCATGGTCTTCATGTCCTTCTACTCAGTGTTATACATGTCCAGTCTTCTACCGGCAAAGATGTTTGCCATAGCCACGATAAACAAATCTGGCTGGGGTACTTCGGGAAGGAAGACGATAGTCACCAACTTCATTGGCCTGGTCCCCATCTCAATCTGGTTCACAATCCTATTTATCGGTATCCTGTATACGATTGCCCAAGAGACGCGAAAGCCTTTTCCAAATTCTGAGAAGATAGTCTTAATAATAGGTGCAATAGTGTATGCCAGCTACTGGGCCGTGTTTTTGACTTTGTACATGGTTCTTATAGCAAAGTGTGGCAAAAGGAAGAAAGATCAGCAGTATGACATGGTGCTTGATGTCTGATGTCCCTCACTGTGTTCACCCTGCCCTCTAAAAGTTTACATTGTGAACAGACTGCTCTGCTATTGCTTCTCCACAGGTGATTAAAATGATGACTCCATCAAAGAGAGCTACTATTGCTGCTGTGACTTGACACTAAAGGACATTTCCTTGGAAATGAATAAGAAAACACCAAAAAAAAAAAAAAAAACCTGAAACGAGGTTCAAACAGATGATTTTTGGACTGTTCATTTTATACTTCTCTTCTTCACAAAAAACCACCAACTAAACTTTCTTTTCCTTTTTTATCCAAGAAATCGATGTTTATTTCCTATGCACTTTTATATCTTCTTCTCTTTCTTCAAACATAATGCTTGACAAAGAACTCAATGAACAAATACCTCAGTGGTTATGTTTGCATTGTGTGATTGACTGGGATACAGTCAAGGCTCATTCTTTTTTTTTTTTATAATTTATTGTCTTTTTTTTTTTAACCTTGTTTTATACGTAAATATAAATGTAAACGTTTTTAATGAAGGCCAAACACAATGTCTTGGTCATGCTGTATTTTCTATTTGCATATTGTATTTCTTTTCCTTTTTATATAGACAAGTTTATTTTTTCTTAGCCATGAAAGATTCTTTATTTTCAGTCATGAATATATGAGAAAATGCAGTGTGCATTTAACTGTTATTACAATGACTTGTGCATCCGACCAAAAAAATGTGAAGCTGGCTTTCGTGTTTGCATTGATGTCAGTACAATGCAATTCAAGCAACAAGTGATTTTTGAGGAAGAAGACTAACCTGTGTTATTGAATTGAAAAAGTATTACCTGACAAGAAAACCAGCATATTTATAGAAACACTCTGTGGTTCATTGTTTTTGTACCTGATTTATTGTATTTTTGTACATATATTATATTTGGCCTGTCAACTGTTATGAAGACTGATCAGCAATGTATCACATTTGAAAGTATTTGCACACAGATATTCACACATGGAGTTCTAAACATGTCCAAAATCAAATGCCGTGATTCTACTTTGTACTTCGGGTAGCATCATGACTTTTTTTCTACAATGTGATGTGTTTATTATTTATGATTTAAATGAGCCTATTGACAAGTATCTAATAATGCTGATGCTGATATAAGACGTATGAAATACTAGATGTGATGTCAAATGAACTGGCCTGTGAACCCAATTGCAGGCATGTTACAACTCTTTCTAATCTCAAGAGGAAATCAATCAACTGAAGGCTGGAATTCAAAATTGACTATGAAAGTATTTTCTTGCAATCTAATTATGCCAAATGTTATGTAGGCAGTATTATTATTAAGCACTTTTTGTGTTTGTGCCAAATTGAAAAAACTTGTTTCCTACCATTCATACATAGTGTTTTTTGTTTGTTTCCTTGAATAAAAATAAAGAAAGAAATTGATTCGAAGCCTTGATGGTGAATGTGTGTTCTTTATTTCTAGAATTACGGAATTTCACTTGACAGATAAAGAAAGTATGACCTTTGAAGAAAGCTTTATAATCAATTTGGCCAGAATGACGGGGAATTCCTCTAATGATTTCATCAGGGATGAGAAGAAGAACAGAGAGTTTTATCCCACACTGCATCATGAGAATTTCCATGGTGAAGTGTGTTTACTGTATACAAAGAGGATGGGGTGGGGTGGGTGGAAGCAACACAAATGGGTTTACACGTCAACAGTATCTCATAAATCAAACAGAATAAATAAATAAATAAATAAATAACTTATAAAACAGCATGGTTCTGTCAGTGGTTCTGGTTGCATGGTTTATTTTAATCCACTCACAAAAAGGTTTTTTGTTTTTTTTTTGCCCTAAGGTGTTCATATAACAACTTTTATAAGGAGTGTATCATGTCAGGACTTTGTAACAGTCCAAATTAAAACTGTTCCTTTAAGTTTTATGACATGGGAAAGTTTTCTGAACAGTGAGATTTGCACTGTTATTTCTCTGTATCATGCCAAGCTGCATAATTTAATCATTTGTTTTTTGGCTTCACTTTAAAAGAGTGAGAAAAGATGCACGAGGATGACAGGAACTAACTTGCAGATGATCCACAACGTTAAATACAATATAACTATAAATTAACAAAAAGTACAACTCGTTCTGAAATAAATTTAAAAAACAACTTTTTATATAGTTGCTGGCACATTGCTATGGTAAAAGATGAATAAAACACTTTGTAGGTGTTCTTTGGGACTTGCTTAATTTCAGGACATATCAAACTGTCATGTTTTATTCCTAGGGTATCAGAAAACATATCAGGAACGATGTGTGAAATGTTTATATCCACTTCAAAAATTTGGTGATGTTATCTGTGCAAGTGTCCATGCATAAGCTCATATTATTTATAAATAGCTTTTATGAGAGTAACTCACAGATTAAAACAACACTACCAAAATGTGTTCATAAATAGGACATATAACTGGAATATGTTAAATTTAGGAAGCTCTAATTCAGTATCCAGCAGAATCCCTTTTCCAGAACATTTATAACCTTGGCAAGCTTACTGTCTGCACTCCAAGACCTTTGTACAGCAGCACCAGGTAGAATTGGATTTGGAAAAGAAATAATCAGAGAAAGCAAAATAATAATAATAATAATAATAATAATAATAATAATAATAATAATAATAATAATAATAAAATAAACTTGCTATTGTATTACTATAGAGACAGATAGATAGATAGATAGATAGATAGATAGATAGATAGATAGATAGATAGATAGATAGATAGATTGATTTTGGGGCCACCCCACTGCCATTTTTTATATACTTAAGATTAAGTATAACCTATTGGCTTACAACACCTGGAGCGGATGAGTTAAGAGTCTAGCACATTTTTTGGGTTTACAATTTATAATCTTTGGTGCAATGTCACTGAACATTGGAGAACATATTTGGGGTAAATTACTTGTATTTTCTTTTGTTAGAAAGCATGGCTGCTTGCTGTCAAACACCTAAAGTCTGTCAACCAAGGCTTCCAAATGCCAGGGGAAGGGGGCTAAGGGGAATTTGTTTTAAGTAGTACTGCCACACTTTTGCTATGTTGCCAAAGTAACTGAGTAAACTGATGATCTGCCACGCCTACTTCGATAAAAGGGTTCAGGCTGCTAGATCTAGTCTTAGGTAAATTAGCAGAGTTGGGAGTCTCATGGATGTAGAGTATTATGGTAAAGTGGTATATTTGAATGCTGTCTTTTTCCCCCACTCTCA
This sequence comes from Clarias gariepinus, assembly GCF_024256425.1. NCBI lineage: Eukaryota > Metazoa > Chordata > Actinopteri > Siluriformes > Clariidae > Clarias > Clarias gariepinus. The sequence goes on along the minus strand of NC_071103.1, from coordinate 14,951,655 downwards.
TTGATTAACTGATGCAGTGACTGGTTCCTTCCAGACCACCTCTGTTCTCAGGACCTGTCTGACTGGTGTCCCGCTTCTGGTTGAAGATCTCATCACATGGAGGCATTGTGTGGAGTTCTGCGTGGGATGCGTGTCATGAGACCCTGTGTGTTCTGCTTGGGATGCGTGTAGCATGGTCAAGTTGGGACGGTTCCACTTGATTATGAAGATGGTCTTGGACTCGTTTGTACAGCTGTTTTCTGATGGCTTGTGAACAGTTTTGTTTCTGAGCATCCAATATTAAAAGTGGATTCCATATTAACTTAAACATCTGTCTTGTTATACTGAACTTCCAGCTTCCTAACACAGTATGACTGCTGATCAATCTATTTTCCAGCTATCACCCAAATAAAGAATCTGTTGAATCTGGTTACTCTCAAGGTTTCTTCCTACTGCCATCTCAGGGGATTTTTCCTTTCCACCATCACCTTTGGCTTATAATTTTTATTTATATACATATTTCCTCACATACTTATTTCCCAAATTTTGGGGGGGATTCAGTAAAGCTGCTTTGCAACAATGACCATTGTTAAAAGTGCCATATAAATAAAATTAAATTGAACTGAATTATATTGATTTAAAATTAAAAATTTGTGTGACCCATTATCATTTACATTTTAAGAGATCTAACTTTATGAATCAGCTGCGCCATGTGTACTGGCACATGTGCAGTATGTGAATAAATGACCTCGGTTCTGAATTACATTTAATGATAGCATTTTTTTATACAGAAAAAAAAAGTTTGGCCAAATTTTATCACAACCCTTTTAAGTGGTGTTCAGTCTTTTTACTAAATGTGTAACAGCTTCTGTCTGACGCAGGATTTTGGTGAGCTGCGGCTCAGAAACTGTGCTTAGGAATAAACTAATACTGCAGATATGGATCAAGTCCTAAACTGGACCTAGTATCATATAAAAATTACCTTTAAATTGAGAAGTAACTCAATTATCAAGCCCTGTTTGCCAAAAAAATCCTACAGCTTGTCCTATGTAGTTTACATTCAAATCTAATTCAGTTCAAAAAACAACTTCCATCGGTGACCTACCACCGCCCCCCCCCTGCCTTTTTTTTTTTGCATGCGTCAGAATTGGGGGTGGGGTGCAGGGTGTTGGTGCCAATGCAACAACTCGCCTAGAGCCTGCACAGGATTACCTGCTAAACGTAATTCGACTGGTAGGCTGCAGTCAGTGAAAATGAGTTTGGCTCGTGTCTAGCTGTTCAGAGTTTCCAGAGTTGTTGGCAGCATCAACTCATGGACAGACACAGGAATACAGCTAACACATTGCCGTAAGGAGCTCCGAATGATGTAACACATGTAAAGCTAATTGCTTGATTTTGGACTACTTTGGACAAACAAGTAAATCTATGCCTTTTTTGTTCTCTTATTTCCAAACCATGCACAAAAAACAGTTGCATACATACAGTGTAGAATTCATCAAAGGTCATCTGAAAAAAGCCTGATGCCATTAAGATAACCTCAGTAATTTAAATGCAGAGTGGATTTAATGGGACAAAATTGTGTAATCAAATGTTGGAAAAAGAGATGGCGATTTTTTTTCTCCTTATGGCGCTAGTAATGATGCCATTTGGAGCAGTCTCCCTTTTGGGAAATGCCTGCAGCCTTACTTTAATTTTAGATTTGACCGTTGTTGTTAACTTGATTCTTTTAGTTTTTTTTTTTTTCTTCAGTTCCATAGCTCTACTTTACTGTAATGTTGCCTGAACATGATGAGAAGCTGAGACGTTTCTTTTGCGTAAAACAGAGTGAGGTAATGCTCGCTGGTCTGACAGCTACTTACGTAGATAACGGTTTGATCTAAATGCAAAATGCTGCAACAATCCGCTTAGGTGCCAAACCACCCAGTCTTTAGGGAGGAATTTACCAAATTTGGGTCTATTCTTTTCTGACTCTTTTGTCCCGCATTAAATCTCGGGTATGACTCAGAGTCCACCTCAACGATTGAATACTAGAGTAAGAGCAAAACTAATAACATATTGTGTTAGTTACATATGGGATGCTTTATGCTTTTGAGGGTTGGTGTGGATCCTGAACCTATCCAACACCGGGCACAGGGCCAGAGAATAGACCATATGATGGAAAGCCATTTACACCTAGCCAATCCGTCTACCTAGAATTCTAAATAAGGAAGGAGGAAACACTTGAGAAACTCCTCTCAAAGGATAGCCCACGTTCAGGATCGAACTGTTGACCCTAGAAAGCCATTGATGCTCTTCAGTTGCACTCTAGTGTTTTATCCAACCTTAATTGTATAAAATGCTTTGACGCCATGAAATTAGACCATCCTGGATAAACATGCTGTAATTTTAGGATACTTCCTTTCTTTAAATATTTAATCACTAGGAAGGTCAAAGTAGAAACAAACTTGTAACCCAATTAAATACTTTTAAGAACTATTTTATTTACTTTATTTTGTATGTACTGTTGAATTAAACTATAAACATACCTAAATATAAAGTATACCTAAAGTAGGGAATAAAACCATGACGTAAAAGGAAAACGATCAACAACAAGGTGGTCTGATTTTAAGTGTAGTTACTATTATGACCTCAAAGTTTTCCTATAAAGTGATTTATTAATCCACAGCTATTTGCCAATCATCAAAAACAAACACATCATTATTTTAATGGTCGAAAGTGACAGATAAAGCTGTGGAACTTCCCAAAAGAGTTGGTTCCTTTTACCCATGGTGTAAAACATACAGACTGTTACAAATCACTGACACTCAAGCCTCTTTTTCGTAGATATTAAAGCTCGTACGTCCAGCTTTACAACAGCTGCAACACATTTGTTTCTAAAGGTCTCGGTTACTGGTTTAAGGTTAATAGGGTTCTATGCTGATTGAGAACTTTGGTGGCCATGTTACATTTATTACCGTAGTGTTACTCAACTGAGTTAAGGGTATACTCTTAGTAACAGAAGACGAAGCATGAAACCACACCCTCAGACTCAGACACTGGTTTTATACGATTCATGGTTGGCATGGTGAAGAGAGTGATTACTCCTTTAATCACTAAACATGTGTAAGTGTTTAATTTTAAGTGTTTCATTGTTTAGCCCAGCAGGAATAGACTCACACGGAGACGCCCGTCTTGCTTTCCTCTTCACTGGGATTGTTCACTTTCATCATTAAAACCTTTCTTTTAACTCAAGTTTTTTTTTTTTTTTTACATGTTTGATAAAGAAGCTGCTGTAGGCTGAGGTTTCCTAGAGTGTTAACACCCCTCCCCACAAACCTACACACACACACCTACCCACACACACCTACTCACACACACACACACACACCGACCCACACACACACCTACCCACACACAGACACACAGACACACACACACACACACACACACACACCTACACACACTCACACCTACCCACACAGACACACACACACACACACACACATACACAAACACACACATACACACACACACACACCCACCTGCACACTCACACACACACAGACACGCACTCACATACACACACCCACACAAACCTACTCACACTCACACACAAACACACACACCTACACACACACACATACACAAACACACACATACACAAAGACACACACCTACCCACACACACACACCCACACCTACCCACCCACACACACACACACACCTACCCACACTCACACACAGACACACACACACCCACACGCATGCACACACACACGCACACACACATACATACACACACTCACATACACGCACACACACACACACACACACACACCCACACGCATGCACACACACACGCACACACACATACATACACACATTCACATACACACATACACGCACACACACACACACACACACACACACACCTACCCACATACACACACACACACATACACACACACACACAATTGAGTTTGCAAGAAAGAATTCAGACTTCCCATCCACTCCAGCTGGCTTGTAATGCCAGTCATGAGCCTGCAACAGCTGGGAGAGTTAACCCGAAAGAGTGGGGAATCGCAAGCTTCCATAGGATCACTCAAAACACACAACCCTGCTCCATAGTCTCCAATTGAGATTTATGACGCCGGTTTAACACATTATTTAGCTACATGGTACATCAAAGCAGGCTACAGTGAAGTACAATGTGTGAGATTAAGTGTCAGTCTTCTCAGACCTAAAGGTGTTTACTGTGACACAATAGAGTCTCTCTGGTGGTCTCTTCTAATCGTAGGTGGCCGAACAAATGTGCCTGATGATGAAGGGAGTTCTTTCAGTCTTCATCAAGCAGACGTGTCCCCCTGACAGTGCTAGACATAGGGATGTTTTTCACAATTAGGTTAAATTTAGTAATTAGGGGTTAAATATGGTGTGTCTGAAGCTGTAACGTGAGAAGGGGGTTAAATTACCCAGGGTAGTCTACCCAAGGTCAGACATGTAAATCAGCAATCTTAGGACTGCAAGACTTCAAGAGCGGATCTCAGCTTCCAATGCTGGCAGCTGTGACACATAGTTATAAATCACTCCCTATAACAAGGCTCTCAAAATGTCACCTCAGAATGTTCTCTCTCCCGGCCAGATGTGTTTATTCTGCGAATGTTTTGTATTTTCCAATAATCAGTTTTGAGCAAAATCAGGCTTATAAAGCAAACATGATGTCATCAGCAATAAAGGAAATGACGAGCATGCAGAAATACACACACACACACACACATTTAAAGACCACATGTAACTAACGAACAACTACAGATGGCTAACAAAATTTTAAAAATATGGGGAAAGTCGCCCTTAATTGATTTTTTGTATTTGTGTAATATATTTGGCCACCCTGAGCCACAGGATCTCCTTGGTAGAGATCCTGCACATCTCTGAAAGTCTCTGAACATTAACATGGTAAAATATATTTCATCAGTTAGTGTTTTGATGTTGGTGGATAGTGCTGTCTAATACATCAGTCCTTGTTCTGTTAGGTTAAAATCTAGTGAGTGTGATTGCACTCCCCATTAATTTATAATATAATTAAAGAAATGACCCTCATCAGATTGCAAATGATTTATCATAGGATAAAGATGATCAGTGAGAATAAAGGTAATAGTTTGCAGTGTCCTGGAGGACAAGAAACTTCAAACCATGATGTTAAAACTAAATTTTATTAAGTATTCCCTAGCTATACTTAGTTTAAGGCTTAAGCCATGTGATCTATTCATAGATTTCTCCCTATTTTAGACATATTCAACCTCTAACAATTTGGAAGAGCAAAGGCTGTTACATGCAAAGACCCCATCTTTCTGAATGACTCTTTATGCACCATAGAAGTAGATTTGTAAGCTTTTAGTAAGAACTTGGCGAGGTCTAGGCCTCTGTGGCAGGCACAAGCATAACAGTGCAAGCTTAGGCATGAAAAGGCATGACTCTGGCAGAATAGGGCATGACACAAGCAGAGCAGGGAACTGCTTGAGAAGAACATGAGCATAGCTTAGACTTTACCCTAAACAACCTTGCACTCTGTGTAGCCAACCTTTCATTTGAGCAAGGAGCGGCAACCACCCTGTGTGCCTTACCCTGGACACCTCTGTGCTCAGAGCCCATGGTTGGAGCATGGTACAGGGAGCTCCCTGATGGACTCACCCTGGACAACCTAAACATTGTCAGCCTTTTGCCATTGTGGAAACCAAACTTAGCCAAATGCTGGCATTCTCAGCCTGAAGTTATGTTGCCTATTGAGGTCCCTATTGCCTACTACAACAGCAATCAAGTGTTCTCTCTTGAAGGAAGGTTTTGTAGGGTGCAGGTATAGGCAATATTTCATTAAAAGATAAACCTCCAAACACAAAATAAAACAAGACTAGACTTGAAACCAGACGAAAGAGATTAGCTTAACTATTAACACAAAACAATGAACAGAAATGGAGACGCCAGCATCTTACAGTAGCAATAGCATTCGGCATCACTAACAAGAAACAGTAGACAAAGAACCGGGTAACACATGGAGCTTAAAAATAACCCAAATCAAGAATAAACCGAAAACAGGTGAAGAGAATTAAAAGAAGAAGTATTAAGAGCTAAAGCATATGATGCAGGAAACAAAAAACACTGTTCATGTACACAGCCACTGATGTGCTGCCAGGGGGAAAACTCCGACAGCACATATCAGTGGCTGCGTCGTCAGAGTCATGTCTGTGTCATGATGAGGGGTTCAAAGAAAATGTTATGTCATGCTATGTCATGGTAGCTGGACTACAGCACCCATGAGCCTGTGTAAGCCACACATTCTCATCAAGTGCATGTGTTTTGGGTTTAAACCTGATTGGTGTATTTCAGATCTGGGCTTTTCACAATAGCTTTTCTTGCATCTGTTGTGCTTCCCACCAGGGTTTATAGCCCCTGTTTATGTCCATAGTCAGAGCTTCTTTTCCTGTTTTGATTATCAGTGGGTTTTGTGAACAATGTTTATTAAAGAGAAGCCTGCACCTTAATCTGTCCCGTATATCCAGACAAAATGTTCTAAATAATGTGCAAATATAATTTTAACATCACGTAACATTATTTTGTTTCTGTACAGAGACTTTAATATTTACAAAGCATGAGTCTAACCTCTGACTCTGTGGGAATTTTAAATTGAATGTACCTCTGAGAATGTTTATAGAGATTTAAACTGTTGCACTCTACTCTATCATAAGCCATGAGAAAGCAGGTTACAAACTTGACTACTCAGAAAAAAGACATTAAATACTATTTGTAAAATGGTTATATAATGTTTATATAACATGTAATGTTGTTTTCATAATGGATCATTAATTACTGCGGATTTTAAATGACTTGCGAATCAGAATATTCGATGATTTGTGAAATCACTTGGTATTGTCCTATGCAAAAGACTTGCTTCTTAGATCCTTGCATGCTTCTAATACAAATGTTCCTTTGCATATACTGGTGCGATTTAATGGATATGAGATTAGATGGAGCAGGATGAGATTAAAAAGTACCTTCATTTATTTGATTTGATGTATGAATATTATGTTAATGATGATGCAGGTTTAACTACTAATCATGAGCATGCACTTTGAACAATTGTGTAAGATTGATTTTGGAAAAACATTATTTGCGTTACTCATTTATTTCCCATTCGCTTTCTGGGCAGGGTCTTGGTGGATCCTAAACCTGGCCTGGAAAGAGTGCAATGCATGAGCTCTTTGGATGGGAGACCAGTCTATCGCCGATCCACCTACTATTATGGTTATGGAAGGTGGGAGGAAACTGTAGAACCCAGAGAAAACCCATATGAACATGAGCAGAACATGCAGAGAAATTTTGGACAAAGCAGAATCAGAGCTCAGGATTGAAATGTAAATGTGCAGATGTGAGAAGGGAAAACTACCACCAGTACAACCCTTTATGTAAAACATAATCAGTTAAATACCATTTAAATCTATGAGGTGTGCTCTTAAATGCTTTTAAACTGTACATCAGAATGATTTCAATATCGTCTGTGTAAAAGTAGCTTATTTTGGGAGCAACTGGTGGATTTTAGATAAGGAACACAAATAAAGCCTAATGTCAGTGACAAGATAACTGTTATTACATTATTGGGAGTAAGTAAATTTAAACGTTTCTGCTAAACGAATTTGTTATAATCCATCAGAATGGGCGTATTTGAAATTGGAAACCGTTTGAAATTTTGTAAAGCAATCACTTTTCTGGAACGTTTAACCCTTGTCCATGATGACATCATGATCCTTTAATCACTCTAACAGCTCAGCTCAGGTCTTTTGGGGGACTACTCCAGTCTTAGAAAGCTGCTTTCATTTGAGACAAGATCAAAATAAACACACCATAATTAAATTTAATTTGTTGGACTTGTTGGCTCCATGACTCGTTTGACCTTTCATACTTTGGTGCAGCTCACAAAAGTTCCTGCATTGTTTTGATATGGAAATGCACAGCTCCGGAGTGTGATCTTGCTTTGCTTTTCCACTACATTGAACAGCACATGGATAAATGTGTGATTCATACACTTTCTGAATCTCATCCTCAAGGTACTAAGCTATATTGCTTTTTTATCTTATTTGCTGTGTTCTGGTTTGAACCTCTCTTTGGTAATTACAGTCGATTATTTGCTGGCTTATGAAATAGCACTATGTACCAAATGCAGTATATGTCGGTTTTCGATTTTCACAAGAAAAAAAATAGACTTGGTGTGCAAAGGGCTTTTACTATAAAATATGATGTAAAAGGAGGCTGGGACAAGGAGATGGCAGGGCCCCTTTGTTATTCAACCTCTCCCTTAAACCATTTTAAACGAGTTTAAAAGTAAACTCCTGCTGCGCGTTTGCAAGTGAGTCTGGAAAGCTGCAATATGATCTTCGCCTGCATATAAAACACAATGCCTCTTAGAGAGAAGGAACATTAAGCACTGTCAGAGTTCAGGCCTAAATGCTAAAGATCTATTGGGCAATTCCCCCCCAGATTACTATCCATATTATCCTGACAGCCCCCAGTGATTGTGCAAATGCGAATGTGTTTGTGTATACTGAGCTAATGGGGCTTTTTTTTATTGTTACATCATTAAGGTTACTGATGTAGATAATTTGGCGTAATATTTCATTTTTTTTCCCCAAACCGAATCTATTTCTCGCACTGTTGCTCCAGTGTCATGATTTGTTTGTTTGAACATGCGCCAATCGTTTCATAAGTATTCGGACACACGGCGTTTCCATAATTTATCCTCCACCACAGTGGAACTGAACCGAAGCAGTCGAGATGTGCATGTGGTTTAGACAAAAGGCCTGGAAAGCAACAGAAAACAACTAAAGTGGAACAGAAAACTGATAATGATCCCCAAACATATTGCAAATGCAAGCCAAGAGCTTCTCAACACAATGAAATGTCAGACAAAACTGAAAGCAAAAAAGACCCACAAACAAGTAGTTACTGAAAGCAGCCGCAGAAAAGGCCAGGCAAAGGGTTCCAGAATTCAGACAGTCATTGACGGCAAATCATTTGCCTTCAAATACTGTATTAAAAATAATCCCACATTTTAAATTATGTTCAGTTGTTTTTGGGCCTGTGAAAATGGAGGCATTATAAAAAAAATTGACAGAAATCTGTAACTGCTTTAATGAAGATAGAAGCTTAAACTTTATCTGTATTGTTTTATTTCTAACCCACTGTGTTGGTATACAGCAAAATTACAAAAATTGTCCAAATATTTATGCTCTGACTGTATATGGAAAAATTACGTTTAAGGTTAAGATTTTAATTGCAGCTTATCTGTTGAACTGTGCAATGTAATGTAATCTGTTGGTTTGAACAGTTATGCACCGTTCATAAGTAATACGCAGTTGTAAATCATTGTTATGAGCAGTACTGACCTTGCTGAAATGTCAAACCGAATGTATATATTATCTTAGTACTTTTATTTCTGATGCATTGTGCGTTCATGAATGCAATTCCATTGTAACCCTACATCAACTTTTCAATTATTTTTTTATTTGCTTAACAGTCCAGAGCCATATGTTACAAACATTGTCCATGGATCTACATGAGGCACAGAGCCAGATACAGTGCTGACAGGAGGAAAACACACGTCTCAGTTAGCTTGCGAGTAGAAATTCCTGCCAAATTGAGCTCTCGTAAACAAAAGAAAACAAATGTCGGTATTGTGCAGAGTGCTGGTTGACATTTGAAAAACTTTTTAACATGACAGTTCCCTTCATTGATGATTTTTAAGCACTTAATTTCCAAATAACGATTTGGTTTACAATCCTTCTAAATGACTAATCGCTGTGACTATTCATTCAGGGTTTTCTACAAGTTCTTTACACCATCTTGTTTAAAGCCACAAGGAACTGGGTCTACCATGCCAAGCAAAGACAAAGCAACATCTTCTTCCATTCAGTGTGTAAGGCTGAGAATGCTACAAGCTTCTGATTTACAGCTGGGCTGAGATTACCCCATGGGACTTCCCTCTGGTCCGGATGCTGCACAAGCATGAGGACTTCCTGCGTAGGGCTCAGGACACAGCCGAGCCTTCATGCAGTGTGAAGAACAGCCGTCTGTTCCACCAGCTCCTTTGCCAGATTCAGTCTATGCGTCTCACTCTTATAAACTCACATTGCGACACAGCGTGTAACCTCGTACCTACATCCGACATGCATGCTACTCTCCTCCTGCACAGATTTGGTTGCGGGGCTTAGTGGATTTGATTCAAAACACATGATTTAACAGGCACCCCCAGGTGTTCTAGTATGACAGGAGTTTTGCGTCATGTTGGCTCATCGGGATTTAAAAAGCGTGGAGTCAAGACACGAAACAGAAAACACATTCGGAACACATTCTGAGCTCAACAAGCATGCATTCAATGGGGGGAAAAAAAACAAATAACATCCCACCCATATGCAACATTGCATTTGGAACTTTTTTTTTTTGCAATTCGGAGCAGATCACTTTATGTAAACATTGATTTAAAAAGCCTGTTGCTCTACCGGTGCTGGAATTATCACAGACAGCTTTTTCAGATGCTGTGCAATAAAGGCTACCGGAACACAGCAGCGCTTCAGAGAGGCTCGTCTGCCATTATTCAGGTCATTTCCTCATCAGTTTAAGGGCGGTTGGGGATATGCAGCTGTACGGCACTCTCCAGCCTCGCCTCGGTTCTTTACTTACGCACTCATTCCAATTGCTTTAGCACCGCAGTACTGTTGGTGGAGAACGAAAGCGTCTTGAAGGGTTGTAAACCCCACCTTGAACATGTGCGTAAGAGAGAGGGGCCTCTTTCCTAGAAAACTGCTGAGGCATTCTAGACCACGTTTACTGGGAGTTTAAAATATGCCTTTTGGCATGGTACCATTAGATGATGCTAAAGACTCAACTTATATTGAACTTCTAAAAAATATATAGGTTTAAATACAAATCTACAGCAAGAGTGCTGAGTGCAAAAAAAATAAACTGGACCTACATGCTAATATAAGGAGGGGCTGAATCAGCAGGCTGAAAACATTTATATTACAGATTGAATAAACACCATAAAAGAAGCCCAACATTTGAGAGGGTTTGAAGGTTTCACAATATTGCCTGATTCCTTTCAATGAATCCAGATGGTTTTAATTGTTGTTGATTTTTTTTTTTTAGTCATTGCCAGATTTTGATGAGTCACTGTGTGTTTTTGACTGTTGTCTTTGCATGGGCAAGGTTTAAAATGTACGTCTTCCAGAATTCTAAGACATCTGTTTTTAGTGTATACAGTACACAAAAGCTGTACTTTGTAGCTGTATATATTCTGGAAGAAACTGGCATCATGATTATAGGACTTGGATCATAAGTAGGAGGTTTACATCAGGGCTTGTGTGAATCGCACCACTCGGAATGGCAAATTCAGTATACATTTGCACGTGTTCCTTTCTACGCTACACACACTCTCATTAAGACGTGCATTTTATGTATATCGACAAAAAACTGTGTGTGGGCTCACAGATTGCACTTTGAAACTTTGCTCTGCATTTCGTGAGTCTTCAGAATAACTTTGAAAGGACGGCTAATTTACTAATTCTGTGAAAGGAAAACCTCAAGACTAGGGAGACTGACATGCATCAGACAAAGATGTGTGTAATAGTCTGTTTTGGGGAAAGTGGTGTAATTTGGAAAGTAGGGTAATTTCTCTCCTAAGGGTCATTAAGAAAACTTTTAAGAAAACGTCTTGAAAGAGATAAATAAACTGTATTGTAAGAGAGAACCTGGCTCCTGAGTGTCATTTGTATTCCAATATAAAGATTTTTGATGACGTCTATCTGATCACTTGTCGTTTACAAGACGATTCCAAGATGTTTGAATATGATGGTTCATATCATCTTCATTTCCTCCATTAGTCTCTCCTAGAGTCTGTAGGGCTATTTTAAAAACTTGAGATCTACACTTTCGAAATGTCCTTCCCACTGCTACACTGCCAACATTTCATAGTAACTTCCACAAAACCTCTCCGAGCCATTATGTGTCAGCTTTGCAAAGCCCTTAAGCTAGGACATGGAGGTGAGTAGTATCAGCTGACAAAACAGGTTTCGTTTCCTTATACACACCTTACACTTCCTAGTGAATACTCTGATTAACACAATCCCGCAGTAGTGATGCAGAGCTGAAATCTAAGCAGTATTGACCCATCTGGCTCTTTTCCATTCACGGCCAGAAATCAGTATGCGACTTAACAGCTGAAAACTGACCTCAAATACCCAAGGTCTGGACAGTCTGCCCTTTCATGCACAACCATCCTTCGGCATGGGTTATTACGAAATGCAAAGCAAGTATGCAGTAAGGTGTGAAGGAGCAATGATGTCACTAGAGTAGGGGGGAGTTATTTTGAGAGGCGTGAGGACATAGAAAAGATGCTACATCTGTTGGTTTAAAATCAGGGTAAGCGGGTTTGGATGTGGTTCGGCGTACAGACAGGCAGGTTCTTGTAGCCTGCACACTGCGTCTCTGTTGCATTGGAAATTTTTGTGGGACAGCAGGAATGATGGAGCCAGTTGCCAGTGAGGCACTGCACAGTCTGGCACTTTGGGCTCCCACCCTCTGGTGTGCATACATTCTGTAATAGAAGACACATTGTTGGAACCTGCCAAAATGAGCGCATGTTACAGGCACTGCCCTCTGCTGCGTGTTAAGCTTCTAACGGGCAAAAAAAATCCAAAAACATGGCAAACAGTGTTATGCCTCACTCTGGTAAATAGATCACAGCCAGAAGAATTGTGTCACACACCAACTTGCCATATTCACTTTTTCTTACATATGTAAGGGTTATTTTATTTAAACATCAGCGGTTGGGATTGGTCTGCCACAATGGTTTCAGCTGGCATTCAATACTGATTCTGCTTATGTTATTACCCTAAAATAATTTTGCCGTGTTAGTTCATAAAGCACGTCATGAAACTGGATATTTTCATGGTTTATTGTAGAGACATCCGTCAAATATGTGATGAAGAGTCTCCCATAAGAGACCCAGGACCTTTATATGACCACCAAGAAACATCTGTTCAATTAAACACCCAGTGCTATCAGTTCCAATGAGCAGGAAGGACATGAGAAACAACAGGGACTGAGGTCATTACGCTGAGGTTATGAAAAAATAATCAAGTTGATTTTTTTAACCCTTTCATGCATAAATTATTTTTATAAATAATCCAGATTATTTTATACATTTTTTTTTTTATCTATGGATTCGGGTGTGCCCAAATAGATCATACATTTAAAAAGTAAATTAATTGTCCATGAGCAAAAAGGCTTAAACAGTATGGCTAAAATAATAAGAATAAGATTAAGAACCTCTTAATATGTTTTCAAATATCTAATGTTTAGAAATTATTGCATGTAGCTATAGAAAGGATAATTATTATTTCCATAGAAATAAAATCTAGTTTTCTGGCACAAAAACATTTCTTGCTTAATTTTTTTTATTTAATGCTTATCCATCCATTAATTTAACCATCATTGCAAAGTAGTTGGCTACAGTTTCCTACAGTGCTACTTTGCACCATCGGTCAGTGCTATGAGTGGAAGCTACTTGTTTGTTGTTTAAGTTAAGTTGCTTATGATCCAAACCTTCTTGCAGCCTACAGGTGCACATGCACTCACACTCTATGGGTAATTGTTTAACTCCTTTTGGGCCACACCAAAAGTTTTACATAGATTTGCAGTCATGCACAAGTCATGTGAAGGTGGTTTACTGTATCTTCCATACATTCCAATAAAATACAAAAAAAGAGGCATAAAATGACAGCTGTTCTCTTCTGACCACAAGGCAGAGATGGAGAGGGGTGGACACAGCTGACTGATATGGAACAATACTTGCTTTTCAGACAGAGATGTTGCACACATAGTTCATATAACAAGACTTAAATCTGAGAAAGTGGGAGAGAGTTTAAAATATCAGTATTATTTTTACTAAGCACTTTAGAGACATCATCATTTGCCAGATGATCTGCACAGCTGCATAAGCCTATAAGACTAGCATTAAAGTTATACGATTCCAGGTGAAAGATATAGTGTGTGGTACGTGCAGGTGGATACATACAGTGCATTTGTGAGTGCATATGGTTTCATTAGAATACAGAGTACACCCCTGTGCACTTTAATAAATGATTTCTTCTCACAGGTCAAGATGTGTGGTTCATCCATAAATCACATAAAAGCATCAGGTTCAGGACGGACTCACATCTCCATTCAAACAAAGCACAGTATAAAACATTTATAGTGAAACCCGGATGTCTTCATGTTCAGCTGCATAGAGCATCAAATTTAACATACAGTACATACATATATATATATAATTTTCTTTATGTTTTCATGTTTTGATTACAGAAAAGGAGAAATGGAGAAACTTTAGGTAAAGGTAAGGTACAGGTAAAGGTACAGCAAGCTCGAACAACAAGAACAAGCTCTAAAGCAGGCATCTTGCTTGCTGAACATTAATGCCAGATGTTACTTGGGCACAACCTTCATCCCCTGGACCCAAACTGGAGCTGGAGACAATGGACCGAGCATTTAAGGACCAGCTCATTATCTCACCTCTTGACCAATCAGTGCTAGAGTTATGTACATTATGCTTTATCCAGTGCACCTGTACTGTAATAGGGAGCTGTCGTCAAGTACCAAAGTGAGACTAAAACTGGTATAGTTGGCTGATGGTGCTGTAAACATTTGCATTGTGTATAAAGTTTCTCATGATTGTCAACCATGCTTGTAATTATGAGGGTGAGTCAAAAGTAATCTGCACTTCAGTTATATTAAAACCTCTGTTGCCCGCCCTGTCTTTTCAGCACTTTTCGTTCGGGGCTACTGCCTCCCCAGTCACTGCTGAGCAGGTGTGAGGGTGTTGGATCAGTTCACTTGTAACTGTGGTGCGGAAAAAAAAAAATAAAATGTCACTTGTGAAGATGGAAGCGATGCATGCAGTGATTCTTTTTTTGTGGTCTGAGGGCATACCTGTTTCCGAAACAACCCACAGAAGAGCATAAACAGTGGCGTTTGGATATCTGTGAAGATGGAAGCGATGCATGCAGTGATTCTTTTTTTGTGGTCTGAGGGCATACCTGTTTCCGAAACAACCCACAGAAGAGCATAAACAGTGGCGTTTGGATATCTGCAAACAAAATTTGGATATAGTATATGGTATATGCAGATGGATACATACAGTGTATTTTTGAGTGCACAATTCCATATGGTTTCATCAGAATAAAGACTATACCCATGTGCACTTTAATAAATTATTTCTTCTCACAGGTCAAGATGTGTGGTTCATCTATAAATCACATAAAAGCTTCAGGTTCAGGAACTCACATCTTTATTTAAACAAAGCACAATATAAAACATATTTATAGTGAACCCTGGATGTCTTTATGTTCAGCAGCATAGAGCATCAAATTTAACATGAAGACATTCGGGGGTTTTTTTCATGCTTTATTTATGGAAAAGGAGAAATAGTAACACCAACTTTAGATGGCAAAAAGGGGGAAAGAACAAGAACATTTTTAAACACTAAAGCAAGCATCTTGCTTGCTGAACATTATTGCCAGATGTTCCTACTTGGGCACACTCTTCATCCCCTGGACCCAAACTGCAGCTGGAGACAACAGTCCAAGCATTTGAGGACCGGCTGCGTATTTCACCTCTTGACCACTCAATGCTAGAGTTATACTGTTAAAGCCAGTTGATCCTAACCCAATACATTATCCAGAGGAATTAACTCATCCTGGATGGGATCACCTGATATAAAGTGACACCATGATATGGTAAAGTTTGCTCTGTCCACGAATCCCTTTTCAAGGAATTGAGGATCACAGAAACAGACAGAAATAGAGAAGTTTCTGAAGTTGACCATCAGCTGGAAAAATTATGCAGTTATGCAGTTTTCAGAGATTCTTAACGGTCAGTCTTGGAACATTATCAGGAAAAAGGCTCAACAATTAACAGTGCTCATAACAGTGAGATGCATATTAAAGAGCTGAAGCCTAATCTTCAAAGCAGAGGACTGCTATTCAAGGGTGTTGTGATCTTGCATGACAGGTCACGTCTACACTACACTGTTAAAGCATCCACCCTATAGTCCTGATCTTACTCCATTGGACTTTCACACTGGTTTGGTACCGGTTTGAAAGCACCTATGAAGACAAAGATTCACTTCTGATGTTCTCACAGCTATTGGCTTCAATTCCAGTAATAGCAAGTTAAATTCAAGTTAATATTAACTACTAGTTATTTACATAATATTTTATTTCAGATTGATTTTGTTAGAAATTATATACAGGTCATCTCGAATATGACCAGCATTCCTATAGATATTACACAATTCTTTTCAGACAAAACCTTTAGACAAGTAACAAAATTAGTTTTTTAATATAAAAACATCTCTTTTCTTTATACTTTATATTCTATATAGTCTATATTAAATATAGATTTCTCATGACTCCAGCTTATTAATTCCCATTTTTGATTGGTGTATCTAAAGTGCACTGCCGTCACACCCTAGATTTTTAATGCATCATATATGTTTTACACTAGGATAGCTTTTGGATAGGTTATTTACATTTCCCAATATGTAATTCTTCCTAGGTTTTCTTTTTCAGGAATATATTAAGAGCTTATTAGAGCATATACTAGCACTATTCTATTCTAAAACAATATTCTAGGTAAAACCTTGGCTGATACACAGTCAATAAGCAATATCTGGACAAAGTTAAATGGTGTTGTCCACTCACTTAGTGGAAGAATGTCAAAGAACTGACTGGAGAGAAAAATGACATGTAGAACGTCTCGGGTTACTTTGCTGTAACCCTGTTCCCTAAAAAGGTGCGAACGAGATCCTGCGTGAAAAACGCTATGGGAACATCTTTTTGTGTTGCCGGTTGTGAAGCGTGTGTGTGTCAAACACACCAAATTTTGGCATATATAACCTCAGTCAGGTGACGTCAACTGATGAAGCGCACCTGCAGGTTAGAAATAGGAGTGACTTGGAAACATTCCTCACATCAATTTTGTCTGAAAAGGACGTCCAGTCACGCAGGCAGTGCGGCATTGGAGCGCAGCATCTCGTTCCCGCCTTTTCAGGGAACGTGGTTACAGCAAAGTAACCCGAGACGTTCCCTTTCAAAGGCTACACTCGATGCTGCGTGAAAACGCTATGGGAACGAGAATACCAAACCTGCAAGTGTCTGGACCCCAAGGTTGTGAAGTGTGTGCGCACAAAGGCCGAGGAGTTCTCAGAACTGACTCCAATGTGAGCCCGGAGTAGCATGAACATTCAGACTATAGAATCTTACAAATGTGTGCGGAAAGGACCAACCTGCCGCATGACACACTTGCTGCAGGGGAATCCCCCATTCCAGCGCAACAGATGAGGCAATCCCCCTGGTTGGATGAGCCCTGATTCCTTGAGGCCAAGTGAGACCACGCGCCTCGTAGGCTAGGGCAATAGCATCTTTCCCTAATGTGATGAAAAAGGCTGCTCTGACTTACGCCACTAGCTAGTGCGGTGGACGTAAATCTGAAAAGTGCGTACTGAAGATAGTAGGTGAAACCTATCCTGCTCCGGAACTGTAAAAGGCGGAGGACAGAAGGCTTCGAGGAAACTGGGTGCATGGTCAAGAATAAAAATAGTTTGGGTGAGGATGCTGAATAGCTCTGCCTAGCCCAGGGGCAAAGTCTAGGCAGGAAGGGAAGCCTGCAGATCTCCAAAAGTGATTATAAGAAAAATCATCTTGAGGGTCAGAAGCCAGACAGGCGCTGACTCTAGTGGTTTGGGAGGGGTGTCAGCCAGTCCCCATCCGTCAGACTACCGTAGTGTTGTCCACCCACACTAGGACATGGTAGGCCTCAACTGCTGGAGGAGGTGTTTCAGGGCAAAATAAAGCCATCATTCGGGGCAATTGATGTGCCACGCGAGAAGATGGCCTCTCCAGCTCCCTTCAGGCTGGACGGTCATTCAAGACCGCAACCCAGCCAGTGAGGGAAACGTCTGTCGTTAGCATCTGCGATGACAAAAAGACACACGTAGAGTGGGACCCAAAGTCAAAAACCGGGGTCTGAACCACATAGAAAGTGTACGAAGCCCTTGGTGCGTAACCCTTATTTGCCTCTGGGGCAAACTGAAGCCACAACTGAAACAATCTCATGTGCAGAGGCCCAAAGGTATCACCGTGGACACAGCTGCCATGAGACCTAAAAATATCTGAAAGTGATGAACAGTCAATTTCTGGCTTAACTTGGTTTCCTTCAGGGTGTTGGAATGGATTTGACATGCGCAGGAGACCCCTGTGCCCGCATTGCGATCGCATCCTAGGTGACACCCAAAATGTTGTGATCTGAGCATGAAAAGAGAACGCTTTTATGGCGTTGAGTCTCAATCCAGGAACTGAGATGAGCTAGGACGACATCCCGATGTCAAAGCGCTAGCTCCTGAGACTGAGGCAGCATAGCTAGTCATCTATTGTGCGGGTTAACTAGACCAAATGGGAGGACCCGATACTGGTAAGCTTCGCCCCCGAAAGCGAACCTCAGAAACTTCCTGTGTTGTGGCAATATTTTCATGTGAAATATATGCGTCCTTCAGATCGATTGTCACAACCAATTCCTTGGTTGGATTAAGAGCAATCACTTTGACAGTCAACATTTTGAACCTCTTATTTTGGATAGCAGTTCAGCCCGCGAAGAACCAAAATTGGACGCAGCCCCCCAGTTCCTTTTGGGAACGAAGAAAAAAAAACAACTGTAGTAGCAGTAGCTGTAGTAAACTCTATGCCTGGTAGGGGAACATGTTCTATGGCCCCTATTCCCAGAAACATCTTGTAACTCCAAGAGTCAGCAGATGCGCCCTTTCCGGTTTGACGGAAGTGGAGACCACGCCGTTGAAACGTGGAAGGCGATGTGAAAACTGGATCCTGTAGCTCTCACTTCACTGCTTAGTACCCAAGGAAATATACTTGGCAGTAGCTTTCACGCTGCCAGTTTCTCCGAAAGGGGCAGAGTCTTTGCGGTTAGACGGGGGGGGGACGGGTATTAGCTGTTCGGCATCCTGAACATGGCAAGGAAAAACCGAAAAACTAACATTTCTTGGAGACCGTGTTGTCCTAAACACCAGTGGTGGCGGAGCAGGAACACCGACCTCCTGGAGGTGCCAGGGAGAACACTTTATCCCTGAGAAAAATTTTACGTGCCCCTCCCCGGGGGGAGCCACCCACACGGTCCTGGACAACCTCAGGACTTCTTCTTTGTGAAGGAGACAGTACGTAGGTCTGACTTCTTCGAGGCTGATTGCAAAGCGTGGCACGCCGCACCCCAGTCTTACGAGGGGGTGCCCGGCTCATAACGCTCTATTCCTTCGCTTAGTTCTTCCTGAGAGTTAGACCCGATTGGGGCTGGGTGGCCGACAGTCCCGACCCTTGAGCATGGCGGGGAAGGACTTTCCCGAAGCCTTGTTCATATGATGTCACCTCCCGAACCTAGTGGCGATGTTAACAGTGTCGCCAAACAGGCCAGAGGGCGAGATGGGGCATCAAGGAGGAATGCACGATCCTTATCCTTGATTCTCCTGTGAGATTTAGCCACAGGTAACTCTGCGGAACACCATCACAGCCATAAACAGCTGATAGCATGGACCGTCTGCCTTGTTGCACAAAGAAACAGGTCTGTGGCTCAGCGTAATTCCAGGAATGACATTGTAGAGCCCCGCCAGTGCTCAAGTCTTTCAGCAGGTCAGCCTGGTAAGCCTGCAAAAGCGCCATGGTGTGCAGTAGAGCACCAGCCTGATTAGCTGCCTGAAGCTCTTCCCCACCAGGGAAGATGTCAGTCCACATGGCTTGGTGGGGAGTGTATGCTTCTTTTCAGGGAGGATGATGTCCCAGGTGAGAGATAGCCCAAGCGTCTCTTCTAACTGGGACATCATCATATAACCATGCCTTCGCATCAACAACATTCGAATAATTCGAAGATAAAGCCATGAAAACACGGGATGAATGAGGCTATTCTATGAAAGAGTTAACTCGTCATGAGGGTTGCCAAGAAAGAAGGGAGGAGAGAGAGAGCGCCGTTTATCCGAGGCTCCTCCCCCCGGCCACCCGACAGCAATCTGTCGTCTTTTTTTTTTTTTTACTTTCGAGCGCTTGGGGAAATCCCGCTTCTGCGTCCAAATACGAAACACGATTGTTAGATTGCATGCAATACTTACCTGCGGAAGCGAGAGTAAGTCTTTCCCATCCATTCACAAGAAGCGGCGGAGCGCGCTTGAGAAGTGGACGGAAAACTTCCTGATCCGGCGAGGACGCGAGAAAAAGGGGAATTCCTGTCTCGTGCACGTCTGGCAGTTTGCACTGTTTAACCCAGGAATGCGCCGAAATTTGGCGTGTTTGACACACACATGCTTCACAACCGGCAACACAAAAAGATGTTCCCATAGCGTTTTTTACGCAGCATCGAGGGTACCCCCATTGGCTAACGACAATGAGAGGAAAGCGGAGGTGGTATGAAAAGAAATGCTAATTCCTGACATACTTTTAGTAAAAGAGTATTGCAGCACTCTTTTAGTGACGAAGCCACGGATTCAGAAAGTCCATCACTCAGCATGTGTGGCCTCTACAGGACCCTGCTCCATGTGAGCTCAGGGGTCATTAGTGAACACCCACAGTGATGGGGTCAGAAGAGCGTCAAAACAAAATTTGATACGTGTAGTCTTATTAAAGGCATGGAAGATAAGAAGCTCAAGCAGTCTAAAGCATTTATCTTTGATTATTACACAGTAAATTTGTAAAGAGGGACATGTAGACAGAGGCAAGAGAGAAACAAATGGGAAAGAGGGTGTGAGAGATTTGAGGAGGGGAAAGGGAAAAAAAAATGGGCGTTGTAATTGAGAGAGCCAAGGACCAGCAAACAGTCTAAGAGGAGGGGACGGTTGTTGTAGAGAAACAGCTGTTCGAGCTGTCCTGGCTCATGCTGCCTTATGAATTAGCAGAGAAAGGAGGGAGTATGAGAGAATAGCCATCCAAACCGCCCTGCTGGAACATCTCAGCCTGCACTCACCATCCTTACTCACACTCGATTCTCTGATCTCGCTCTGACACACTTTTCTTTGTGGTCCATTAGCACAGAGTGGGCTCTTTCTCATTGCCTTGGGAGGAACTGCGAGCACCCTAATCACACACATACACACACTGGGTGGTCAAACAACAAATCCCCAGACTAAGTCCTTCACCCCATTCTGACATCCTGCAGGACACAGCCATGTTGTGTACACAATATCATCTGTTGTTACTAGGTGATAATCTTTAAGTGCTAGTGGCTAATGTTTTTACAGATACATAAATGATTCCTGAGCTCAGTTTTGAGTGTTATTTCGTCCGTTTCCATCCTTCCTAGGCGACATCTGTTGACACCAATTACTTCAATCTGGTGTTATCATTACACCATCATTTACTTCCCAACCTCACAGAGGTTAAACAGAATGTTAATAGTTACAATGGGCATCTTTGTGGAGAGCAGAGAGGGCACACGCCTCGTGAATTTCCCCGCCTTCTCCATTCAGTCTGCTCGGCGTAAAGCAGGAGCTGGTGAGCTAATGGAAAAGTAAGAGTATGTATGTGAGTGTGTGTGTGTGTGTGTGTGTGTGTGTGTGTGTGTGTGTGTGTGTTACCATGTGTTTTATTTTGCACCCTGATGCCGCTACACACTGATGTCCTAAAAATGTGCAGTCTGAGTCTTTGTGTCAGTCCCATAAGTAAGTGAGCTCATGCACTCACCAAAGAAATGCTTACACTAAGCCAGGATATGATTCATACAGTGATATCTGGGTGCTTTTCAATTAGCTAGCAAGGATGGTGAAGTTCAAGCAAACGCTTGGGAAATACGGGGCCGTTCATTTCTAACTCCTGTACCCTAGTACCTGTACCCATGTGTAACAGGAACACAATTCATAAAATCATAAAATCATAAAATCATGGAGCAACACAGTTTTTTTTTTTTTTTTTTTTTTATTATTTTTATCTGATCTGCAACCGCCTAGTTTTATTGTGCCAGGAATGGAACCTGATGTTGTTGTATCCAATCCATGTTCTACATCCTGAGATGCTTTTCATCTCACCATGGTTATACTTTATAGTGATATTATGGCACACCATAGCTCTATAGCACACCATAGCACATCATAGACCTGTATTGGCATTCTCCTCTCCCATCAACAATCCATTTTTGATTGCAGGACTGCCACTCATTGTGTGTATTGTTTTTCACACCCTTCTGTGTAAACTCTAGTGACTGGTTTGCATTTTATTTTATTTATTTTTAATCTCAAGATGTCAGCAGTCTAATACTTAAACCAGGATAGACATCTGGCACCAAGAGCCACGCCACAGGCAAATCACTGAGATCAAAGATTTTATGTGCCATGCTCCTGCCACATGATTGGTTAATTTAATTGGTCATTTCATAAACGAGCAGGTGTTCAGGTGTCGGGGTTCCCATTAAAGTAGCCAGTGACTGTACATTGTATTCCTTCATGAATGATGGCAAGAATGAATGTTTTCAAGAAGAAAAAAACAAAAAGCATAATACGGACGGAGCGTACTGTAGGCTACGTTCACATTGCTGATGACAGAAACTTCACTTTCTCACCCTGAACACTTTGACAGATTTTTTAAAATTAGAATGCATATCTGAAATATGATCATGCATCATGAATGAGAATGGTCAGAGTGACTTTTCCTCCATGTGTATGCACATATTACTGTAGCTGTCATCATGCCTCTATTGACGATGTTGCAAAACAACAGAAGAAAGTAAAAGAAAGGTAGATAAGCTTAAGGCCAAGAGTGAAAAAAAGTGTTTAGAAGTTGAATTTACACACTTTGAGTGTAAGTATTGAGTAAGTGTAATTTTCAAGACCGTCTCTTCAGCCTTTTGTCTTCATTTGCTTTCTGGAGGTTGGGGGTCAGACACCTTTTGTAATTTGCACCTCAGCCTGAGTTAACCTTCTCTTACACGTTAAAAGACATTAGGTCCCCAATCAAACCACAAATGAAGCTTCTCCGTCAGCTGGGTTGGGGTAATGTGAGAGTCACACATCTGTGCTCATGGCAAAAACAACACAGCAGCAACTTGTCAGAGGAGACAATGTACGTCACAGGACTTCATAAATTCTGAGCAGCAGTAAAGAGATATTGCTCCTCACACGCTCATCACAGTTAACTATTCACTGAATAATAAAAAAAATCTTCATTCATTAATACGGAAGCAACATTTATGTGTTTGAAGCAACACTGACCTCAGTAGCTTACAACTGGCCAAATATGGAGAGAAAATCAGCTGAGGGGGAAAACCGGCTTCAAAAAGCACTGCACAATGCAGTTCACTGTGTAGATGTGTGTGCTTGTGCAGTAAAGGACAGAGTGCCAATACTGATTG
Source organism: Clarias gariepinus (assembly GCF_024256425.1). NCBI lineage: Eukaryota > Metazoa > Chordata > Actinopteri > Siluriformes > Clariidae > Clarias > Clarias gariepinus. The sequence continues at coordinate 14,928,204 of NC_071103.1, read as the reverse complement.
GCCTAGCCAAATCCCATGCTCTGTTCTATTGTGTGGCTCTAGTGAAATAAAATACATTTCTCTCCCCATCTCTCTTTTCTTTTCATCCCAATTTTGTCTCTTTCTCATCGTATCTGTGTGACCCCTCCCAATCTTTTACCCGTTCCTATAAACGAATGCGTTTTTGGTTTCATTATTATTATTAGTTACAAAAAAGCATAAGAATGTGCCCTTGTAGGTTGCCATAGAACTAAACACAGACTAGAGCCTGCATGCATGAGAACTTCTGAGAACTGAAAGAATGTGTGTTACTACATCTAGTGGTGAAATTTATAAATCACCAAAAAAATAAAAAATGCTGTGTAGCTCTTGCAAGCTGCAGATAGCAAAATTATGTAGATAAAAATGAATTTTTTGTTTTGAAAATGGTTATATTTGCAATATATTTGCGTTCATTTGCGAAAACAGATATCTCTGTTTTGTCAATTGTCACAGATCAGAATTTTTATTGTGCACGCCAGGAAATATCAATCAAATTGACGTTGAGTTGTTTTGATTATGTAAAAATAACTTTTATGATTTAGGATTTGGAATCCGGGACATTATAAATAATTGAAAACAGTAGTCGGTTCCCTTCTTTGTAAGAATGGCATTCATATGTTTTTGCAAAAGAACAATTCCTTCATTAAGTTCATTAAATGTTCATCAGACCAGAGGTGGAAAGTAATGAATTACATTTACTCGCATTACTGTAATTTTTTGTGTACTTCTACTTTTTAAAGTAGTTTTTAAAATCCGTAATTTTACTTTAACTTAAGTATGTTTTGTTTGCAGTATTGTACTTCACTACATTTTAAATCATATTCACTACTGAGTAAAAAATAAATGAATTAAAATGAAAAATAATAAAAAATAATACAATAGGGAAGGAAGAAAATTGCACCCCGGAAACCACTGCACTGATTGATTGATGGGCGTAGAGAACAAACGCACTTAATTCACAGGAACGATGGAGACAGACAAAAAAGATGCCAGTGATACAGACCCAGATAAAAGCGAAATGACATCAAATTCTTATGAAGCAAACTCCTGGTCATATTTAAGCGATCACTTTGATTTCAAGCACAACAAAGGGAACAGATGCCTCGGTAACTTTTACTCTGAGTAAATTTTTAATGAGCTACTTTTTACTTTTACTTGAGTAGATTTTTATACGGGTAACTTTAATTGTACTTTAGTAAAAGTTTACTGAAGTGACAGTACTTTTACTTGAGTACAACATTTTATTACTCTTTTCACCTCTGCATCAGACACAAATGCCATAAATGGAATAAATCAAGCAAGCACATGAGGGGAGAACATGCAAACTCCATGAACACAGAGGTGGGACTCGAACCCTCTACACTGGAGGTGCAAGACCACAGTGCTAACCAGGGTGTTAGTGCAAGTTAAAATTCTTTGCATCTATATTTGATATTAACAAATGTGCATGTTATTCTGACTCGATATTTGTGCAACCACGTGCAACAACACTACTTATGGTCAAAAGACAAAAAAAAAACAAAAAAAAACAAAGCTGGGGCCTTTTTTTCTCTCTCTATGGCCGTACCTTAGATTCATGGAGCACATCAGTCACAGTTACAGTATGTCAAGTGATTACACTCCACCCCACACCCCCCACATCCTCACATCCTAATATTTTTTAGCCAATCAAACATCTTACACATCTGTAACACATCATCATCAGTGACCGAGAAGACGAATATGAACTGTAGTCATGGTAATTGACTATATCATCCATTTTTCCCTAAAGTGCTTGGGAGGAGAAGTAGGTAGATTGAGCACGCTTATCCAATGAAAGAAAAAAAATAACAAAAAGGACATTGGGTTTGGTTTAAGGGACAGCGTTACATAATTTCTGTTTACCTTGGAAACATTGAAACCTGAACCTAGGAAAACATTACATACTCAAAACAATTAGAAATTAGAAATTGCCTGTGTGTATAATCGTTTGGCTTCAATTGTACTGTATTACTGACTTTGACCTTGTTCAGCCATAATATTTAGCTAATAGAAAGACAATTCATCTAAACTGTCAAGTGTGATTGGCACTGCCTGTCAAAGAGAATTGACTCGGACAATAATCTGGAGCTGATCGTTTGCCAACTCTGTTGTGTCCCGTTGTTATTTCTTCGGCGACATAAAGGTTGTTCGGAAGTTTGGAAGCCTCCTTTATTCTTTGCGCGATTCCGCAGACTCCTCCCAAATTTCCTGGGTGATTCGTTTCAGGGTGTGAATGATAATTATGAGAAAGTGATTATTAGTCACACATCGATACCATGTACGTTATAAATCACCACCGAGAGCGTTTTCCCATGAGAACAAGAATTAAGACATAACAAAAAAATAAATAAATTCTACTGGACTATTTTTAAATGGAAAGAATTCTTCTAAATGACAGTAAATAGGGTGTATCTCTAAAATGATGTTCTTCTACCAATGTCTATAGCTGTATTCCAAGTACTTTAACTAACCATAAAAACAAACCAACAATAGAGAGTAGTGTGTGTGGTTAGGTAAAATTGCGCCTCATGAAGATGCTTTAAGAAGATCCTTATTATTTAAATGAAAGCTTATTTCTGTTTGAACTGGAGCACAGCCATGGGCAAGAACAGTCTTTCAGTACTGCTGTATCCTTATTTTGGCAGCCTAAGAAAAGCTGTGTTGCCAAAAGTAACTTTATATTGCAGGATTTTCAGCGCACAGTTATGGCCATTAAACTTTAGTCAAATAATGAGACACCAGGCACATGACTGTAACTTTCTCTGCTCGGTTTATGATACTAGCTCGTATTAATCAACTTCATTTCAAATTAGGGACTCTTTCAACCATGGTAGGACCATTAAAAAGATCTTTGTTCGGTGTCAGGCTTCATTTGCTATGATGTCATTCATAACCGGAACATACCTTTGAGGAGCACACTGACAACACTAAACATACCTCGTTGCATCATGAAAGTATAAATCAGTCATTACACGTGTCAAACACACACCAGCGCAACCATCATCACCACCACCACAACTACAACAACTACACAAGTTATGGTGACCAGACACTGTTCATGCTCTCCATAAAATGTATCAATGCGATGTGCCAAATATTAGTGACGTTAATGATGGGAGAGTCTATCCGTCCTAACAGCTTGGAAGATGGGGCTTTGCTCCAGATGAGCACAGACCCAAGAAGCCTTTTATTTCACAATCTCAGCTTTAATGTTTCCCTGCTGGTCGGTGACGGAAGCTTGGGCTTGGGCACCACGCGGGACACAGAGGGCCTGCTTTCACTTAAGAGCTGGAGCCTCTCTGGAGGTGCATAAGGACAAGAGTAGCCCTTTTCAAACAAATGAAAGGAGAGGATGAGAGTGTAGGGCAACCCTGGGGAGGTCTGTAAATATGCCTGTGAATTTTGAGCTGCAGGGAATTGATTGGGTAAGACAGATTACTCGGCTTTGTGCTGAGACCTGGCACTGAGTGAGAAACGGAGTAGAAACAGTTAGGGTGGAAGCGGATCTCTTTCTTACCGAGAAAGAATTATGCTTTATGGAAATAACAGCAACGTTCACAGAATTGGGCTCACATTCACCTAAGTAACAGGTTTCATGTTCACATAATAATGGTCTATTTATGAGCCTCGAAAGTAAGAGAAACTGGCAGGAGAAAAATAAATATTACAGAAGAGAGAAGAGAGGTGGAGAAATGGCAGCACAGTCTTTCTCCTTTTCCACAAAAGTTATTCAACAACAACAAAAAAAAAAGCTGATATCATTCTGCGTCTTTACCACAGCTGCATTCTGTCATGCATGTGTTGTGTTTTTCGGTTTCCACGCACTACATCGTGGTGCATGGAAGACTCCTGGAGCTATCCCTACTGAGATGCAGGCTTACAAAGTGTGAGGAGGTTGATGGTATTAGGCTTTATTTATCTACAGCCAAAAAGCACATAGGGAAAAAACAACAGTAACACTCCCCTCTCAACCAGGTCCAATCCTAATGTTAAACGAGCACTAATAATAATCTAGTCCTTATGTGGACTTCATCTTTTAAAACATGTGAGGAGCGCATACCAATGAGCACAGTGCCATCCTGAGGCTCGACCAAGAATCACTTTCGCCACTGAACATTTATCAGGGACTTATGGAGCGGAGAGAGCACCTACAGCCTTTCTAACTTCAAAGTTACCATATTTCACGGATACACACATTGAGGTACATCTGCACCCAGTGCTGATACAGAGTTCACTGTTTAAACTCGGTTAAATGATAAAGGGGGGACGCATATTCTTGAGTCTCTTTCTCTCTCTCTCACACATACACACAACACATTGTAGTACACTATATTCCCAAAGGTTCCTGACCATCATATCCAGATGTGGTTCTTGCCACAAAGTTAGAAGCACTCAGTTGTCTAGAATGTCTTTGTGTGCTGTAGATTTACAATTTTCCGTCCTTGGAACTGGGAGCCCCAAACCTGTTCTAGCATGAGAATGCCCCTGCATATCACTCCACAAATCCCATACGTGTGATACAGTGCCTAATTTCATTTTCAAAATGAAAAATGAAAATTCGTATAGCCATTAAGCCTGTAAGAACTTAAGAAAACACTGGATGGGAAACACTCCACATTGTCATCCTCATGCGGTCACATACAGATTTAAAAATCATTTATAAGCGGTGTCACTTTTTCTCCCACACCATTTACTGTTAATTAACCAAACAAGAGATGTGAAAAGATCGATCAAGATATTATTATTATTATAATTTTTTGTTTCAAATTGTTAATGTATGGTAATGATGCCACGTATCATTAACTTAATCAAATTTTCCATGAATTGTATAGTGGTTAGCACCATCGCCTTGCACCTCCAGGGTCCAGGTTTAATTCCTGGTGTGCATGTTCTCCCCGTGCTTGGTGGTTTACCGCCGAGTAATGCAGTTTCCTCCCACAGTACAAAGTCATGCATATTAGGCTAATGTGTGTTTCCCAAATCGCTTGTGAGTAATAACAATAGCACAATTATTGTTTCCCATATTGCTAAAGTATAAAGTTTGTGTGGCTGCTTTAAACTTTGGAAGGGGATGAGTCACAGTCATATTAGTGATAATATGGACTTTGATTTAGTGAAGTTTACTTTATCTCCTTCTTTGGAAGAGTTTAATAACTGTAGAAAGGTAGATCTTCTTTTGAGAGCAGATTTTTTTATAATATCGCTGTTTCTAGATCGGCTAGGAAACAGGTGATTAAGGAAGAGTTATATGTTAAATTGGTGGAAGCTGGCATCTTTCCTGGTGAAGCTTTAGAGCAGAGAGATGAGGAAGATGTTGGTATAGACATTGACTCTAACTCTGTTACTAGTAGTTAGAGTGTAGCGTTAGTAGATCCGCACGTAACTGTGAGATTAAAGGAGCTTGATCTTGCATTAAAAAAGCAAGAGTACGAGACGCAAATGCTACGATTAAAAGCTCTTGAATCGTGATGTGGAATTACGCAAGCTTGAGGTAGAAGTAGGAACTTTGCGTAGTCGTCCAGTTCCTATTCCTCGTGCTAGAGCGCCTTCTACTGGTGATAGTGGAATAACAGGTCCTGAATTTGACATTAGTAGGTATTTTAAATTAGTTCCGCCTTTCCGTGAGTCAGAGGTAGATGCCTACTTTGTAGCATTTGAACGTGTGGCTGCAAAGTTTAACTGGCCAAAAGATATGTGGGCTTTACTACTGCAGTGTAACCTAGTAGGCAAAGCGCAGGAGGTGTGTGCTGCCTTGTCGATTGAAGAGTCATTAGACTATGACGTAGTGAAAGCAGTAGTATTAAGAGCATACAGTATGAGTTAGTTCCAGAAGCCTATAGACAGAAGTTTAGGGCATGTTTAAAGCAGCCCAAACAGACTCATGTGGAGTTTGCAAGGGAAAAGAAATTTCTGTTTGAGAAATGGTGTCACGTTTGTAAGATTACCACTTACGAGGAATTGCAAGAATTAATCTTACTTGAAGATTTTAAAACTTGCTTGCCGGAGAACGTTGTTGTTCATTTAAATGAGCAAAAAGTATTAAAAATTACCGATGCAGCTGTGCTCGCTGACGAATTAGCACTTAATCACTGAACCGTCTTTTCTTAGGTACGCCAGTGTAAAGCGCCTTTCGCCACGGAGTCCGTCATTCGTACTGCGCCTAACGGTAAAGTTAAAATGTCTGGTGGTGGTGGAAAAGCAGTTTTAAAGAGCACAGAGAAGAGGAGGGTTTGTTTTTATTGTCTTGATCCTGGTCACATGATTGCTGAGTGTAGCGCTTGGAAGCAAAAGGCTAGGGCTAAAAGTGCGGCGACTGTACAGGCAGTTCCTGATTCAGTTACGCCTGATACTACCTCGTTTAGTCCTTTTATGCTGACAGGTTATGTGTCACTTGTAGGAGACTCTACAGTTAGGTGTGTTCAGATTTTAAGGGACACTAGATCACCACAATCTCTCGTATTGGAGGATGTGTTACCGTTTTGTGATGCATCGTATGCAGGTGCCAACGCGCTAGTGCGTGGTATCGAAATGGGATGTATTTGTATTCCTTTGCACACTTTTAACTTGAAGTCAGACCTAGTTTCAGGCCAAGTGCAGATGGGTGTTTGTAAGAAGTTGCCCGTTGAGAATGTCAGTATCATATTGGGAAATGATCTTGCTGGTGGTGCAGTTTTTCCCAGTCCAATTGTCGTAAGCAAGCCAGTAATTTCTGAGATACCAGATCTCTCTGTAACATTTCCACAAGCTTTTCCAGCTTGTGTGGGTACAAGATCTCAATCGAAAAGTTTTCAGGATGGTATTGACTTGTCTGATTCTTTTCTGAGTGTACCCCTTAAGCAGGTAGAGTGCAGGTTATGTGTTAACGAGGAAGTAATTGCTGAGCAGACGCCCAAGTTTCCATTTGTTGTGGGTAAGGAAAATTTGAGTGCTGCCCAGAAGTTAGACCCCACTCTAACAAATTGTATTAGCGCTGCAGTGGCAAGTGCTGACCTTGCGGTGGCAAGGGTGGAATATTTTGGGGATGATGAAATGTTAATGCGTAAATGGCAACCAAAAGAAAGTGATGATTGGCAGATAGCGTATCAAATAGTTTTACCTTCCACTTACCGATCTCATGTGTTGAGGTTAGTGCACGAAAATATTCTCGCTGGTCATCTAGGTGTCACGAAGACATCTCAGCGAATTGTGAAACATTTTTATTGGCCTGGCGTGAAAGGTGATGTATCACGATTTTGTAGGTCATGTGACGTTTGTCTGAGTCTGTTCCTCAGACTGACATTGGGGAACCGTTTGAGAGGTTGATAATTGACTGTGTAGGACCTTTGCCTAAATCAAAACATGGGCACCATTATATTTTACCACTTATGTGTGCTGCTACTCGCTACCCTGAAGCCGTACCATTGCGTACATTGAAGGCACAGGTAGTTTTGAAAGCGATTGTGAAGTTTTGCACTACGTTCGGTCTGCCTAGAGTAGTTCAGACAGACCAAGGCACGAATTTCACTTCTAAAGTGTTCGAGCAGCTGTTAAAAGAGCTGGGAGTTTCACACAAATTGTCTAGTGCTTATCATCCAGAATCACAGGGTGTATTGGAACGCTTTCATTAGACGTTAAAAACTTTGTTATGTACTTTTTGTCCTGAGACTGGTAAAGATTGGGTAGATGGACTGCCGCTACTCATGTTTGCTGTGAGAGGGTCCGTTCAAGAATCTCTAGGGTTCAGTCCTGCGGAACGTGTGTTCGCTCATACAGTTCGCGGACCTCTGGAGTTGTTGAAAGTTAACGGGTAAAGAGAGTGCCCCTATGTTTGTTCTTGATTATGTGAGTTCTTTTAGTTAACGCTTACACAAAGCATGTAGCCTGGCTAAGTGATCTTGCAGTATCACAGTGTGAAATAAAAGAACGTTATGATAGAAAGACAGTTCAACGCAGTTTTCAGGCGGGTGAATCTGTTCTTGTTTTTCTTCCCGTTCCTGGCTCACCGTTGCAAGCAAAGTTTTCTGGACCTTATACAATTGAGCAGAAACTTAGTGAGAAAGACTATGTCATAGCTACCCCTGAGCGCAGACGTAAGACAAGAGTGTGCCACATTAATACAGTGGAACCTCGGATTACGAGTAACGCGGTTTACGAGTGTTTCGCAAGACGAGCAAAAACGTTGAATAATTTTTTACTTAAAAAACAAGCGTTGTCGTGGTTTACGAGCACCGAGTATCATGTGTAACACATGCGCTTCCTGTTTTGACACCGAGCGTTGCGTCATCACAACTGAGCCAAAGGTTTTTCTCTCTCTGGAGAATTGAGATTACTTGCTTCAAAACAATCTTGCTGTTCACAGTCAAAGTCCGTGGAGTTCACCATGTTTACTTGTTCCCAAACCTGATTCCACGTCTCGTTTTTGTACGGACTATAGGAAGGTAAACAGTATCACCAAACCTGATTCTTTTCCGTTACCCAGAATGGAAGACTGTGTAGATAATGTTGGTGCTGCAAAGTATGTGACAAAGCTAGACCTGTTAAAGGGTTACTGGCAGGTTCCTTTGACTACACGAGCGTGTGAAGTTTCTACGTTTGTCACCCCTGACAATTTCCTACAGTACAACTGTATGCCGTTTGGCATGCGAAATGCCCCAGCGACATACCAGAGGCTCATGCAGAAAGTTTTGTACGGACTGTGTAATTCTGAAGCATATTTGGATGACATTGTGGTTTACTCATGTAATTGGGAAGACCATCTCACTAATTTGAAGAGAGTGTTTGAAAGACTGTGTAGTGCTAACTTAACACTCAACTTAGCAAAGTGTGAGTTTGCCAAAGCTGTGGTAACATACCTTGGAAAGAAAGTGGGCCAAGGCTGTGTAAGGCCTGTGACAGCTAAAGTGATTGCTTTTACTGAGTTTCCTAGTCCCCTTACTAAACATCAGTTACGCAGGTTCTTAGGGATGGCTGGATACTATCGAAGTTTTTGCAAGAACTTCGCAACGTGGTATCTCCTTTAACTGACTTGCTTAGCACAGAGAGAAAGTTTGTCTGGAATTCTCAGTGTGAAAATGCTTTTATTGCTGTGAAAGACCTTGTATGCAATGCTCCAATTCTCTCTACCCCTAACTTTTCTCTTCCATTTAAGTTACAAATTGACGCCAGTGCTGTAGGTGCAGGAGCTGTCCTGTTACAGGAGGATGATGCAGGTGTCGAGCATCCTGTTTGTTACTTCTCCAAGAAGTTCTCCAAGTGTCAGAGAAACTACAGCACTATTGAGAAAGAGGCTCTCGCCTTGTTGTTCTCACTTAAACATTTTGAAGTTTATGTGGGTGGAAGTTGTGTACCTGTAGTTGTTGTTTTTACAGACCATAATCCTCTTGTGTTTTTCTCCCGAATGTGCAACCTTAATCAACGTTTGATGCGTTGGTCATTGTTCCTTCAAGAATACAACCTTGATATCCACCACAAGAAAGAAGTGGAAAATGTGGTTGCAGATGCACTTTCCAGGGCTTGTGAGTCTGATGTTGGTGACTGAGAGTAATACTGTCTGATGTTATAATGATTTACAATCCACTGGTTGTAAATTTGGTGATGGGGGTGTTACGCTATTTGTTAGCTTGTTGTTTGTGCTAAGGTGTTAGCTTGTGACTTCATCAGTTGTCATCCTTTTGTAGTCATTGCTACAACCCTGTTCCTACTCTTTCCTTGAACTTAAGTTCTTTATTGTATTTACTTACTTACTTTATGTGGAGCAGTAGGGAGGAGGACGCCATTTAATTTTGTACCATCTTTTCTCATGTGTTAATTTAGTAAGGGAGCAAGGTAGGACTTCTGTTGTTTATTTGGTATTTTCTTTTGTGAGGTTAACTAGCTTTCTTTAAAACTAAGTTAGAACTGTTATGTTTGTTATTTTGGCCTTGTTCCCTCCTGAAGTTTGCTTTGCTCCCTGTTTTGGGTATGTGAGTTTGTAAATAAAATCTTTTGTTTGAGATTAGTGTGATCTCTTGTGGAGTGCTGGGACAGGGGAAAAGCAAATTTAACGTTGTATTCTTAATTTTAGATCAAAATCTGCTATCTTAATTCATTTTGTTACTTCCCTTCCACCCTTAGACTAAAGGGGGACGTAACAATATATATATGATAAACCTTTGATGGAAAGGACACAATCAAACAAAATAAATAGCATCATTGCATCTTGTTCTGGTTACTTCATAAAAAAAAAATTACATCTTGGGGTTACAGTAAACCTTTCCAGACTCCATATTTAAGGCCTTCTTTTTTCCCCCTTCTTTTTCACATCAAAGTGGAACACATCAAAAGGCAAAACCATACAGTGTAGAAATAGTATTGGCTGACCCCCAAAACCTAACTGCCCCCCACCTACATGTACAATACACACCAAAATAATGACATTTAAATCCTCTACATTACAATGCATTACTGTATGCCCAACAGAGAGCTGTATGAATTTTCAAATTCAAATTCAAATTTTATTTGTCACATACACAGTCATACACAGTACAATATGCAGTGAAATGCTTATTTCCTACATTTGCAGTTTATTGAAACTAATCAACCACCTCACATTTGCTAAATCCACCATTAGCACTCATGCTCAATGCTCGCATACAGTTTGTAGTCAATACGGTTCATCTGGAGTCAACTGAACATTGTGGACAATCACACCATTTTTGTGGCTTTCACAACTACAAATGACAAGTTTGCTTTACTTTGGTCAGATGTTATCTTTGGACTGACACTGAGGCCTCTGCTGTGTGTTGTGGAACTGCTTAGGGACAGTAAATCTTCTCCTGCACAAAACACATAAAGTTTTCTTTTTATATAAAAGCATTATCATGCTTAATCAGAAACCTGGATAGGACTTTCTGGAGTAGTGCCATTAAATAAGCAGTTTTCAACATGTTTGAACAGCCCTCTGTGAGAGAGAATAAAGCAGCTCTCCCAGTTCTCACCATGACTCAGCTTACTGGGAATTGGTAGAGATGAGAAAGTTTTCTGTTCTTTTGGAGAAACTCTTTTAATCCATTTAAAGACACATGCAAATTGAAAGCATTACCAGGACTGTCTGCTCTTGTTCAGTATTCTTGTTAAAAATGTTCTCATGCCTGACACCAATGGGAATTCTTGTTAAAACATTCACACAGATTTATTATTAGTGTTTAGGTGAGTCACACTATCAGAATATCGACAATAAAACATAGCATTCAAAACACTCTCATTCATATAATCTAGCCAATTTCTCAGAAGTAAACAAAGTGCTAGTAATCCAGTGTAAGGAATAGAACAGAAGCATCCATTCCACATAATCGCCTAGTTTTGGGAATTGGGAGGATCACCATGAAGACCCAGAGAGAATACTTTATGCATGACTGCACTGATCATATATTATTTAATTTGTAAATTAATTAATTAGTTATACATTTCTCCAACATTTTTATCAACATAAAACAACAAAAAAAACCAAACATAAACATACATCACAAACAGTCTAAGTTAAATAAAGGTCATCTGTAGAAGCCAGACTGACATTATAGACAGCCTCCCCAGTCTGAGGTCCATAAAACCCTTTCTTTATTAGAAGCAGGTTTTCAAATATACTACGTTCTGCTGATTATTTCGATTTTATCTGTTAAAATCACTCAGCATTAGGTATTAACTAGTTCATGTCCTCATGACTTAACTTATTACAAGGAAAAGTTTTTTTAAGCCATGCCTGCTTGTGCATGTTACGAAAAAAATCATAAAATCTTATGTTCAAAAAAAAAAAAAGACTGTCTTAAAAGAACATACTTTTTCCATTTCAGACTACAATGGACATGACAAATGTTTGCAGAAAAGCGAACTTTCTGCCAGCAGTCCTGCATCCTTCTCACATCACAACCAAACACAACAGTCATTAATCAAATCTATAAACTTTAAAACTTCTGTTACAAATTAGTATATGGGCAGAGGTTTATATGATTGATTAACTTCAGATGAAACGCACTGGCATCAATGCTGCATTAGTTCCCTCAGTTCTTTCTCTTACATGCTTTCCAGAACAATGGAGCAGCATGCGGCTGAATTTCATATAGAACAGCAGGTTAAAATCAAAAACTGCAGGAAAGAATAAAAAAAGCCGGGGAAAAAGGAATTGTCTAATAATGTACAAATGAAAAAAGACAAAGGGAACTCAGAAGACCAGCTCGATTGATGGGTAGCAAAGCTTACTAAAAAAAGTCCCTCTGTTTCATGGTTTTACATACAGTCTTTCAGAGGGACAAACTAGAGGTCACATGATCTCTTATTTCCTGCTCACCATGGTTGTCAAGCATGATTATTTGAGTTATCATTGACTTCCTGTTAGCTCAGACCAGTCAGATTATTCCCTTCTCATCACCAAGGTGTTTCAGCCTGTAGGCCCTCCACACAGAGGACTGATTTTTTTCCCGTAAAGACTGCTTTGTGTGAAATTCCCACAAGACAATTGGATTATGCTGCTTCCACAGGCTTGCATAACTGTATAAATGAGCAGGTGTGTACAATATGAATACTGCCTGGCCAAATGTGTCAATCTATACCCATGTTTCTTTGTGCTTAATATGCTCCTTAGTAACTTAGTAACAGACAAGGGTTTTTACAGCTGTTCAGTCCCTATCATGTGAGTTCTCATCTCACTGTGCATATGGAAACTTTCATTATTAAACACAGCTGTGATTTCTACTGTCGATTGTTTTATCATGCAACATCACCGAGTGTTTAAGTGATCTCCAATCATGGTTATGATATGTTTGATTCAATTTGTTTCATGAAGTTGGTGATGAATTGATCATCACCATTTTCTAGATGTGAATAATTTGTTGGACAGTTCTTAACACAACACCATTAATCTTAATGTTTTTTTGTGCTTGATACAAGCCAATGAGTTGACCCCTCCTAAATTATATATTGCAATACAGCAATATATAATTTACACATTCGTATCCATAAGAATTCGTATAGTTGCATAATTGTTCTCTCTTTTTGCTTCTGTTTGTCACCACATTGGATCTGAAATAAAGCAGCTAGTAACTAACCATTACATTGAAGTGTTACATCGCATTATCTGTTTAAACATTAAAGCAATGTTTTAATAATGGCAAACAGATACAAACTTTACTGCTAACGACAGCCTGTAATCTGGAACAAATGGATATAAAAAAATTATGAGTTTCTTCCCGTGAGTATTTTTCACTGCCAGGATGTTTCAGTTGCTGCTTGTTTGTGGGTCTTTCTGCTTTTAGTTTTGTCTTTGCTAAATGTAAGGCATGCTCAATTGGGTTGGGTGACTGACTCATTTATTTGCCTTTTGAAGATTGTTGATTTTACCAGATGCTTGGGGTCATCTGCACAGTTAATCAATGTTCTTTCATTCTGCAGTATGACTGAATTTAAGTAGAAACTATAGCTCTATTCACTTTGGTCTTCATTTTCCTACTTCTATCACCAGTGACATCAGAAGCAAACACTAGTGACCGATTCCATTGGCAGCCATACAGTGCTGTGAAAAAGTACTTGCCACTTCCTGTTTTTTTTTTTTTTTTTTGCATATTTGTCACACAAATTGTTTAGATCATTAAACAAATTTGATGATTTCATTTATTAAGAGAAAAACATGTTCAAACCTACCTGCATGTGAAAAAAAAGTAATTGCCCCATGTCACGAATGTGATGGGCTTGCAGGCGAGATATAATGAAACTAAACATGAACAAACTAAACTTGAAACTTTGAACAGCTTTACCAAAACAGCAGACTGACAAGATACCAACAGTGATACAACAGTACAGGCCCAGGAGAACACAAACAGATGCAAGACCAAGTAACTTAACTTAAGCCGGCTATTAATAACAAAACTAATGAGCCACCTCGGTTCAGGTAAGTGTTCCCATCACCTGACCAGGGTGCATCCTGGGAAATGCAGTCCAAAACTAACAAAAACACAAAAGAGTCTATGGGCGCAAGGCGCCCTCTAGGGTCTATCCCTGACATAACCCCTCCTCAAAAGTCACCAGTCCTGGGCCTGGTTTCCTCACAGGAGGCTGTCGATCGTGTCCTTTGGGCAGGGTGGTAGGGCAAGCAGGACAGAAGAGATTCCTTCCCTTTCAGGATGCGTGCAGAGACGAGGTCTTTAAAGGGGGGCCGGCGGCGGAGCAGGCACTGGGTCGACGTCCTTGACGTTGGGTGGCAGAGGATAGGGCTCCGAGTCGACGAAGCCGGCAGGCGGCGGAGCTGGAACTGGGTTGCCCTCGAACCCGGGCAGCAGAGCGAGCACTGAGTCAGCATCGAAGCCAGGCGGAGGAGCTGGCACAACGTCCCCGAAGCCAGGCGGCGAAAATCCGATTGTGATGTTGTGGCATGACCTCAAACAAGCCGGTCATGCTCAAAAACCATCCAATGTGGTTGAATTATAAGAATTCTGCTGAGAATAGTGGGCCAAAATTCATCCATAGTGACATAAAAGACTAATTTCCAGTTATCCCGAATGCTTTGTTGCAGTTGATGCCACCAAGGGTGGAACAATCAATTATTTGGTTAAGGAGCAATTGCTTTTTGTGTTTTTTTTCTTTTAATAAATTATGCATTTAAATAACCCTATATAAAAAATAATAATAATAATAAAGCTGCATTTTGTATTTACACTCGCTATCTTTGTGTAATGTTAAAATTTATTTGATGATTGTGTTATTACATCCTAATTTCATCTCCTTCTAATGAATTGTTACCAAATATAAATTCTACAAAGCCTACACTTCAGGGTAACTTTACACCACTCTTTTTTACAAGAAAGCAAACAGCTCAGCTTTGCTTGATGGTTTGTGAACATCCATCCTTCTCTTAATGACATTTCAGACATTTTCTGGAGTAAATTCACTATTTTTCTTTTTGCATTTTTTTTAGGTTTAAAGTTCAGGTTTCTGGTGATGATAACCTTTGATAATGAATGTTGAAATTGTCAGGCATGGCTGTGACACTTTTCATGATATATTGCAGAGGCCTAGCACAAAGTGGTCTGACCCGTGTTATGGCCCACCTGCTAGCAATAACATTAAAAGTTAACCCTAGAGATGTGTTGTGTTTATGTAGAATGACAGAAACCAGTGTTTTAGCAGCAAAGAAACTCTCACCCAGATAAAAGAAGGGACCAAAAATAATTTCAAATTTAAGTGAAATCTTTAATGATATCCAACACATTAGAGAACAATTTCATTTAGAATAGATATGTGTGAAGCCATAGCTTTCTTCATTGGTTTTTTGTTTGTTTGTTTGTTTGTTTGTTTGTTTGTTTGAATTTAATAGATACATCTATTTAAATCAGCAGTTCTTTGATTGTAAGCTATAAAGAGATTAGAAAAGATCATAAGTGTTCATGAGATAAGATTTACATATTAAAGAATTTAATACTGAAGGATAATATTAAGGGGCTTGTTATATGTTTGTGCACCAATGTACATTCATTGTTTCAATTAGATAGTAGAATAGAAACACCAACATCATCATTAATGCTTTGTTGCATAGTAATAAACCTTTTACAATTGTATTTTGCATAAATATAACCAGAAAAATGGAACCAGATCATCATCCACAATAAGCATCCATAAAGCATTCTGAACCTTAATAGCACCATCACGATACATCACAGATGGAATAGGGTTCTTATGTTGGAATGCAAAACACATTTTTGCAAACACTACACTTTAGATCTTTAGATGGTGCCCTGGTTATTATTGACTTCATGTAATATTATTTGCTGTGTCCTTGAACTGATCACGAATGTAACAAAGTAACAGTGGTGCTAAATTGTTTCCATATGTACACTGCCTTGCCAAAAAAAGTCACACACAATAAGATTTTGTTCGGTCACCTTTATCTTTGATTACAGCACACAATATAGTGGCCAGTTTATGTGAACAAAAATATTCCTTATGCTCCCAGAACTATTCTTTCTCAATTTGAATCCTAGAATATGTGTGTTTCATCAGGGGAGAAAACCTCCATACATGTGAAACTCTGGTCATTCAGTATATTCAGGTCATCAGCTGACTTAATTTTTTGCCTCATAACATTGCTGAGCCTAGACCTGACCAAATGAAGCAACCCCAGATCGTAACACTGCCTTCAGAGGCTTGTACAATGGGCTCTATGCCTGAAGGTTGCATCGCTTCATGCACTTCTCTTCTTACTCTGATATAAGTATCGGTCTGTAATAAAGTCAATCGGGACTCATCAGGCCACATGACTTTTTTTTTTTGTTTCAAAGCTTAATCTGCATGCTGTCTAGCAAACTGATGTCTTTTTCTGATTAGCCACATAACTTAAAAGTGGTTTTCTTACAATGCTGTTTAGTTCCAGGCCTGTGAGTTCATAACACATTGTGTGCATATGGAAATGGTGACAGCAGTGGTATCTCAGTACTTTAGTACATAGCATTTGGCTATGGTCCAGAAGGTCCCAGGTTCAAACACCCAGCACCACCAAGTTGAACCCTGTTGTGCCCTTGGGCCGGGCTCTTATCCCATGACTGTACAAATGTAAGTTAGTCTGGAGAGGGCCATCTAACAAATACTGAAAATGTTTAACTATTCTTTAGGTCTTTAGGAATCTCTTGACCAGGATATGGCACACATTAATAAACCCGTATAATGATGAACAATCTTAGTTTAAACTCACATCTGATTGCTAGTAAGCTCAAATATGCGAATATATGTCACAATAAATTATTCTTCTCTGCTTCCTCCTAAAATGTACTCTACGTGACTACAATTAAAACGCACGTGCTGGATACTTGCCTTGTCTGCTCTAGCTGTCGCCCACACTGACCACTAGATGGCACTAACACTCTATTTTGTCTATCCACTCGCGTTGTAAGCTTCAAGTATGTTATATTAACCGTATAAAAATTTCACGTTAATGTAAGTAACAAACACTGTAATTGTTAAATTAATTATAAACTTACCCCATATGTTCCAGCAATGTATGGTTTACATTTTGAAGGCCATGATGAGGACAGGAAAATTGTCACTCTCACAGTATATTAAGCCAGAGACAGCGTGTGTAATGTGTCTGTAGTTAAAAAACAAAGATGTAAAAAAAAAAAAAAAACGTTTTGTTGTTTAAATTAAAGCATTAAACAAAGTACAATTTTTATTGTGCTTTACAGTAATTGAAGAAGTACAGGTATGTATAAGTATCAGTAACAAAACTCTTCTTATAAAGGCCAGCAAAACAAAACATGATATTTACAGTTTATGAGTGTTATGTATTTACATTTCGAATTTACTTAAGCTTAAAAGTGCACCTGACTTCAACTATGAAAACACAAAGTTCACGAATCACCCAAAGCTAAGTAAAGGTCTA
Organism: Clarias gariepinus; assembly: GCF_024256425.1. Lineage (NCBI taxonomy): Eukaryota > Metazoa > Chordata > Actinopteri > Siluriformes > Clariidae > Clarias > Clarias gariepinus. The sequence goes on along the minus strand of NC_071103.1, from coordinate 14,910,785 downwards.
AAGTCTTCAGAACAGTCACCAAGTGATCTCTGCACACTTTGAACAGTTCGGAGGAACTACGTGTTCTCCCCCCCGCAGACTTCACCAGGCACGAGCTCACTGCTAACCGCGTTAAAGAAGCTCGTGGGACGTTTGCACTTACTTACACGATATTAACGCAAGTCGTCTGTGGAGAAACGACCGCGCGTGCGTTACGACATGGTCCAATGGCTTTAACGACTTTTCTTTTCATATTGTTTGTTTTTGTTTGTTTAGTTGTTGTTTTTTTTTCTTTAATTAATTCGAATTTTCTTCAGTCGGTCCGAAAGTGTGTATTTTAAAAGAGTGTATTCTAAGAGTGTGTATTCTACAGTACATGTTTCTTTGAGGCTGCAGAAACACACTTGGTGACACACACGGTTCACATTTCTTATTCTCGGTAACCTTTAAACTAGAATTATCATGTACACTGGCTCCCCGTCTGACATCAGGTATTTCAACAATCTATATAAATAAAAGAAAGCTTTTGCCTATACATTGGTCAGAACTCACTCTTTCATTAGGTTATACTTTTAGGTTTCATACTGTACGTTGGAGGACTCGAAACCAGTCTCAGAACAACTTCTCTATGTCTGTCTGTCTATCTGCATGTCTGCCCTGCCACAATTTGTCACAGCATCACGCAAAACTGTCTGGATGGAATTAAATGAAACTTAAGCAGTTCTTAGGTTTTTGCCTGAAGTTAAACCTGTGCCATAAATGACATAAAAATGTTCAGTAGAAGGGAAGTTATGCGCAGTTATGTGGCTGATTACGTTACAGCATCACGCAAAACTGCCTGCCTGATGTTTAACCTGCACCATAAATAAAATCTAAACCTTGAGTAACAGTCATGTTATTAACAGTTGATTACCAGATCACATTTTAACTCATGGTCGATCCTGGGTTTTATTTCTTTCTACTGTACATTGCAAAGCAATGCTGTAGGTGTCTAAAATATGCAATAATCTCCTTTAAACAGTTAATGCTCAGATGTATCTGTTACTCATGCTCTGTAAAGCCTTCATAACGGCTCTAATCCGAGGTGCTGTTATTTGGTAATTTTTGAGGCTGGTGACTCTAAATGAACTTCTCCTCTGCAGCAGAGATAAGTTTTGGTCTTGCTTTCCTGTGATAGTCTTCATGAGAACCAGTGTCATCATGGTGCTTGATGGGTTTTGCAAATGCCCTTGACTATACTGTTCCTGCAAGAACTATTCCAGAAAGGCTGACCTCTGTGTATTAAAATAACAACTGATGTTGTTGTTGTTGTATGTTATTACAAACTTGCGGTAGTCATTCACTTTCTCATCTTCTGTACCGCTTTATCCTGTATTCAGGGAGCCTATTTTAAGGGCATGAGGCAGGGTACACCATGGACAAGGTGCCAATCCATCGCAGGGCACATACACATACACACACTCACATTCACACACTACGGGCAATTTGGGAACATCAATTAGCCTAACCCGCATTGGAGGAAACTGGAGTACCCGGAGGAAACCCACCAAGCACGGGGAGAACATGCAAACTCCATGCACACAGAGATGGGAATCGAGCCTGAGATTACTCAATATTTTCACCACTGAAGTGGTGTAAGTGAATTTTAACGCAAGATCTTTATCCGTTCTACTTAGCAAAAGTTAGAGTAAAAAACTTGTAAGATACTCAACTTTAAGATACTAATTCTTTGTATTATTAAGTTAGGCAGAAAGTTCTGCTGCAGGCAGACATGTACGTTGGCTTCAACCTGAAATAATAATATCACTGAATACAGTGCTGATTAAAGCTGCTCAGCTTATTTTTTAGCTTTAACCTTTTAAAGGTTAAGGCTAAAAAATACACAAGTAATGTCATAAACAGAATTGCACTCCTGCGTGATAGATCCAGGTCACATTTCCTATTCACAGTAATCTTCAGACTATAATAATTTACACTGGGTAGACGAAAAGAAATGTGTTGACAATGAAAAACAAACAGCACAAGTGGCAAAACTTTCGCTCGTGTTTCCGAATCGAGAGAGTCGAACATAAGAGTCGACTCTTTAGTGAATCGTCCGTTACTACTACAAATGTTTTCATTTAAAGGTCTCGCGCTCATGTCTTTACATTTCCGGAGAGGCAACCGTACCCGCCTCGCGCGCTCCTACAATTCGCCCGGGCTAATAGGACACATCCCATACCGCTGCTCCACCCAACACGGATATGGTGTGGGTGTGAGTGAGTGTGTGTGTGTTTGTCGGAGTGGAGAAACGCTCCAGCAAGTATGCACCAGAGGCGCGCTGAAACTTTCCCAAAGCGCTCGTGAGTTCGGAGTGAGGATCAAGTCGCGTCAAAACGATTCTTTTTAATAGTCAGAAATGCTCCAAAGATGGCGGTAGCGTCGGCGGCTTCCGGCATGCGCGTTCAGAAAAGTGGATTTTTGGAAGTGCTTGTGCGGGAGCGATGGCACCGGGTGCTGGCCGAGCTGAGCGACGAGGCGCTCGCGCTGAGCTGCGAGGACGCAGACGGAAGCGGCGACGTGAACGGAGTGGCTAACGGGTCGCGCGCGAGTCCCGACAGTCCCGAGACCGGTGCGAGGACCGGTCCTGGAGCAGACTCGCCCGAGCGCGTGCCAGAGGCCATCGCCAACAAGAAGCGGTGCGTAAGGGTCGTGAAGCAGGACGTCGGCGGCCTGGGCATCAGCATCAAAGGAGGGAAGGAGAACAAGATGCCGATACTCATCAGCAAGATCTTCAAAGGGCTAGCCGCCGACCAGACGCACGCGCTTTACGTGGGGGACGCGATCCTGTCGGTGAACAGCGTGAACCTGCGCGACGCCACGCACGACGAGGCTGTGCAGTGCTTAAAGCGAGCCGGCCGTGTGGTCACTCTAGAAGGTATGGAGAGGGGGAAAAAGAAAAGTTGTTGGGAAAAATAAGTTTATTTCTAACGAATTCAGTTGTTTGAAGTTATTTTTTAAAGATGCAATATGAATCATTCATCTTTCTATTTCTTACATGAATAATTGTATAGCCTATTATTTACACCTCAAACCCTTTTGCTGTATGCTGCATCAGATCCCTCACTTCAGCACTCCTGTGCAATACTGTTTGTCTGAACAAATGAATAATTTTAGAATTTTTTGAATTAAATATAACACCCTACTGCAATATTGGCATTGCAATATCAAAATAACTGAATAATAAATGAGCTGTTGCGCAGCCCTATCCCCAGAGGCCATGTTAGTTTTTGTGTGCATGCATTTGATAGTCTCATAAGCGTTCCAGCAAAGAGGTGCACAGAAAACCCCAGGTGGTCCAGTTTGTTTCAGTTAGTAACATCTGAGCCAGGTACGGCCACATCCTCCAGATTTTTATCATACGGCTCATGTTTGTTTAAAGTAAGACAGAATGCAGCCTCTGTGAGTGCTCCAAAGGAATTGTGTTGGAGTTCTAGTAATGCACCTCATCAGTCATTTGGGAACAACCCATGTTGTGACAGGTGAACTCACTCCGCAGATGCACGTGTTAAATTATGGCTTGCATGCCGAGAGCATGGGGTCAGTGAACGCTGGGGCATGTAGTAAGTAGTTGAAAAGAGGTCATCGAAATTAGATTTTGCAATTGCATTGAAGAAAACTGATTTGGTTTTGCTTAAATTCCACAGTGGAATCAGGTTGTCATTAGCCATAGCATTATGCAGGATAAAAATGTCTACCATGAAAAAGTTCAATGAGATTATATTAGATTAGACTCAAGAAGATTATATTGTTTGCATTGTTGCATTGTGTTTCAGGCAGCTTTCATCCCTGTTCCCTATGCACAGTGAAATTAGCTGATGTGTATCTAATTGTGTTTTAGAAAGGATTATGTATGTAAAGCAGTGCAAAAGATCTCCTTATTTGACTATTCAAATCAAGTGTTAAAGCTTTAAAACTTTATAAACTTTGTTCCTAGTGTATGTATATGTATGTATATAAATATATATATATTTTTTTTAATATATATATTTTTTACTGGCATATTACAGCGTTCAGCATGAAAGCCGTGCAGAAACGACGTGTTAATCATTTCCACACTGTCAGTCATTCTGCCATATTGTTCCGTGTTGACCGCTGCTGGCCTTGAGCTTTGTAACATTGTGCAGGAAACAGCGTCGTTCCGCACCTGGTCTTTCCCTTGTGGTTCAGTGAACACAGATGTGTCCTGCTCATTGTTTAGTCACAATCTGATGACCAGATGCGTTGACGGTGGTGTGTCTGTCTGGCCCTGAGTGATTCATCAGGCAGCATGCTGTTGGGAGAGAAAAAAAAGCATACTTCAGGGAGTGTTTCCACATGATCTGAAGACTAATCATTCATTTTGTTTTATTTCCTTTTATTCAGGAATTTGCTTAGTTGCCATGGGGATCAGATCAGAACAGATTTACTTTTCTGTCTGACTTGTTGAACGTATGCATTTAAACGCACTCTGCACAAAAGCATAGGCCAGATATGAAATTTTTATTAGGGAAAAAGCTATTCAGAATAGAGGCACTTTTATAATTAAAACCCAATTTGCTTTTCACCTTATGAATCCACGTGGACAGCCTCTTATCTAATCCTATGTTGTTGTTTTTTTAATCTGTAATGTACGTACTGTAAGTACTTTGGTTAGGAAGAATACAGAACACGAACAGAGTACAAGAACTGCTAACTCCTCGAACCCGTGGTCAAACCACAGCTGCATATTTTAAAGTACACCAATACCATTAAGTCAATTTGTATAAACTATTTCCACTTCTTGAAGATGGTTAAGCTGCAATAAAATGCTCCTCGAGGTGTCAGGCCTAAATGAAAATGCTACTAGAAAACACATAAATGAAGTGCGTAATGTCTGTTATTTGATTGGTCTAGGCAGTTTTATGTATTTTTATGTAGTTCTGAAAAAACTTTTATGACACGAGGAACATTTTGGCAAAAATGGTGTAGATATAGTAAATTTTTATCTGAAATGAAAAAAGAAGTTTTTGCTTGTAATGGTTTGCTTTATATAGAGAGGTTCAAGTTTTAGTCTAGAACAATTTCTGTTCTGTTGAAAGTGGCCTAAATGTCCAGATTAATAACAATTGTGCAGGGGTCACACTATCAAAATGTAATCATTAAAAACTAAGTGAAATCCATAGAGTGCTATATTATTCATTTAAAATGTTAATATAAGAAATAAGATTTTGAAAAAAAAGACTCCTTATAGTCTATTGTCAAGATGAAGGCCAAATGTTGTATAATTAGAAGCAAATGAGTAGATCTATAGAAGGGAGAGGCTGTAGAACTACAAACCCATCAGGTGTTGACATTTTTTTCCACTGAGTGTTCCATGGAAGGATAATTGTACCCGAAGGATCTTCTTGTTTAAACGAGGGAGTTGTGTCCTGTTAGCAGTGTTTGCACATTGATTTTGGTGTTTTTACCACACCCCAAAGTTTCTCTCTCTCTCTCTCTCTCTCTCTCTCTCTGTCTTTCTCTCCGTTGTTTTTTTACAATGTACCCAATCCCCACTATTGCTGATTTGTCTCTTCTTTTCAGTGGAAAAAAGAACCTCGATCTTCAATTAGGGCTCACACAAGGAGTCTTTTGTTGCTCTGAGATATTGTGCATCCAAACAGACTATATGTCAAATTAGCGTTTTTCCACTCAGGGCTTGATGAGTGCCTTTTTTTCATGCGCAGACAAAGCCTGCCATTCTCCACAAATCAAATCAACTCTAATGACTAGGTAGGACGTGCCGGTTATAAGTACACCTAGGGGTCAATAGGTGGATTCTGTGTGTGTGTTTGCTTAGCCACAATGCTCTCTATTGTCTAATAAATAATTATCCCTTAAAAAAAAGTTAATAGGACCAGGGTCATGGAATTCTTTTAGTAAAAGGAAAGAATCTGGGCATGTAGATGTGAAACAGGGATGCACGTTGAAACCCCTGGCACACGTACAGTAATAAGATTAGTAATAAAAATGTGATGCACTGGCAACAACTTTAGCCTGATAAAGCTGCAGGATATGTTTGCTTGGGTTTCATTCACTCCGTGTGAATGTGTGTCTGTGGACGTCAGAGCTGTTTAGCCGTTAGATGATGAGCCACAATCATCTGCAAATGGACAGTGAAAGGATAAAGTGATTTGCATGGGGCAAAGTCAGGACTACAGAGAGAAGGCCAAAGAGAATAAAGGGAAGGCTTAGGATTGGGCCAAGATTTTCAAAGCATAAAAACAGTGCTACAATGAAAAATGAAAAGAGCATCTACAATGACTGAATGGTGACACCGATTAACTGTTAAAGCTTAACTGTAAGTGAGAATCTTAAGGCTTTGAATACAGCATGTTTGATGTGGGTATGCTTTGTTTCATAGTACTACTTTGTTTTAACACTTTAGACTAGCATGATGTACTTTGAGCGGATGTGACATCTGTTGTGAACTTCAAGCAGAGACACTTGTTTCTTTTTATCTTTTCTTTAAACCTTTGCACTTATCCTTTAAAAAAAAGGTAAAAAAACGAAACGTCAGTTCATTTCTTCACTCCTCAGTGATTAAAATGAATGTGTGAAAATTTCACTTTTTTCCCCTCATGAGCTGCTCTCAGGAAAATGATTCACCGAAAGGTAGTGATTGACTTCCACGGAAAACCACAATTGTTTGTTTAAAAAAAAAAAAAAAAGAAAAAAAGAAAAAAAAAAAGTACAGAGTCACTTTACGGAGTTTTTACAGAGCTCTGTTTTGGATCTGCTGCAGTGCTTTACATGAGCCAAAGTGTGCCACTCGATCACCCTGCTCTTACTTTAACTTTCCAACAGACAGTCCAGGATACACCAGATAAATAATTGACAGATGAAGAGTTCTGAAAGTGAAGCCATGGTTCTTGTCCTCAAGGGAAAACATAGGCAGACTTTCCACTGTCCTTTTAACAAAATGAATCAAAAAAAATAAAAGAAGAAAAAGTTTACAAAGCTGTGTTGTGACTCTGTTTTGAAAGCTTTTACAAAGAAAGCATGAAACAATAAAGCTAAAGAATGATTTCACTTACTGAAAGCACATTGACATTGAAAAATGACATCCTGTCTTAATGGATTAATTTATGATGATGTCGAACAGCGTAAGACAAACGCAGCTGAACATTTATTTTGTCACAGTCTGACAAGTAATACAGCGGTGACAAAACTGAGAATGAGGCTTCACATTTCACATTCTGTTTTATTCTACCCACCTAAACCACCACTAATACCTCTGCCGCGCTCACGCTGACATTGATAGATGCAGGCACAGAAATGATTTATTCTGCAAACCCACAGCCTCTGAAGCTGAAGCTACTAACAAGCTTTCTTGCAGTTGTTGGCTTATAGCAATTTTATTTGAAGTCTTCCTTAAGCACAAGGACACTGAATGATGTTAAGACAAAATGCTAGCTTCTTACTTTAGCTTTTCTATACTTTCTACACTTACACAAGAGGCCTAATGCACTGACTTTATCTGCATTCGGATTTAAACCCAAAGCCTCTAAGATACGGTTGCGAAAACGGCAAATTAATATTAAGCCGTCAGCGCGAGCAGGACTTGACCTCTGGTCACAGCAGTGAGAACGGCGTGTGCTTACTGTTAGACCACTAGGGACCATGCTGTTGATGCTTCTTAATGCATGTAGATAATTCATGAAGTCATAAACACCATATAATAAAGTTATATACTGGGAAAGACACATCGGCGATAACTATTAAAGAAATTGTTCAAAGGGATGGTTGGTTAAAAGCATAGGATTAGGAGACCACCGTTTTGTCTCAATTTCAGGGCTGCAATACAGCCTTCTTTGTTCTAAAAACACAGGGTGCAGTGGTGTATTCTTCACGACCCAACCTCTCCTAAGATTCCATGCGAGTCCAGGAAGAGACGATGGTGGATCAAGGACCCGCGATCACTCACTCACTCACTCATTGTCTTTATGGCTTTGTCCTGTATGCAGAGTCGCAGAACCTGTTCCAGGGGCACAAGGCGGTTCTTTGGTACACCCTGGATGGGGTGCGAATTCATCGTAGACACACATAATCCCACGCCCGTTCACAAGCGCATGCCTTTGGACTGTGGGCGGAAACCGAAAAACTCAGAGGAAACTCAACAAGCTTGGGGAGAACATGCACACAGACCCAGAGACAAGGATCAAACCCATGAGCTGGAGGTGCATGGTGACTAACCATTAAGCCACCGTGTCGCCACGGACCAGAGGACGTTAAAATGAATATATAATGAAAATAATACATATGTATAAATAAAAATACAAAAATCCACTTCATAAGAGACAGTTTTTTGTAAAACGTGCTTAACAGCGTTAACCAACGTCAGTTTGTCTCAGGACGTGTTACTGTGCAGAAAACTTGTCATTGGCTTATTTCAATAAAGATAGCCTTATGACTCTGCTTTATTTTTTATATTTTATACAACACATACTGATCTTTTTATAGTTAACAATCATAAACATTAACACTTCATTTAAGCAAACATGCATTTAACATAACGATTTTTAACATAACCCGAAGAAGGGACTGTACTTTATTAGCCTTATAAAGCATTGAGGAAGTCCTGAGGTTTCTACTGTACACCAAGCAGAAAATGTTACCGCGGATTAAAATTACTTTGAAATAAAACCAGTTCTGTTTACTGTGTGCTTATGCTGCCGGGCCGACAGCTTTCCTCCCACCCTGCGCTTTTAGTTTGTCTACTTGTATATACAAAGCAACAGGTTCTTCAGCCTCAAGCATTTTCATTGAACACTTAAAAATGTAAAAAAAAATAAATAAAAGAAGCCCTAACAGATGTTAAATCCTTTCCCCCCGCTGTGCAAACGGTGCAGTCCAGACTCCTGTATGGAATACATTCGTGAGTGCATTGATGATGATGTCACTTCCAGCAGCGCCGCTGTGGCCTGGGGTTTCTGACAGTTCTGGTTTAAGTGCGAGGTAAAAGCATGCAATTTTAGCCTGCACTTCCATTTGAAACGCAGTTCCACATCTCAGTAGGTTTCGTTCTGACAGTCGAATGTGCAGCTTGAGGCTTTTTTCGTTAACTAGAGGAAAATTAATAAGGCATGGGATAAATAATCGATTATTTCACGTATTGTTGTCTTCGGTCTTGAAAAATTCTGCATTAATGACTTTTAGCAAGGCTCGTGGAACAAGTCAACAATGTTTATAGAGCTTGCTCTTCTAATAGCAAAGATCAAATTCAATTCAGTCAAAAGCAATCAATATAGATTGGCCTCTTATGCCGCACTTGTTTCACTTGCGTTTTTTACCCACGGTAATCACTCAATGACTGAAACTGGAATAATTCACTCATCCTGTTTCTTCTAGGGTATACCTTTCACTCTGTTGTACTTTTGTTTATTGCACCATTAGAGATTCAATATATCGTGACTGGGAGAATATCTGTTAAAAAAGAATTTGATCTGAAAGCTTAAATGGAAAAAGATTCAGACTAATTTTTTTCCATGACAATTAAAGTTTTAAATATAGCAAGTGCTCTTCCTGGAACCAAAAATAGGTGGGTTGTGGAAATAAACCGATAAGAACCAAGTTACTTACAATATATGATTCACAGATATGATTCAAAGTGAATCGCGTCATTAGGTTCCCAGATGTCTAATACCTACGATACTTATATGTTATTAATTGCGAGATCTTGGTCATGTGATAAAGATTCCCACCACGTCATTTAAAGGTTCCACCGCTCCACATGTGCTGAAAACCCTGTTCAAACACTCGTTGTGTGCACCTTAGACGCCCTCGCCAACGGTTTGTAGCTGTCAGTTCTTGTTAATTTCCCTGAATAAGCTTGGTGTATGTAAACTCACCGCGTCCTTTTTGTAGCTGTCAGGAACGATGTTTGCTTAACAAAATTGAGTCAACAACTTTCATATTGACTCTGACGTCAAACGATTGTAAATATACAGTAAAGCACTCATGCTCATAGGAGTGCTGTGGAATCCTGTAAACATTATACATTTAAAAGGTACCTGAATACAAATGCCTTGAATTCATTTAAAAAACTGATTTTACCATTTAATGACTTTTTAAGTTTCTTCATTTTTTATATATTTTTGCTGCTTATATGACCACAATGAGGCGTGTCCAAACCAGAAGGTTTTTCACTGGTCCCTGTGGTTTCAGTCTGACTTGTTTATTACAGACTAGAGCCATCAACGGTGTCAGTAGCTAGGCTCAAAGGGACAATATTTCAATCTGATTTAAATCAGTCTGGTTACAGAGTTAAATTTACATGTTTACATGTATGCTTATCCACATCTAAATAGGATGTGCATGTACATGCTCAGAGCATTAACGTCTTTGACACGTGGAAAGTGATCCTTTATTCTGTCGGAAATATAACACAATTAGAAGAAGTGTTTTTTTCCTGATTTTAAAGGAATCTTAAAGGTTCCATTTTATGATTCGTTACAAGAATTCAGCCTCATCTGTGATTGGTTGGATGCTTTACTATGTGTGAAGTATAAGCCAATCGGTGCACCTTCCTCAGCCAGAGACCCAGGGAATGAAAGTCTCAAGCAAAGATTATTGGGAGAGAGTTGTTCTTATAGTATATAGTTTTCCGATCTGGAATGGAAGCAAAATGTCCCTTCCTGGAACTCGTGTCACCTAATGTTTTTTTTTTTTTTTTTACCTTCATTTAACCAGGCAAAACAGATTAAGAACAGGTTCCTTATTTACAACTGTGGCCTAATGTGTAGCAAACGCGCTGGAAGATTATATTCACACCACCAAAGAAGAAACGATGGGATCAAGTGTTTACATGACTAATATTTACCTGTTGAACGTATTACCAAAGGTTTACACCAGCCCTTTCATTCCGACTGCCAATTGATTCCAGTCAGGTCAGATTGTTCCGACTGAGGTGATTATACTGTATGATGCGTATTTATCCTGATTGATTAATCTTCCCATTATTATTATTATTTGAACATTTATGTCCATGTAAATGTCAACTGTATTTTCAGTGACCAGTAAGCTGCTGCTGATTAAGATAGAATTTTCTAGCTTGTAGTGGAGATTACATCATGCTCAATAGCGTCTTTTGATAAAAACATCTCAAATATTGAAAAAAATATTCACTAACAAGCGGCTTAGGCTCGAGGTTGTTGCTATGGGAATCCCAGGATCCGGGTTTAAGCCCCATCGTCAGTGGTTGCCACGCCCCGTATGCAGTGCCAGTCCTACGCCCGGTTAGAAAAATGAAAAGGTTCCATCGGGAAAAACATCTGACGTAAGAACCTGTAACAAGTTGTTTGCGGATCGGATGGTTTGCTGTAGCGATCCTTTGGCGGGGGCGGCTGAAAGAAAGTTTATTCTTTCAAAGGAATTAATCGCTGTATTCACTTTATTATATACATTTGAAAAGTCTCAATTCTCTGTACAATATATATATATATATATTTTGTATTTCGTTCTGCTATTATATCCCATTCATGACTTCTGTTTTTGAAGCATGCCTAGAGCAAGAGACTTTGTATTCATACTAAGTAAATGTAGTAACTGTGATTAAGACAGTATACTGTAGGTTAGGATCCCACCCTTAGAGTTTGTAATACCAGCTTTAAACAATCTGAGGCATTTTACTCATTTTAAAACTAATGCATTTCATCACAACAGGTCTTTATTTATCTTAAGGTTCTTACTAAATATTTATCTTGTTCCTCTGATCTGAACATGAGATATAAAAAGATATAAAAAGCATATGGAAATTTACCTACATGCCCTGAAACCGGATGTAACTCAAGGCAAGTTTCACATCTCGGTATAAAGTTTTGATTTCCTTAATAGTCGCACCACTGCTTTGTCATGCGACGGTTTATGTGAACTAACAGCAGCTGTTTTGTTTTTCTTTGGTCACAGTGAAGTACATGAGAGAAGCCACACCGTATGTGAAAAAGGGTTCTCCAGTGGCAGAGATCGGATGGGAGACGGCGCCACCCGAATCGCCGCGGCTCGGCAGCCCCCCCTGCGAACTGCCCCCCAGCCCGCCTTCACTGTCGCTGCAGGGAGACTGCAGATACATCCCACTTAAAATGTGTTACGTCACACAGGCTATGACTGCACCTGATCCTGAAAACAGGTAAATTTGCAGTGGCATTCAGAAACGCACCACATGTGTAGAAAACTGTTATAAATCTAATTAAAGTGTAAATGCACGGAAATACGTATACCAAAGTATGAAAAGTCATAGTTATATAACTTTAGATTCTTAGTATGATTAGCTCTCTCTACAACGGGCGTTCAAGTCAAACCGGGACTCGTGATGAAATTTTCCTTGATTGAAGGTGTAATGACCGATTGACATTTACAGAAGCCTTTAGGCACAGTACGGTGATGAGACTCCTACCTGCAGTACCATATGTGAAGGGTGCAAATGTTTTTAAAGGAGGCCGAACATCCATGAATGACGATGTGTCTACAAGCACAAGGCAGTGGTTCCTGTAAAAATTCAGCGAGTGGAAGGCATGAAAAATGTATAAAATCATGGATAACTTGTTACCAACTTGCATCTGTCTCTGGGAATGAACTCAAATTCACCAACACCACAACTCAGCTGGGAGGTATTCCCACATTTTCCGTTCCACCACACCCATTAATGGGGCATTAAAGGAGTTCCTGGGAGACCAGCATTTCAGACATGAAGCAGACAGACAGATCATGGGAACACTGGATAAGTACGTTAGTTAAATACGAGATTATATAGAACATTTTACTCTCATAACTCAAATCAAAAGTGATGGTTTGACTTGAATGCCCCTCGTGCGTCTCTCCTTTTGCGGTCCACAAAGGGAAGCGTCGATAAGATAAGACTTGCCCTGAGTTTCTTCGTGCCGCTGTGTCAATATTAGTAGTATGCGGTAATTACTGGAAAGGTGAATATACGCTTGCTGACTGCAAGCCAACACACACCTCTTATCTTCGCTCTTATCTCGCTGCCTCCCGCCAGTGTAAATTGAACAAAGTGCTTATGTGCTCGTATTTCGGCGTCGACCCTCATCCGACTGACAGTGATGAGATGAGGAGCACGGCATCAAAGTTCAGCAGTCTGTGCAAGGCTGCTACTTTCTGCCCAATTAGTCAACCACACTCACCAAAACATGTTTTGATTATAGTGAAGTCATAGTTAGGAAAATGTGCATTGTGGTTTGTCTTTGATTAACCAGACTGTGCACAGGAAGTCTGGGAGGAAGTAATGTTCCACAGCTGAGACGGTTATAAAAAGATCTTTCTGTTACAACAATATTTTTTTACCTATTGTGGACTTTTTTTTTTTTTTTTTTTTGTTGGAAACTTTCTCACCACAAGATTCCGTTCTCATAGTCAGATCCTCTTTATCTCGAACTCATTATCTTATCTTTAACATTTTATATACTCTGATAGACTGACTGCTCATTCAGCATGTATTCCCACGACCCTGATCAGGAGAGCTCGGTTACTGAACCTGAATAAATGAACAGTATCATGTCCCATACTGTCTTGCATGTGTGGAACGAGTGAGTATCCTCTTGTGGTAACTGAGACCGAGAGACTTT